>NC_138304.1:79082500-79350000 GCF_965601325.2 Salmo salar | reverse complement strand
TTGTTCGGTCAGATCTCCCTCCAGAAGACTCAAAACACTTTGTAAAGGCTGGTGACATCTAGTGGAAGCAATAGGAAGTGCCAAAATATTCCTCAGCCCCTGTGTTTTTCAATGGCATAGGTTTAAAGGTAATACAACACATCAGGTATCCACTTCCTGTCAGAATCTGTCTCAGGGTTTTGCCTGCCAAATGAGTTCTGTTATACTCACAGACACCATTCAAACAGTTTTAGAAACTTTAGGGTGTTTTCTATCCATATATAATAAGTATATGCATATTCTAGTTACTGGGTAGGATTAGTAACCAGATTAAATCGGGTACATTTTTTTATCCAGCCGTGCAAATACTGCCCCCTAGCCCTAACAGGATAACTAACTTATAACTAAATAACGGTCATCTTCACCATTACATCAGTACTACAACTACTATCATCATTACTACCACTACTACTACCACCACCATCACTAAACTGCTATCATTACCATTACCACCCATACCACTACTATTTGGAATGATAAACAACAATAATAATAGTAATAAAAATAATAGTAATAATAAGTAAGTTACTGCTTAGTATGCAGATGTTATTATTCAGTGTCTCTCTCTCTCTCTCTCTCTCTCTCTCTCTCTCTCTCTCTCTCTGTCTCTCTCTCTGTCTCTCTGTCTCTGACTCTCTCTCTGTCTCTCTGACTCTCTCTCTCTCTGTCTCTCTCTCTGTCTCTCTGTCTCTGACTCTCTCTGTGAGTCTGAAGGCATGTTCCTCAACGCTGGGATGGGTATTATTTCTGTGGCAAAAGCTTCTAATAAAGCTAATAATTCCACTGGTGCTCAGTGGAATGTGCTGGTTGGTGCTTGGTTCTCAGTGGAATGTGCTGGTTGGTGCTTGGTGATCAGTGGAATGTGCTGGTTGGTTCTCAGTGGAATGTGCTGGTTGGTGCTCAGTGGAATGTGCTGGTTGGTGCTCAGTGGAATGTGCTGGTTGGTGCTTGGTTCTCAGTGGAATGTGCTGGTTGGTGCTCAGTGGAATGTGCTGGTTGGTGCTTGGTTCTCAGTGGAATGTGCTGGTTGGTTCTCAGTGGAATGTGCTGGTTGGTGCTTGGTTCTCAGTGGAATGTGCTGGTTGGTGCTTGGTTCTCAGTGGGATGTGCTGGTTGGTGCTTGGTTCTCAGTGGGATGTGCTGGTTGGTACTTGGTGCTCAGTGGAATGTGCTGGTTGGTGCTCAGTGGAATGTGCTGGTTGGTGCTTGGTTGTCAGTGGAATGTGCTGGTTGGTGCTCAGTGGAATGTGCTGGTTGGTGCTCAGTGGAATGTGCTGGTTGGTGCTCAGTGGAATGTGCTGCTTGGTGCTCAGTGGAATGTGCTGGTTGGTGCTTGGTTCTCAGTGGAATGTGCTGGTTGGTTCTCAGTGGAATGTGCTGGTTGGTTCTCAGTGGAATGTGCTGGTTGGTGCTTGGTGCTCAGTGGAATGTGCTGGTTGGTTCTCAGTGGAATGTGCTGGTTGGTTCTCAGTGGAATGTGCTGGTTGGTGCTTGGTGCTCAGTGGAATGTGCTGGTTGGTGCTTGGTGCTCAGTGGAATGTGCTGGTTGGTGCTTGGTGCTCAGTGGAATGTGATTGGTTGGTGCTTGGTGCTCAGTGGAATGTGCTGGTTGGTGCTCAGTGGAATGTGGTGCTTGGTGCTCAGTGGAATGTACTGGTTGGTGCTCAGTGGAATGTGGTGCTTGGTGCTCAGTGGAATGTGCTGGTTGGTGCTCAGTGGAATGTGCTGGTTGGTGCTCAGTAGAATGTGGTGCTTGGTGTTCAGTGGAATGTGCTGGTTGGTGCTCAGTAGAATGTGGTGCTTGGTGCTCAGTGGAATGTGGTGCTTGGTGTTCATTGGAATGTGCTGATTGGTGTTCATTGGAATGTGCTGATTGGTGTTCAGTGGAATGTGCTGGTTGGTGCTTGGTCTCTCTCGTTTTCTCTTTCTCTCTTTCTCTCCTCTCTCTCTCTCCCCTCTTTCTTTCTCTCCCCCTCTCTTCTCTTCTCTCTCTCTCTCTCTCTCTCTCTCTCTCTCTCTCTCTCTCTCTCTCTCTCTCCTCTTTCTTTTTCTCCATCTCATCCTCTTTCTTTCTCTCTCTCTCCTCTTTCTCTCTCTCTCTCTCTCTCTCTCTCTCCTCTCTCTCCCTCTTTCTCTCTCTCCTCTTTCTCTCTCTCCTCTTTCTCTCTCTTTCTCTCTCTATCTCACATTTTGCTGCTGGGGAATCAGTTATTAACATTCTGCAGTATGCTGTGTTTGTGTGTTTATTTCCTAGCTGTGCTCTCCCCTTTGTCATGTAAATGTAATGTTCTATTAAGCAGATTGATGCTGAGCCATAAAACAGGGGATTCCTGTAATGGAGATAGCGGTGAAAGGTGGCAGAGATAGAGCGGTGTTTGTTAGACCATGAGACATCCAGAAAATCGGTCTTCTCACAAAATCGTCTGAGCAGTTTGAGACTTTCACGAACACGATGGTGTTCCCTGTTTTGCTCTACAACCCCCACAAGCATCTTGGGACTCGTCTGAAGTCGGTACTGCCGATCTGCCAACTTCTGTCTGTAGCTTGCGAACAGTTTGGGCTACACACTAATATGACCCCTCTGACCCCTCGGTTGTTATGCTCTAGGACGCCCACAGGCCTCACAAGACTCGTCTGAAGGTCCCCCGGTACCAATCGAACAAATGTATGGAAGTATATTGTTGGGGGTGTGTACGGAGGCGAAGTCAGGTGCAGGAGATCAGAGTGTAGTAAACAGGCGCACTTTAATTCCGGTCCAAAAACGACAGCACATAAAAACATAAACGTGCCAAAAACACGGATCATAACAAAAGTATGGCGGCTGACAATATCCACATAACAATAAACAATTACACACAAAGACATGGAGGGGAACAGAGGATAAATACATGCAGTGTGATTATGGCCTTTCTAGGGAGTTTTTCCTAGGGAGTTTTTCCTAGCCACCGTGCTTCTTTCACATGCTTTGCTTGCTGTTTGGGGTTTTAGGCTGGGTTTCTGTACAGCACTTTGAGAATATCAGCTGATGTACGAAGGGCTATATAAAAATAAATTTGATTTGATTTGATTTGAAAACCAGGTGTGTATGGAACAAGACAAAACAAATGGACATATGAGAAATGGAGCGGCGATGGCTAGAAAGCCGGTGACGTCGACCGCCGAACGCCGCAAGAACAAGGAGAGGAGCCGACTTCGGCGGAAGTCGTGACATATATGGAAACTAGCAAATGTTTCCTGATCTTTCGTGTAACTCTCAGATATAGGATAGACACTTCAGAACAAACTCATTCATTGAATTGTGTATTCTATTTTCTCCCAGTGCAATAGTGGAGCTACTGTAGGGGGCGATTTGTGTGAACATGCTCAAAGCTAGAGAACCTACCCCTCTTTGGTTCTGTATAAACACCAGTGTGTGGGGCGTTTTTGTTGTTATATTTAATTAGATTTCCAAGCAGGAGTCAGGCACATTTGCACACGTTGCCTGTGATGGTAGACTGGCTTGGGAGCACATGTTGTGGGAATGTTTGGTTTAGTACATAGAGTTTTCCTTTCAAATTAGAAAAGATGGGATGCAGCAATGTGTTATACAAGATGTGTACTGCTGATTTGAATGGGATAACACAGTAATAGTGGAAGTTGATTTGTTGAAATTGTTCTCGTATATGTTGTTATTGTCAATGGTTATTTTTAGCATGTTGTAGCTTTGTTACATTCCTCTCCTGTATTAGTCTAGGCACTCCAATTGGCCCGCTATCCAAATTGATTCAGGAATTTATGAATAGCAAAAATGCTTGGCAGAAAATACCAGGTGTGATTTGCGAAGCGATGGTTAACTGGGCTGTCGAAGGTCTTAAGTGGCCCCTGGGCAAAAGGCCCAGAGAGAGAGCGAGAGGGACAGAAAGGGAGAGAGAGGGACAGAAAGGGAGAGACAGAGAGGGCAAGGCCAAGGGGGGCGAGACCCAGAGAAAGCGAGAGAGGAGATGGGTAGTACCAACTGGCTGTTGGTAGTTGGAACATTTAGGAAGCAGCTTGAATATTAAGGGGGCTTCAACTTCAAAAACTGTTGATTTGTGTGTGCGGGTATCTGGGGGAGGGGAGGATGGGAAGAGGGATGTAAACTAAATGAGTAGCAGAGAGAGGGAGAGATGGGTAATATGGGTAATATATCTCCTCTGTCTCATTAGGCGCGCAATGAGTCTCAAACAGGAACTGTTTCAACACTTGAAACAGACCACACCCAAGTCTGCCAGAGCTTGTTCTCACAGCACAGCAGCACGTATAGTGGACTCTAAAACCGTCTCAAAACAACCACTCCTCATTAATGTACTGCTTATGAATGTGTTATGTATAGGTTATGAATGGATTATGAAGTCCTTAAGTAGGTGCGCTTCAAATAAAGACTTATAGTTTTAGACTTATAGTTTTATGAAACTCACAAATCTCACATTTTTAGACGTTAATTCCTCTGTTAGTTTAGGTCATTTTTCTTATGTCACTACTGGAATCCGTAGCTGCTTTCTGTTGTATGAAATGGACTGTGTTGAGACGGAGAGAAACCATGTAAAGCCTGCTATCCTTAGGCAACAGATAGACCTATGTGATGAGGCAGTGTGGTCGTGCTCCTCACATTAGAGCACTAAAACCCTCTCTGCTCCAGGATACTGTGTGATGAGGCAGTGTGGTCGTGCTCCTCACATTAGAGCACTAAAACCCTCTCTGCTCCAGGATACTGTGTGATGAGGCAGTGTGGTCGTGCTCCTCACATTAGAGCACTAAAACCCTCTCTGCTCCAGGATACTGTGTGATGAGGCAGTGTGGTCGTGCTCCTCACATTAGAGCACTAAAACCCTCTCTGCTCCAGGATACTGTGTGATGAGGCAGTGTGGTCGTGCTCCTCACATTAGAGCACTAAAACCCTCTCTGCTCCAGGATACTGTGTGATGAGGCAGTGTGGTCGTGCTCCTCACATTAGAGCACTAAAACCCTCTCTGCTCCAGGACACTGTGTGATGAGGCAGTGTGGTCGTGCTCCTCACATTAGAGCACTAAAACCCTCTCTGCTCCAGGACACTGTGTGATGAGGCAGTGTGGTCGTGCTCCTCACATTAGAGCACTAAAACCCTCTCTGCTCCAGGATACTGTGTGATGAGGCAGTGTGGTCGTGCTCCTCACATTAGAGCACTAAAACCCTCTCTGCTCCAGGATACTGTGTGATGAGGCAGTGTGGTCGTGCTCCTCACATTAGAGCACTAAAACCCTCTCTGCTCCAGGATACTGTGTGATGAGGCAGTGTGGTCGTGCTCCTCACATTAGAGCACTAAAACCCTCTCTGCTCCAGGATACTGTGTAATGAGGCAGTGTGGTCGTGCTCCTCACATTAGAGCACTAAAACCCTCTCTGCTCCAGGATACTGTGTGATGAGGCAGTGTGGTCGTGCTCCTCACATTAGAGCACTAAAACCCTCTCTGCTCCAGGATACTGTGTGATGAGGCAGTGTGGTCGTGCTCCTCACATTAGAGCATCAAAACCCTCTCTGCTCCAGGATACTGTGTGATGAGGCAGTGTGGTCGTGCTCCTCACATTAGAGCACTAAAACCCTCTCTGCTCCAGGATACTGTGTGATGAGGCAGTGTGGTCGTGCTCCTCACATTAGAGCATCAAAACCCTCTCTGCTCCAGGATACTGTGTGATGAGGCAGTGTGGTTGTGCTCCTCACATTAGAGCACTAAAACCCTCTCTGCTCCAGGATACTGTGTGATGAGGCAGTGACACCAGCAGACCTGGGTTCAAATACTTCAGCTGGACTTGATTTAGCTTGCCTGCCTCAATGAACCAATAGAACAGTTGCAAAAGTGCAAACCCCGCCGGGCAGGCTAAAGCAAACACTCAAAGTATTAAAACAAATATGCCAAATAGTATTTGAACCCTGGTTTGCCTACTACTACTGAAAAATGTTCAATTTCCAAACGACGCCAACAAGCTTTACTGGTAAAACTTTAATCTAGAGACTACTCAATGTTTGTCGAAACAATGTTTGATTTAATTTCACTAGGGAACTGAGAGAGTAATGATGAATCAGCCTACATCAGCGTTGATAGTGGGTCCTCTGGCTGTGTGTCTGTATGCTGATGCTGTCTGTTTGATTAATGGATGAATGGATTGGCTGCCCGGGCGTCCATAACAGGCTGCTGGTAGTCAGATACAGTACACCCTTAGCAGGTAATGATAGATACAGCATTACATCTATAGCAGGTCAGGCTGCCACACTGTGATCCATCACTGTATGAACGTGGGGATAAGGAGGTGAATGGACTGTGAAAATGTATTTTGTGTGTGAGGGCTGTTAGACTCTGTCAGAATGCAGGTAACTGGGAGTGGTTGTTTGCCCCCTGCTAATGCACTGTGCCTCCTCTCTCAGCACGACCCAGCAATAACATATATAGTTCCTAATGGCTGGTGTGTGTGTGTGTGTGTGTGTGTGTGTGTGTGTGTGTGTGTGTGTGTGTGTGTGTGTGTGTGTGTGTGTGTGTGTGTGTGTGTGTGTGTGTGTGTGTGTGTGTGTGTGTGTGTGTGTGTGTGTGTGTGTGCGGATGAATGGATATATGGATCCATCCTCTCTGACTACTACAGTCCTAAACACAACCGGCTAACAGTTTACACACCAATTCATCAGTACTTTGTAAATCAATACGATAGTTGTAGTTTTCCTACCTTGCTTTTCAACTAAGGTGCACAAATAGACGAGCAAACTGAAAGAGACAAGTGTTCAGTCTTTCTGCCTCTTCTTCCTGAATTGAAATGGCATTGACCCCAACCCTGGCCTCATCATACCCAGCCAGGTTGTTACAGTGCTGAAGCTTTGATAGTGTGAATGAAAAGCAATAAAAGCTTATTAGAGTGTGAGTTATTTCCAGACATGTTTGATATTAAAGAGACAGTACAGATTCCATGTCATGTAGTTATTCCCTCCGTGTGAGTGTCCCTGCAGTGTTCCAGGGGAAACGTTTCAGGGACTGTCACACAAAGGGAATAACTTCAAGGGAGGAAAAGTACTCAAATATTTATTTACAAAGCGCTGATGAATCAGTGTGGAAACTGTTAGCCGGTTGTGTGTAGGACTGTGGCAGAGCAATGAGAGGATGGATCCATATATATATATATATATATATATATAATATATACACACACACACAAGCCTCCCTCTGTACCTAGCATGTTGCTGCACTTGCAATAACATCTGCAAACCTGTACTTTGATTTGACCCACACACTGTATAAATGGTGGTATGGTTTGTTCTAATACATCATTCAGTATCCTACTCTATTTCACACGCATGTTTTATGCTCCATTGCCCAGGCGAGCCGGGCAACATCTGCAGTGCCTGTTCTGTTCTGTTCGCTCCAACAGGGTCCTCTTTGGCTATGACAAGGAGCGGAATGTTCGCTAATGAGACTGGTACTCCGCCACATGTTTCATATTCACCCTGAGGTTCTGAAGTGTTGAACCTTTCTGCTGTCTCTTCAATCTGGAATGGATGAATGGCCAGGAGCCTCTGGGTACGGAGGGAGGCTCGGGCGTGTCCCAACGTTTGACCAGGGCCCCATGTTGAGGAAGTGCAATGTAAAGGGTATAGGGTGCCACTAGGAAACAACTGAGATGGTTGCAGCTCAGCTATCCTCAGTGCTTTCAGAGGCATATTTCACATGTAATTGGCTCTGTGAGGAGGATACCTGAGAGGCAGACCTGGGGTTGTGAGAGGCTCATTTGAACATTTATATTATAGAGATACCCTTCTTCCTGCTTCTCCTTCTTCCTGCTTCTCCTTCTTCCTGCTTCTCCTTCTTTCTGCTTCGGACTAAAGTTTTAATTTCCCAAGGTGCACGCCGGTAGTTTAGTTTACTCTCCGTAAACCCACCAAGTCTGGAGCTCAGAATATGGAGATGCGAGTGTGTGTTTGTGTGTGTGTGTGTGTGTGTGTGTGTGTGTGTGTGTGTGTGTGTGTGTGTTGCTCGGGGCTTAGGCTCAGCCAGGTCCTCTTGTGTGATAGTTGAATGCGTTTAGAGATTGGACTGTCAAAATGGAGATGGAAGACTGTAGTGTGTTTGGTAACAGAGCTGTTTCCACCTGTTTCATTGTAATCTCCATCTCAGAATCCCTCCTCCACTGCCAAATGACACTGCTGAATCGGGACCATCTTGTATCTCATTATAGGGTCTTTCAAGGTACTTTCTAATAGCACAATCCTGTGCAATGGTAATGAGAACCACAGGAGGTCTTGAGAAGGACTGGCTAGAGACTAAAATGGTTCATGTAAGGAATAGAAAGAGATTGTAAAACCAGAAGAGTGCATACAATACAATTAATCACATAGCACATCAGTGTTTCCCCTATATTCATTTAGCAGCGGTGGCCCACTGCTGCTAAATTGTTGCTACTGCTGCAAACAATATGATGTAATTTAAAAAAAAAATTTTGGGCACTTTTAAATGGATTATCGTTGGCTCAATGACTGGAAGTCTATTGAGCCCCGCGGTTCCGTTTCCAACACTGCTGAAAACTCCCCTAGGGGAAACACTGCACATGCTTTGCCTTATCATCTCCAAGTCTTCTAATAGTCATGTAATATAATACGGTCATCTTTAAAGTTTGCACTTGGTTGCCTCGTTTTGTCAACTGACCTGACGCTGAACTCTGACACAGCCTTTACATCCTCCTGAGCACCTCTCACCGACAGCACCTGCGTGGGCTAATGGAATACGAAATGAAATGTACACATTTGCAGAGCCAGCAGCTCAATCTATATATTTTTGTTTGTTTATTTGCTTCACTAAAGTCATTAATTATTAACTTGTCTGTCTATGCGTGAGGCACAATGAGGTAATTATTTGTATCAAACAGGTTGGTTTTAATTGCAATTGAAATACTCTGGCATATTGAAAATATAACTTTAGACTTAACACATTTTTAATGTTTAATATTATTCCCACTTCCCTGAATTCTATTTACATATTACTCAAGTACCCACAGAATTATAATGATATATTTGTAAGGTATTTTCTGGCTTTATTGAACAGAAAGAGGATGACAGTGGGGAAAGATTATGTCAAAGGGCAGTAGGCTGCATTCCAACTTACTGTATGCTGACACAATAGATATCTGCCGGAGCCTGTGGCTTCGAGCGATACGTACTTGATCTCATATTTGTCTGTGTGTTGCATGTACTTTTGTTGCTCAGACATGTAATGCATCAGTTCCTCTGATGTATTGTTCTACATCCTCAGAGTTCCGGTGGGTCCAGGGAGATGTGTGTGAGGTCCAGCTGATGGTCTACAACCCCATGCCCTTTGAACTCCGCGTGGAGCACATGGTGAGGGAAGCATTACTTCTGGATACTACAACAACACCACAACTTAGTAAAAGTCCCTGAAAAGGAGTTGTCAGGGCCCCTCGGGGTAAAATAAACTACCCTCATCACATCAGGGACAAGCCATTCAACAGTGATAATGTCTTGCAGTTATCTTTGATGACCTCATTAAAGTCTAGCTAAAAGCCCTGTTCGGACACTTAGATGCAGTCATAATGGTACAGGACAGGTCCAGAACAAACTGGGCCATCCTTCTCCGCTGACACTAAGTGTACTGGAACAATGTAGGAGGAGTTAACCCATGTGGTGTTATTG
This sequence comes from Salmo salar, assembly GCF_965601325.2. Lineage (NCBI taxonomy): Eukaryota > Metazoa > Chordata > Actinopteri > Salmoniformes > Salmonidae > Salmo > Salmo salar. Next base: position 79,340,283 of record NC_138304.1, on the reverse strand, counting down.
CTGTTTATAGTTCTCATGCTATTTATCCACACTGTCGCTAATAAGGTAATGAGAGGAAATGGACATTCTCTCCTCTCCTTTTTCTTATTGACTCTCTCTCTCTGATGCTTGCACTCAGTCACACACACTTTTATTGTCTTTCTTGATATCGCTGTGTGGTTCAAGCTCTCTCTCTCAGGATCACTCATGCATTTGATTGTTGAATCAAACCGCTTTGCTACTCGATGATGGAAGTGTTTCTTTACAGATGCACTGATGTGGCACAGACTGCATTGAGACGCACAACAATCATCTGCCTCTGTCTACATGCACACACACACAAGCACAACAGCCGTACTGTACCGTCACGAGGCGCTGCTCGCTGTGTGCCTGAAACTGATGCAGCCCTTAATTGGACACCAGAGCGCAAATGGCCATGGAAGGGCGTGTGTGTGTGTGTGTGTGTGTGTGTGGTTTAATGTCTGACTGTGCACAATGACAGGAGCCCTAGGGCCTGTCATGTCCAAGGTGTTGCTGTATGTACCTGGATGGGCCTGGGTAATTATCATCCTCTGGCATGTCGGGGCAGAATGAAGTGTCTCTGTGTGTGTGTGTCTATGTGTGTTTAAAACACGTGTTTTGAAGCGTCAGGAGAGTGGAAGGTCAAACCGCGATGAGGGATTATTTTCTTTGCTGTCGAGGGGGTCCTAAAACTGTCACTTAGCCAGCGAAGAGACACACACACACACACACACACACACACACACACACACACACACACACACACACACACACACACACACACACACACACACACACACACACACACACACACACACACACACACACACACACACACACATCATTAGCCACTGACTCCCCACCTGCGGATGGATAGATGGAAGCACAGATGGAGACAGACCCCGTCCCGTTCTACTTCCATGGCAGCTGGCAGCCTTAGGTGTTATGTGATACAGTACAGGTGGCATGCAGGGTGACTTGGCCTAAACACAAACTATGGTGTTCATCATGAACTGACTTGACCCGACCTGAGTTCACACAAAATCTTTTATTTTCAGTACTTTAGCTGCGCTTGATAGAGCATTCCTGCCACAATGAAACCAATGGAATAGTCCCACAAGTGCAATCCCTGTTCATCTGTCACTCCAGGCAACCTAAATCAGACTGTGAAAGTCTATGAAAGAAATCCAATAGTATTTGAACCCAGGTCTGTTGATGGCAGCGACAGGCAGGCTGCTGCTGAGTGTTCCTCGCCTAATGCAGGAACCATGGAGGAGATAGGTGGAGGGGATAGGTGGAGGAGATAGATGGAGGGGATTTTCCCTGATGAATCCCCTTTCTGATTGTTTGGAGCATCCGGAAAAAAGCTTGTCCGGAGAAGACAAGGTGAGCGCTACCATCAGTCCTGTGTCATGCCAACAGTAAAGCATCCTGAGACCATTCATGTGTGGGGTTGCTTCTCAGCCAAGGGACTGGGCTCACTCACAATTTTGCCTAAGAACACAGCCATGAATAAAGAGTGGTACCAACACATCCTCCGAGAGCAACTTCTCCCAACCATCCTGGAACAGTTTGGTGATGAACAATGCCTTTTCCAGCATGATGGAGCACCTTGCCATAAGGCAAAAGTGATAACTAAGTGGCTTGGGGAACAAAACATCGATTTTGGATCCATGGCCAGGAAACTCTCCAAACCTTAATCCCATTGAGAACTTGTGGTCAATCCTCAAGAGGCGGGTGGACAAACAAAACCCCACAAATTCTGACAAACTCCAAGCATTGATTATGCAAGAAGGGGCTGCCATCAGTCAGGATGTGGCCCAGAAGTTAATTGACAGCATGCCAGGGGGGATTGCACAGGTCTTGAACAAGAAGGGTCAACACTGCAAATATTGACTCTTTGCATTAACTTCATGTAATTGTCAATAAAAGCCTTTGACACTTATGAAATGCTTGTAATTATACTTCAGTATTCCATAGTAACATCTGACAAAAATATCTAAAGACACTGAAGCAGCAAACTTTGTGGAAATTAATATTTGTGTCATTCTCAAAACCTTTGGCCACGACTGTACAATGTAGAAAATATAAAAAATAAAGAATAACCCTTGAATGAGTAGGTGTGTCCAAACTGTTGACTGGTACTGTACATGATGCGGTGACGATGAGAGAACTTTTAGGTTACTGAACCATGCAGTTCTAACGATATGATCAGGCTAACCACACACACACACACACACACACACACACACACACACACACACACACACACACACACACCCAGATCGTTAACAATAGCCAGTCGGGCTAATTAACCTTTTCAAGAATGGATGCAAATGAGTTATTTCCAATAGGTTAACTTTGATATTTGTTTTCCAATAAAGGGGTGTAATCTTTATTCTCTCTCTAAAGTAGCAAGAGGGATGGCTTTGTAAATAACTGTCACGCCACCACAGAGGCTCTCTATGACTGGAGACATGTATATGATAATGGTCTTCTCCATGGCGTCACCCAGCCAGCCTAATGACCAGAGATGAGTTGTGATGTGCATTTGACCACCTGTATAACTGATAAAAATGTTACACTAGCATATTCCTCTCTGAGATAGTCGAACCTCCCGATCTCCCCTACTGTGTTACTGTGTAGGACTCATTTCCCATCTCTCCTCCTCTCCTCCTACAGCAGAGCAGACAGCCTTCAATTTACACTGTTTGTGTGTGTGTTTTTCTAGTTTCCTCCTCTCTCTCTCTCACGGTGAGAACAAGAGCAATTTTCTCTGTGGGAGATGGCGGTGCCTGCTTGGGCTCCAGGATATCAGGGCTAGATTAGGATGATGGATTACAGGGAACACTGGTAACTACTCTCACTAACCCTTCCTCCCATCAGAGCACTCTGGTACTGACGCCTGAGACAACCTCCCTCCCACCAGCTCACTGAGAGGCTGGGTTTCAATACTCTTACGTGGTTTCCTCTCCTATCCTTTAAGTGTTTCCCAACTCCGGTCCTCCACTACCCCCAACCGTACATCTTTTTGCTGTAGCCCTGGATAAACACACCTCATTCAACTTGTCAGGGGCTTGATGATGAGTTGACAAGTAGAATCCGGTGTGCTTGTCCGGGGCCGAAAACGTTGGGGCTACTCAAGGACTTGGGAAACACTGCTTTGTGATATCGGGCTATATTAGATTACCATGATTGATTACAGGGATCTCTGGAAACTTCTGTGGGGCTGGGTTTCAATACTCTAAAGTTGCTTCCTCTCCTCCTCCTCCATTCCTTCATCTGCAGTTCTGATAGGAACATTACAGGGAGCAGTGGAAACAACTGCCACCCACTACGGCACTGGGACAATTATGGGGTTTCTCTCATCATGTCACATTAGAACAGTGGAATCTGATTCATTAGATCCACTTGATTTAGTTTCAAAGTAAATTGAACTGTAATCAAGTCAGTTGTGACACTACGTTACATTGACAGGTTTTATGATCATTTTAGCGACTTAGATGTCCTGCTGTTCCAGTTTAACCGTTGCTTCATGCTCAGTCTCTGTTTGTGTTTAATTAATAGGGCCGATTTTGAAGTAGAATCATTTGACACTCTTCGATAACATAGTATCAAGTCATTTTAATGAAGCTCTACTGATAGCATACATTTTAATGAACAACTGCATTGTATCTCATGACTGTGTGTGTGTGTGTGTGTGTGTGTGTGTGTGTGTGTGTGTGTGTGTGTGTGTGTGTGTGTGTGTGTGTGTGTGTGTGTGTGTGTGTGTGTGTGTGTGTGTGTGTGTGTGTGTGTGTGTGTGTGTGTGTGTATATGTATGTGTGTACAGTTGAAGTCGGAACTTTACATACACTTAGGTTGGAGTCATTAAAGCTTGTTTTTCAACCACTCCACAAATGTCTTGTTAACGAACTATAGTTTGGCAAGTTGGTTAGGACATCTACTTTGTGCATGACAAGTCATTTTTCCAACAATTGTTTACACACAGATTATTTGACTTATAATTCACTGTATCACAATTCCAGTGGGTCAGAAGTTTACATACACTAAGTTGACTGTGCCTTTAAACAGCTTGGAAAATTCCAAAAAATGATGTCATGGCTTTAGAAGCTTCTGATAGTCTAATTGACATCATTTGAGTCAATTGGAGGTGTACCTGTGGATCTATTTCTAGGCCTACCTTCAAACTCAGTGCCTCTTTGCTTGACATCATGGGAAAATCAAAAGAAATCAGCCAAGACCTCAGAATAAAAATTGTAGACCTCCACAAGTCTGGTTCATCCTTGGGAACAATTTCCAAATGCCTGAAGGTACCACGTTCATCTGTACAAACAGTTGTACGCAAGTATAAACACCATGGGACCACGCAGCTGTCATACATCTCAGGAAGGAGACACGTTCTGTCTCCTAGAGATGAACGTACTATGGTGCTTAAAGTGCAAATCAATTCCAGGACAATAGCAAAAGACCTTGTGAAGATGCTGGAGGAAACGGGTGCAACAGTATCTATATCCACAGTCAAACAAGTCCTATATCGACATAACCTGAAAGGCTGCTCAACAAGGAAGAAGCCACAGCTCCAAAACGGTCATAAAAAAGCCAGACTACTGTTTGCAACTGCACATGTGGACAAAGATCGTTCTTTTTGGAGAAATGTCCTCTGGTCTGATGAAACAAAAATACAACTGTTTGGCCATAATGACCATCATTATGTTTGGAGGAAAAAGGGGGAGGCTTGCAAGCCGAAGAACACCATCCCAACAGTGAAGCACGGGAGTGGCAGCATCATATTGTGGGGGTGCTTTGCTGCAGGAGGGACTGGTGCACTTCACAAAATAGATAGCATCATGAGGTAGGAAAATGATGTGGATATATTGAAGCAAACTCTCAAGACATCAGTCAGGAAGTTAAAGCTTGGTCGCAAATGGGTCTTCCAAATGGACAATGACCCCAAGCGTCTCTTCCAAAGTTGTGGCAAAATGGCTTAAGGACGACAAAGTCAAGGTATTGGAGTGGCCATCACAAAGCCCTGACCTCAATCCTTTAGAAAATTGTGGGCAGAACTGAAAAAGCGTGTGAGAGCAGGGAGGCCTACAAACCTGACTGTTACACCAGCTCTGTCAGGAGGAATGGGCCAAAATTCACCCAACTTATCGTGGGACGCTTTTGGAAGGCTACCCAAAACATTTGACCCAAGTTAAACAATTTAAAGGTTATGCTACCAAATACTAATTGAGTGTATGTAAACTTCTGACCCACTGGGAATGTGATGAAAGAAAAAAAAGCTGAAATAAATCATTCGCTCTACTATTATTCTGACATTTCACATTCTTAAAATGGAGTGGTGATCCTAACTGACGTAGGACAGGGAATTTCTACTATGATTAATTGTCAGGAATTGTGAAAAACTGAGTTTAAATGTATTTGGCTAAGACACGCTCCACTGCAGCCCCCTCTATTTCCTGTAGTCCACGATCAGCTCCTTTGTCTTGCTCACACTGAGGGAGAGGTTGTTGTCCTGGCACCACAATGCCAGGTCTCTGACCTCCTCCCTATAGGCCGTCTCATCGTTGTCGGTGATCAGGCCTGCCACTGTTGTGTCGTCAGCAAACTTAATGATGGTGTTGGAGTCATGTTTGACCACGCAGTCGAGGGTCAACAGGGAGTACAGGAGGGGACTTAGTACACATCCCTGAGGGGCCCCAGTGTTGAGGATCAACATTGCAGATGTGTTGTTGCCTACCCTTACCACCTGGGGCGTGGCCCGTCAGGAAGTCTAGGATCCAGTTGCAGAGGGAGGTGTTTAGTCCCAGGGTCCTTAGCTTAGTGATGAGTTTCGTGGGCACTATGGTGTTGAATGCTGAGCTGTAGTCAATGAACAGCATTCTCACGTCGATGTTCCTTTTGTCCAGGTGGGAAAGGGTAGTGTGGAATGCGATTGAGATTGCGTCATCTGTGGATCTGTTGGGGCGGTATGCGAATTGGAGTGGGTCTAGGATATCGGGAGGATGCTGTTGATGTGAGCCATGACCAGCCTTTCAAAGCACTTCATGGCTACCAATTTGAGTGCTACGGGGCGGTAATCATTTAGGCAGATGACCTTCGCTTCCTTGGGCACAGGGACTATGGTGGTCTGCTTGAAACATGTAGGTATTACAGACTTGGTCAGGGAGAGGTTGAAAATGTCAGTGAAGACACTTGCTAGTTGGTCCGCACATGCTTTTAGTACACGTCCTGACTGTCTGGCCCCACATCTGTTTAAAGTTCTTGCTCACATCGACTACAGAGAGCGTTATCACACAATCATCCAGAACAGCTGGTGCTTTCGTGCATGCTTCAGTGTTGCTTGCCTCGAAGCGAGCATAAAATACATCTAGCTCGTCTTGTAGGCTCGCATCTCTGGGCAGCTCGCGTCTGGGTTTCTGTTTGTAGGCCCTAATATTTTTCAAGAGCTAGATGCTAGATGCGGATATTTACGCACGGTCACTGTGGGGACGACGTTGTCGATGCACTTATTCATGAAGCCGGTAACTGATGTGCTATACTCCTCAATGCCATTGTATGATTCCCGGAACATATTCCAGTCTGTGCTAGCAAAACAGTACTGTAGAGTAGCATCCGCATCATCTGACCACTTCCGTATTGAGCGAGTCACTGGTACTTCCTGCTTTAGTGTTTGCTTGTAAGCAGATTTGCAGATGGTCAGATTTGCTAAATGGAGGGTGGGGGAGAGCTTTATATGCATCTCTGTGTGTGGAGTAAAGGTGGTCTTGAGGTTTTTTTCCTCTGGTTGCACATGTGACATGCTGGTAAAAAGTTTGTAAAACTGATTTAAGTTTGCCTGCATTAAAGTCCCCGGCCACTAGGAGAGCCGCTTCTGGATGAGCATTTTCTTGTTCTCTTATGGCCTTTTTGAGTTGGTTGAGTGCGTTATTAGTGCCAGCATCAGTCTGTGGTTGTAAATAGACGGCTACGAATAATATAGATGAGAACTCTCTTGGTACATAGTGTGGTCTTCAGCTTATCATAAGGTACTCTACCTCAGGCGGGCAATACTGTACCTCGAGGCTTCTTTAACGTTAGACGTCGCGCACCAGCTGTTATTGACAAATAAACACATACCCCCACCCCTCGTCTTACCAGACGTAGCTTCTCTGTTCTGCCGGTGCATGTAATATCCCGCCAGCTCTATATGATCCGTGCCGTCATTCAGCCACGACTCGGTGAAACATAAGATATTACAATTTTTAGTCTCCCATTGGTAGGATAATCTTAATCATTGCGCATACATTTTATTTTCCAATGATTGCACGTTAGTCAGTAAAACGGATGGCAGTGGGAGTTTACTCGCTCGCGTACGGTTTCTCCGAAGGCAGCCCGACCTGCGCTCCATTTTCCTCCGTCTTTTCTTCACGCAAATGACGGTGATTTGGCCCTGTTACCGAGAAAGCAGTATATCCTTCTCGTCGGACTTGTTAAAGGAAAAAGCTTCTTCCAGTTCGAGGTGAGTAATCACTGTTCTGATGTCCAGAAGTTATTTTTGATCATAAGAGATGGTACCATCAACATTATTCACAAAATAAATAAAAAAATAAGTTACAAACAACTCCAAAAAACAAACAAATTAGCACAGTTGGTTAGAAGCATGTACAACGTCAGCTATCCTCATCGGCGCCACCTTATCACAACTCAACTGATTGACTCAAATGCATTAAGAAGGAAAGAAATTCCACAAATGAACTTTTAACAAGGCACACCTGTTAATTGAAATGCATTCCAGGTGTCTACTTCATGAAGCTGATTGAGAGAATGCCAAGAGTGTGCAAAGCTGTCATCAAGGCAAAGGGTGGCTACTTTGAAGAATCTCAAATATATTTTGATTTAACACTCTTTTGGTTACTACGTGATTCCATATGTGTTATTTCATAGTTTTGATGTATTCACTATTATTCTGTGATGTAGAAAACAGTAAAAATAAAGAAAAACCCTTGAATGAGTAGGTGTGTCAAGACTTTTGACTGGTACTGTATATATACTATTTATATATGTTCCTTTATTATTTTCCCCCTAACACTACCCCCCCCCCTCCCCTAATTGGAGCAAACTAATGGATGACAACAACACTTAGGCTTCTACTTCCAGTTTATATATACTATATACATTTTACAGACACTGTATATTTTACCATAGTTATCTTTTGTTTGTTTTTAGTCCCGTCCTTCAGGTCCACTGAACCCCTCCCATCTGTCTCTGAACACCATCCAGTTTTGATTTCTATTTGCCATATATTTTTCAACTGTGCTGTGATGTTTCACAAAAGTTCTGAACCTTTCTATTCTCACAGATTCTACAGATTGTAAATTAAAGATATAATTTTTGCTAAGCGTATTATCATATTATTGATCGATTGACTATTTTTCAAATCACCCAGCAGTGCTATTTGCAGAGTTAGCTCCAGGTAAATGTTGCAATTCTTCAGTCATTCCTGAACCTGCGACCAAAAACAAGCTACATATGGGCAGTACCAAAATAAATGATCTAATGATTCTGTCTCTTCGCAGCAAAATCTGCAGATCTGGGATGGTTGTATCCCCATATATATAACATTCTATTGGTTGCAAGAATTTTGTATTCTAATTTTATTGAAAAACTAAGTATAGTCACTATTTGTTTTATGAATTATGCTCAATGGTAACCTGATTTAAAGCGTAATTTCTCTGACTGATCTGTTGTCCTCTGTCCTGTCCAGGGTTTGCTGACGTCGGGCGTGGAGTTTGAGTCCCTGCCTGCTGCCCTGTCTCTCCCTGCGGAGTCTGGGCTGTACCCCGTCACCCTGGTGGGGGTCCCACGAACCGCAGGCAACATCAACGTCAACGGTGAGTCTAGCACAACTTTACCCTTACAAATCAACACTGCTTACACAGGAAAGAGCATCATTGAAATGGAAATGGCTTCCTCCCTGACAACTTACTTTTACGAAATACAAAGATTGGTTATTAATAGGCGTTCTTTTGATGAAATGATCAGTAATTTCTGGACAAATCATGTGCAGATTTTTCACTAAAATGTAAAAACATTGATGTGTGCCTTGACGACCGGCAGAAAGACCCCATGTTCTCTGCCTCCATTTATAAACAGGTTAAACGAGGACAAAGAGATAGGTCAGTTAATCTCAGCTTTCAGTTACCCTCAGTAGCTTGGGATATTAGTGTAGCTTTAATTCCTATGATCTACATAGTCATTGAGTCTTAATCTTGCACCACAGTAATTGCCTGTAATTTTGTCCCCATGGTTAAGACAAGTGACTTGATTGTCTTTCTCCAGAGGATGGGGTGGGGGTTAATTGTGTGTGTGTGTGGTTAATAGAGGAGGGTCTCAGATTGTGTTGTAAACCTTTCTGATGTCACAACAGGAGCCCCAACTATAAACCAACCAAGACTCACAGCTCTGTTTCTCCCATTTATATTACATTAATAGGTTAGACTCTTTTGAACAGAGGATGGTTGGGTAGAAATCCTTTATAAGTGTGTTCTCAATGTCACCCTTCATAGAATGGAGAAAAGTTATTGCAGTGCTTGTTAGTCCTTAGTTTTTTAGGGCACTGACTTTTACCTCTCCTTTTCTCTCCTGTCTGTAGGCTACCACACGTCAGTGTTTGGTGTGACCAGTGACTGCCTCCTGGAGGGTCTACCCAGTGTGAGGACCAGTGGCTGTATGGTGGAGGTCATTCCATCATTACCCCGTCTCCAGCTCAGCACCTCTCTACCACGGTGAGACACCCTCCGCCCTAACTCCTTAAAACTGCACCTGATGGAGCAACCAGTAACGGAGTGGTAGGTACTCACTTTGCTTAGTCAGAGCCACTTTAAAATGAGTGACTGGTAGTGGGGTTTCTGGACCAAAAACACAACCAGCTCCCAACCGCATCTTGATACTTTTAGTTGGTGATAATTCACAGCCGCGGTCCCTAGACAGGCTGTTATCTTCACAGGCTCTTTTCTGCAAGGCAGTCGTCCCTCCGTTCAGTCATCTGTGGGTTTCTTTCTTCTTCCAGCTACTTTGAAATGACCCACTGATACCTAAGAGGAACAGCTTTGGAAGCGGCTGGGACCTCTGTAATTACTAAGAACTTAAGTCACCGTTTATACCTTGATAATTACAGGTTCTGTATCTTAGTAATGAGAGAATGTTGGATAGATATGCTTTCTCTTCAGCCTAGTCGCTTGCTGCTGGACAATAACATTACAAAAGACATAATTATGAGACTGACTGTTGCGTTGATTCCAGTACCCAACAGGGTCAGATAGCTTTAGTAATAGCACGTGGACAAAGTGTGTATGTGTGTGTGTAGATTTGCATGCAGTGCAGTGGCCAACATCAATACTCAAAGTCCTAGACCCCCTGTGGAGCAGTGTGTCTAGACACACTATATGAATAACTTTAAATCGGCTACATAGAGCGAGATCAAGCTCAATGTCGATGAATTGATTGATCTGTTGGCTCACCCCTCCAGTCAATAAAACATGTCTTTATCTTCCTGTGTGTCTCTCGCGATCTGAAGACATGTGTTTAACCCTTAACTGCCTGTGTCTCTCCAGATCTCCAGGTCTGAAGTAGTGCTGAGCGATTAATGCTTTTTGAGGTCGGTTGGGTTTTGAAAAAATACAAAATATATCTCGTTTTTTCTTTTTGATTATTTTTCAAACATTAAATGCACTATGCATTATGTGGGTTGAATGCTGTAGCACAGAATAAAACAATGAATAAAAACCCATGATTGTAGTGACTTCTCATTACTGCAGATCACTTATTAACCATCATTTATTCTCTTTAATCAAATATTTCAGCTGTTGTGAATATTACATTTGTTTTATTTGACTATTATTTATTCCAAGTCATCTCATCTCTACAGAGCTGCTGCCTATACTGTCTGACAAATCACTATTTTGTAGTTCTTCAAAGTAAATAAGGCTTTTATGACTGCTGAATACCAACCATGATCATCTATTTTCAGATAGAGATACCTCACGAAGCAACTGCTCTCTATCCCTCTCGATCACGTGTCTTCTGTCTCTTCTCCTTCTCTTTCCCACGCTAACCTAATGTAGCAGGCTTAAAAGAAACACAGACCGGAGAAGTAGGTGCGCAATGGATTATGGTCATTGTAGTTACCACGTTTACTGCTCTAAACTATTTAGAATATTGTCCTGTTGGAAACTACAACTCCCTACTACATTGCATAGTTCGGGCTTAATCTCAATATCTCTAGAGAAGCTGCATTGAGCTCACAAAAAAACAGAACGAAATGGAAACTAAATGAATTTAAATAATTGAAACGATGTCGGTCAATTAGTTGTTTAGAAAATGAAAATTAACCAACATTTCGGTTAATCGCTCAGCGCTGTCTGAAGACATATCTTAACCCTTACCCTCCTGTATCCCCCTCCAGGTCGGCCCACCCCCTCCAGCCCTCTAAAGAGGAGTTGTCCAGCAGTGTGTCTGTTCAGCTCTTTAACGGAGAGACCCAGCAGCTGACCATCACTCTGGAGAACATCGGCTCTGAAGACTTGGAGTCACTGGAAGTCACCTCCAAGACCTGCAATACTAAAGGTCAGGGTTCAGACAAAAAAAAAAAAACACACACACACACACACACACACACACACACACACACACACACTTTTTAAACCAGTGTTTCCTTTCATGTACTCTCCCTCCATCTGTTTCTCTCTCTCTTTCTGTCCCTCCCTATCTCTCTCTCTGTGTGTGTGTGTATCAATTCAATGGGCTTTATTGGCATGGGAAACATATGTTAACATTGCCTAAGCAAGTGAAGTAGATAATAAACAAAAGTGAAATAAACAATAAAAATGAACAGTAAACATTACTCACTGAAGTTCCAAAAGAATAAAGACATTACAAATGTCATATTATGTTTATATACAGTGTTGTAACGATGTATAAATGGTTAAAGTACAAAAGGGAAAATAAATAAAAACATAAATATGGGTTGTATTTACAAGGATGTTTGTTCTTCACTGGTTGACCTTTTCTTGTGGTCACAGGTCACAAATATTGCTGCTGTGATGGCACACTGTGGTATTTCACCCAGTAGATATAGGGGTTTATCAAAATCATATATATTTTTTTAAATTCTTTGTGGATCTGTGTAATCTGAGTGAAATATGTGTCTATAATGTGGTCATACATTTGGCAGGAGGTTAGGAAGTGCAGCTCAGTTTCCACCTCATTTTGAGGGCAGTGTGTCTTCTCTTGAGAGCCAGGTCTGCCTACCGTGGCCTTTCTCAATAGCAAGGCTATGCTCACTGAGTTTGTACATTGTCAAAGCTTTCCTTAAGTTTAGGTCAGTCACAGGGGTCAGGTATTCTGCCACTGTGTACTCTCTGTTTAGGGCCAAATAGCATTCTAGTTTGCTCTGTTTTTTTGTAAGTAATTATCTTTTTGTTTTCTCATGATTTGGTTGGGTCTAATTGTGTTGCTGTTTTGAGGCTCTGTGGGGTGTGTTTGTGAATAGAGCCCCAGGACCAGCTTGCTTAGTAACCTTCTCCAGGTTCATTTCTCTGTAGGTGATGGCTTTGTTATGGAAGGTTTGGGAATCGCATCCTTTTATGTGTCACGCGGAGTGGAACAGGTGAACCCAAGAGCGGACTCAGACGAGGAAACTGGGATGAGGTAACCAAGGTATTTATTGAAACACGGGGGGAGATTGAGTGCAGGTCAGGGGAAGCTTGGGCAGGTTGCCGGAAACCAGGTGCTGAGGCTGGAGCGAGAGATGTTGGGACAGGGTAAGCAGGTCCGGAGGGAAATCCAAGGGAGCGTAGAGTGGGGAATCCAGGACAGAGTAGCAGGACTGACGAGAAGTCGGACTGGAGACAGGGACCAGAGTCAGAGCGGGCAGAACTGTAGCGGAGAGGAAAACAGCATCAGGCAAGGGAACACAGGCACAACAAGAACAAACGGCTAGAAACATGAACTGACTGGGCAGAGATTACGATCTGGAAGTGGCAGGACTGAGAATATGTAGAGGTCTTGATTATGGAACAGGTTGCAGCTGGTGGGGATCTGCTCTGACTCCAGCACTCCAGCACTCCAGCACTCACACACGCACTCACTCACTCACTCTAGGGCAACGGTGTCTAGATGGAATTTGTATTTGTGGTCCTGGCGACTGGACCTTTTTTGGAACACCATTATTTTGGTCTCACTGAGATTTACTGTCAGGGCCCAGGTCTGGTAGAAGATCTAGGTGCTGCTGTAGGCCCTCCTTGGTTGGTGACAGAAGCACCAGATCACCAGCAAACAGTAGACATTTGACTTCAGATTCCAGTAGGGTGAGGCCGGGTGCTGCAGACTTTTCTAGTGCCCTCGCCAATTCGTTCATATATACAGTTGAAGTTGGAAGTTTACATACACCTTAGCCAAATACAGTTAAACTCAGTTTTTCACAATTCCTGACATTTAATCCTAGTAAAAATTCCCTGTTTTAGGTCAGTTAGGATCACCACTTTATTTTAAGAATGTGAATTGTCAGAATAATAGTAGAGCGAATGATTTATTTCAGCGTTTATTTCTTTGATCACATTCCCATTGCATCAGAAGTTTACATACACTCAATTAGTATTTGGTAGCATAACCTTTAAATTGTTTAACTTGGGTCAAATGTTTCGGGTAGCCTTCCACAAGCTTCCCACAATAAGTTGGCTGAATTTTGGCCCATTACTCCTGACAGAGCTAGTGTAACTGAGTCAGGTATGTAGGCCTCCTTGCTCGCACACACTTTTTCAGTTCTGCCCACAAATGTTCTATAGGATTGAGGTCAGGGCTTTGTGATGGCCACTCCAATACCTTGACTTTGTTGTCCTTAAGCCATTTTGCCACAACTTTGGAAGTAAACATTGTCCTTTTAGAAGACCTATTTGCGACCAAGCTTTAACTTCCTGACTGATGTCTTGAGATGTTGCTTCAATATATCCACATAATTTTCCTTCCTCATGAAGCCATCTATTTTGTGAAGTGCACCAGTCCCTCCTGCAGCACAGCACCCCCACAACATGATGCTGCCAAATCCGTGCTTCACGGTTAGGATGGTGTTCTTCGGCTTGCAAGCATCCCCCTTTTCCCTCCAAACATAACGATGGTCATTATGGCCAAACAGTTCTATTTTTGTTTCCTCAGACCAGAGGACATTTCTCCAAAAAATAAAATCTTTGTCCCCATGTGCAGTTGCAAACCGTAGTCTGGCTTTTTATGGCGGTTTTGGAGCAGTGGCTTCTTCCTTGTTGAGCGGCCTTTCTGGTTATGTCAATATAGGACTTGTTTTACTGTGGATATAGATACTTTTGTACCTGTTTCCTCAAGCATTTTCACAAGGTCCTTTGCTGTTGTTCTGGGATTGATTTGCACTTTTTGCACCAAAGTACGTTCATCTCTAGGAGACAGAACGCGTCACCTTCCTGAGCGGTATGATGGCTGCGTGGTCCCATGGTGTTTGTACAGATGAACGTGGTACCTTCAGGCATTTGGAAATTGCTCCCAAGGATGAACCAGACTTGTGGAGGTCTGCAATTCTTTTTTCCTGTGGTCTTGGCTGATTTCTTTAGATTTTCCCATGATATCAAGCAAAGAGGCACTGTGTTTGAAGGTAGGCCTTGAAATACATCCACAGGTACACCAATGATTGGCTCAAATTATGTCAATTAGCCTATCAGAAGCTTCTAAAGCCATGACATCATTTTCTGGAATTTTCCAAGCTGTTGAAAGGCACAGTCAACTTAGTGTATGTAAACTTCTGACCCACTGGAATTGTGATACAGTGAATTCTAAGTTAAATAATCTGTCTGTAAACAATTGTTGGAAAAATGACTTGTGTCATGCAGAAAGTAGATGTCCTAACTGACTTGCCAAAACTATAGTTTGTTAACTTCTTACATCTAGCCGTTACGCTACCGGAACCCCTAGCCAACAGCCAATGGGATCGCATGGCGTGAAATACAAAAACCTCAAAAATGCAATAATTTAAATTTTTCAAACATACGACTATTTTACACCATTTTAAAGACAAGACTCTCGTTAATCTAGCCACCTTGTCTGATTTCAAAAAGGCTTTACAGCGAAAGCAAAACATTAGATTATGTTAGGAGAGTACATAGACAAAAATAATCACACAGTCATTTTCCAAGCAAGCATATATGTCACAAAAACCCAAAACACAGCTAAATGAAGCACTAACCTTTGATGATCTTCATCAGATGACACTCCTAGGACATTATGTTATACAATAGATGCATGTTTTGTTCAATCAAGTTCATATTTATATCCAAAAACAGCTTTTTACTTTGGCATGTGATGTTCAGAACATGCATTTCCTCCCAAAACCTCCGGTGAATTTACTAAATTACTCATCATAAATGTTGACAAAATACACAACAATTATTTTAAGAATTATAGATACAGATCTCCTTTATGCAATCGCTTTGTCAGATTTTAAAATAGCTTTTCGGCAAAAGCACATTTTGCAATATTCTGAGTACATAGCTCAGCCATCACGGTGAGCTATTCAGACACCCGCCAAATTCAGGGCACATTAAACTGAGAATTACTATTAGAAAAATGGTATTACCTTTGCTGATCTTCATCAGAATGCACTCCCAGGACTGTTACTTCCACAAGAAATGTTGTTTTTGTTCCAAATAATCCATAGTTAAGTCCAAATACCTCCGTTTTGTTCGTGCGTTCAGGTCACTATCCAAAGGGTAACGCGCGAGCGCATTTCGAGACAAAAAAATGCAAAATGTTTTATTACCGTACTTAGAAGCATGTCAAACACTGTTTAAAATACATTTTTATGGTATTTTTCTCGTAAAATAGTGCTAATATTCCAACCGGACAATAGTGTATTCATTCAAAGACGAAAAGAAAAAACAACGTGCTCATGTGAAAGCGCATATCCAATCTCTTTGTCACCAGGCAGACCACTGACAAACTGAGCTACTATACTCTGCCCAGAGACAGAAGACGCCTCAATACGCTTTCTGAAGGCTTTAGAGAGCCAATGGAAGCCTTAGAAAGTACTACGTAACCCCACAGATACTGTAGTTTCGATAGAGAATCAAAAGAAGAACTACAAATTCTCAGACAGGCCACTTCCTGCTTGGAATTTTCTCAGGTTTTTGCCTGCCATATGAGTTCTGGAATACTCACGACACCATTCAAACAGTTTTAGAAACTTCAGACTGTTTTTCTATCAAAATCTACTAATAATATGCATATTTTCGTTTCTGGGAAAGAGTAGTAACCAGTTTAAATCGGGTATGTTTTTTCATCCGGCCGTGAAAATACTGCCCCCTATCCCAACAAGAAATGTGTGGAGTGGTTTAAAAACACATTTTAATGACTCCAACTTAAGTGTATGTAAACTTCTGACTACAACTGTATGTTGAAGTGGGTGGGGCTTAAGCTGCATCACTGTCTCACCCCAAGGCCCTGTCCGACGAAATGTTTTTTTTTGTTGCCAATTTTAACCACACAATTGTTGTTTGTGTACATGGATTTTATAATGTTGTATGTTTTTCCCCCCAAACCCATTTCCATCATTTTTTTTTATAGCAGACCCTCATGCCAAATTGAGTCGATGACTTTTTTGAAATCAACAAAGCATGAGAAGACTTTGCCTTTGTTTTGGTTTGTTTGTTTGTCAATTAGTGTATGCAGGGTGAATACGTGGTCTGTTGTACGGTAATTTGGTAAAAAGCCAATTTCACATTTGCTCAGTACATTGTTTTCACTGAGGAAATATACAAGTCTGCTGTTAATGATAATGCAGAGAATTTCCCAAGGTTGCTGTTGATGCATATCCCACGGTAGTTATTGGGGTCAAATTTGTCTCAATTTTTGTGGATCATTCCTTGGTTCCAAATATTGGGGAAGATGCCAGAGCTAAGGATGATGTTAAAGAGTTTTAGTATAGCCATTTGGAATTTGTTGTCTGTATATTTGATCATTTCATTGAGGATACCATCAAAAACGCAGGCCTTTTTGGGTTGGAGGGTTTTTATTTTGTCCTGTAGTTCATTCAAGGTAATTGGAGAATCCAGTGGGTTCTGGTAGTGATTCTAAGATTTGTATTTGATCATATGTATGTTTTTGCTGTTTGTTCTTTGTTATAGAGCCAAAAAGATTGTAGTAGTGGTTTACCCATACATCTTCATTTTGGATAGATAATTCTTTGTGTTGTTGTTTGTTTTGTGTTTTCCTATTTTCCCAGAAGTGGTTAGAGTCTCTGGATTCTTCACTTGCATTGAGCTCATTTCTGACGTGCTGTTCCTTCTTTTTCCATAGTTTTAGTGATAGTGAAGACTCAGGTTTTCTGGGTCTCTATGATTTTGGTTGGACAGGTTTCTCAATTTCTTTCTTAGATTTTTACGTTCATCATCAGACCATTTGTCATTGTTGTTCATTTTCTTCGGTTTTCTGTTTGACATTTTTAGATTTGATAGGGAAGCTAAGAGGTCAAATATACTGTTTAGGTTTTCTAATGCCAAGTTTACACCTTCACTGTTACAGTGGAACGTTTTGTCTAGGAAGTTGTCTAAAAGGGATTGAATTTGTTGTTGCCTAATTGTTTTTTGGTAGGTTTCCAAACTACATTCCTTCCATCTATAGCATTTCTTAATATTATTCAGTTCCTTTGGCTTTGATGCCTCATGATTGAGTATTGCTCTGTTCAAGTAGACTGTGATTTTGCTGTGATCTGATAGGGGTGTCAGTGGGCTGACTGTGAACGCTCTGAGAGACTGGGTTGAGGTCAGTGATAAAGTAGTCTTCAGTACTACTGCCGAGAGATGAGCTATAGGTGTACCTACCATATTGACCATTGACTATGTACATACCCAGCATGCGACAGAGCTGCAGGAGTTGTGACCCGTTTTTGTTGGTTATGTTGTGCCTAGGGGGGCATATGGGGGAGGGAATGCTGTCACCTCCAGGTAGGTGTTTCTCTCTCTCTCTCTCTCTCTCTCTGTGTATCTCTCTCTCTCTCTCTCTCTGTGTATCTCTCTCTCTCTCTCTGTGTATCTCTCTCTCTCTCTCTCTCTCCTCTCTCTCTGTGTATCTCTCTCTCTCTCTCTCTCTGTGTATCTCTCTCTCTCTCTCTGTGTATCTCTCTCTCTCTCTCTCTCTCTCTCTGTGTATCTCTCTCTGTGTACCTCTCTCTCAATTCAATTCAATTCAATTTGCTTTATTGGCATGATGTAACAATGCACATATTGCCAAAGCTTATTTTGGGTATTTACAATATGAAAAAAAAAAAGAGAATACAAATTGTCAACGGGACAACAGTAACAACAATAACCAAGGGTCAAAATAGCCATATATTGAACAATAACAATACAGTAGAGGACATGTGCAGGTTGATTGGTCTGTCCCTGTCCCTCATCTTATGGCACCCCTCTGTGTACCTCTCTCTCTCTCTCTTTTTCTGTGTACCTCTCTCTCTTTCTTTGTATCTCTCTCTCTCTTTATTTGTATCTCTCTCTCTCTCTCTCTCTCTCTCTGTGTACCTCTCTCTCTCTGTGTACCTCTCTCTCTGTGTACCTCTCTCTCTCTCTCTCTCTCTCTCTCTCTGTGTACCTCTCTCTCTCTCTGTGTACCTCTCTCTCTCTGTGTGTACCTCTCTCTCTCTCTCTCTCTCTCTCTCGCTCTCTCTCTCTCTCTCTCTCTCTGTGTGTGTACCTCTCTCTCTCTCTGTGTACCTCTCTCTCTCTCTGTGTACCTCTCTCTCTCTCTGTGTACCTCTCTCTCTCTCTGTGTGTACCTCTCTCTCTCTCTCTCTCTCTCTCTCTCTCTCTCTCTCTCTCTCTGTGTACCTCTCTCTCTCTCTCAATTCAATTTGCTTTATTGGCATGACGTAACAATGTACATATTGCCAAAGCTTACTTTGGATATTTACAAAATGAAAATAATAAGAATAAAAATCAAAATTGTCAACGGGACAACAGTAACAACAATAACCAAGGGTCAGAATAACCATACATTGAACAATAACAATAAGCATACAGTAGAGGACATGTGCAGGTTGATTGGTCTGTCAGACACTGTCCCTCATCTTATGGCAGGCAGCAATGTAGTGTGCTGCCAACCCACAGCTCTCTGCGTCCTCCCTACTGTCATCAGAGAGGTCTCTCTCTCTCTCTCTCTCTCTCCTCTCTCTCTCTCTGTGTACCTCTCTCTCTCGCTCTCTCTGTGTACCTCTCTCGCTCTCT
This sequence comes from Salmo salar, assembly GCF_965601325.2. Classification (NCBI taxonomy): domain Eukaryota; kingdom Metazoa; phylum Chordata; class Actinopteri; order Salmoniformes; family Salmonidae; genus Salmo; species Salmo salar. The sequence continues at coordinate 79,321,000 of NC_138304.1, read as the reverse complement.
CTGTGTACCTCTCGCTCTCTCTGTGTACCTCTCTCTCTCGCTCTCTCTGTGTACCTCTCTCTCTCGCTCTCTCTGTGTACCTCTCTCTCTCTCTCTCTCTCTTTCTCTCTCTCTGTGTACCTCCCTCCCTCTCTCTCTCTCTCTCTCTCTCTCTCTCGCTCTCGCTCTCTGTGTACCTCTCTCTCTCTCTGTACCTCTCTCTCTGTACCTCTCTCTCTCTTTCTCTCTCTCTGTGTACCTTTCTCTCTCTGTACCTCTCTCTCTGTACCTCTCTCTCTCTGTACCTCTCTCTCTCTGTACCTCTCTCTCTCTATACCTCTCTCTCTATACCTCTCTCTCTGTACCTCTCTCTCTGTACCTCTCTCTCTCTCTCTCTCTCTCTCTCTCTCTCTCTCTGTTCAATTTCGACAGAAGTGAAATAAACAATAAAAAATGAACAGTTAACATTACACTCACAACAGTTCCAAAAGAAAGACATTTCAAATGTCATTATGTCTATACGGTGGCGATTTTAGCATGTAAATCTTGGTGGTGGAAAAAAAATGTGGGTCCGTACCTGCAAAGCCACTATACGGCACGGCACGACACGACACGACACATGCACTATAACGGTGCCCACAAACTGTAAGGGCCTACATAAAGCTGTCCCAACAGCAGTCCCAACACCTTACCACTGCTACACCTGGCTATCAGAGGAGCCTTGCCTGGCAGCGAAACAGTTCATTCAGCCTTATTTACTGTCTTTTAAATAAACATAGCTGATATATACACTGCTCAAAAAAATAAAGGGAACACTTAAACAACACAATGTAACTCCAAGTCAATCACACTTCTGTGAAATCAAACTGTCCACTTAGGAAGCAACACTGATTGACAATACATTTCACATGCTGTTGTGCAAATGGAATAGACAACAGGTGGAAATTATAGGCAATTAGCAAGACACCCCCAATAAAGGAGTGGTTCTGCAGGTGGGGACCACAGACCACTTCTCAGTTCCTATGCTTCCTGGCTGATGTTTTGGTCACTTTTGAATGCTGGCGGTGCTTTCACTCTAGTGGTAGCATGAGACGGAGTCTACAACCCACACAAGTGGCTCAGGTATCCAGGATGGCACATCAATGCGAGCTGTGGCAAGAAGGTTTGCTGTGTCTGTCAGCGTAGTGTCCAGAGCATGGAGGCGCTACCAGGAGACAGGCCAGTACATCAGGAGACGTGGAGGAGGCCGTAGGAGGGCAACAACCCAGCAACAGGACCGCTACCTCCGCCTTTGTGCAAGGAGGAGCAGGAGAAGCACTGCCAGAGCCCTGCAAAATGACCTCCAGCAGGCCACAAATGTGCATGTGTCTGCTCAAACGGTCAGAAACAGACTCCATGAGGGTGGTATGAGGGCCCGACGTCCACAGGTGGGGGTTGTGCTTACAGCCCAACACCGTGCAGGACGTTTGGCATTTGCCAGAGAACACCAAGATTGGCAAATTCGCCACTGGCGCCCTGTGCCCTTCACAGATGAAAGCAGGTTCACACTGAGCACGTGACAGACGTGACAGAGTCTGGAGACGCCATGGAGAACGTTCTGCTTCCTGCAACATCCTCCAGCATGACCGGTTTGGCGGTGGGTCAGTCATGGTGTGGGGTGGCATTTCTTTGGGGGGCCGCACAGCCCTTCATGTGCTCGCCAGAGGTAGCCTGACTGCCATTAGGTACCGAGATGAGATCCTCAGACCCCTTGTGAGACCATATGCTGGTGCGGTTGGCCCTGGATTCCTCCTAATGCAAGACAATGCTAGACCTCATGTGGCTGGAGTGTGTCAGCAGTTCCTGCAAGAGGAAGGCATTGATGCTATGGACTGGCCCGCCCGTTCCCCAGACCTGAATCCAATTGAGCACATCTGGGACATCATGTCTCGCTCCATCCACCAACGCCACGTTGCACCACAGACTGTCCAGGAGTTGGCGGATGCTTTAGTCCAGGTCTGGGAGGAGATCCCTCAGGAGACCATCCGCCACCTCATCAGGAGCATGCCCAGGCGTTGTAGGGAGGTCATACAGGCACGTGGAGGCCACACACACTACTGAGCCTCATTTTGACTTGTTTTAAGGACATTACATCAAAGTTGGATCAGCCTGTAGTGTGGTTTTCCACTTTAATTTTGAGTGTGACTCCAAATCCAGACCTCCATGGGTTGATAAATTGGATTTCCATTGATTATTTTTGTGTGATTTTGTTGTCAGCACATTCAACTATGTAAAGAAAAAAGTATTTAATAAGATTATTTCTTTCATTCAGATCTAGGATGTGTTGTTTAAGTGTTCCCTTTATTTTTTTGAGCAGTATATTTTTTAATTGAACCTTTATTTATGTAGGCAAGTCAGTTAAGAACAAATTCTTATTTACAATGACGGCCTACCCCGGCTAAACCCGGACGACGCTGGGCCAATTGTGCGCCGCCATATGGGACTCCCAATCACGGCAGGATGTGATACAGCCTGGATTCGAACCAGGGAATATAGTGATGCCTCTTGCACTGAGATGCAGTGCCTTAGACCGCTGCGCCACTCGGGAGCTGACTTGCTTAAATAAATGAGGTTTCTACTGACAATTGAGATGTACAAACTATGGCATAAGGGGACGACAAGCAGATAAGAGGCAATCCGTAATTTTGATTAAGACATTAATGAGCGAGCTAGGACGGACATAGTCAATATAACTATTTGTTCAGCAACTTTGAAATGTCCAGTGACAGAATTTAGAACATGGGCCGTTCTTACAGTGCTCTCGCTGCACACCAAGTCAGAACCTTAGGATAAATAAAGGGGGCATATAAGCAGACAATGAAAGCTCTTAAAATATTTGATGATTACATTTCTCAAAAACAGGTATTAGGCTACATGTGCACCACCAAGTCAGAACAGTAGGTGAAATTAAGAGGGGTAAATAGACCAAATTATTAGGGTGAGACACATGGGCTACTAACAGCTTACTACACTTAGTACAGCTTACTACACTTAGTATTACTTTCTTAGCTACAGTATACATATCTCCCTGGCATATTACATCATTTATGCAGCAGCATAAAATACATTTTTGGACTCACCTTGTTGTGCTGTGCTCACTTGAACAGGAAGGTTGTGCGGCGGTCCTTTGTTCGCAAATTTTGTCATCAAACTTTCATCAAAGTCTGACATTCTCTGGATTTATCGTGCTTTCTGGGACTACTGGACTACTGGGAACTCGAAAAAAAAGGTTGAATCATGATGACATCAGCGATCTTCAGGTCGTAGCTCTAGAAAGAGGCTCAAGTTCCCGATTTACAATTCAGAGTTGGATGAAAGTTCAAAACGTATTTCCCCAGTCGTAGCTCGTTTTTCCCGAGTTCCCAGTTGTCTTGAACTCACTGAAGTCAGTTTTTGTGAGTTCACTTGTTGCCATTTTCTTGCGGTCACAGGTAACACATCTTGCTGCTGTGATGGCACACTGTAGTATTTCACCCAATAGATATGGGAGTTTATCAAAATTTGATTTGTTTTCAAATTCTTTGTGAGTGTGTAATCTGAGGGGAATATGTGTCTCTAATATGGTCATACATTTGGCAGGAGGTTAGGAAGTGCAGCTCAGTTTCCACCTCATTTTGTGGGCAGTGTGCACATAGCTTGTCTTCTCTTGAGAGCCAGATCTGCCTACGGCAGCCTCTCAATAGCAAGACTATAGTCAAAGCTTTCCTTAATTTTGGGTCAGTCACTCTTTATCTCTCTCTGTACCTCTCACTGTACCTCTCTCTCGCTCTCTGTACCTCTCTCTTTCTCTGTCCTTCTCTCACATGTATCCAGCTGACATCTGCAATATGTTCTGACAAAACATTGTACATCAACAGTTGTCACGTAGTTTGCCGTTGTCGCTGAGGATCCGTCTTAACTACAAGCTTTACGTTTGAGTGGTAAAACTGTAGTCTACCTGTGGTGCGTGGTTTGAATTGAAATGACCCACCCGCTCTGTCAGAGCTGTGGTTTACCAGTGGGCTTGTAGAGGGCTGCAATTCGACACACGCACACCTTTCCTTTTGAAGTTGCCTAGGAAACTGATGTGATTAGGAAAATGGCTGTGGTAGAAGTGGGAATGTGGAGTGGCTTGCCAGTACTGTGCTGATGTAGTACCTTACCAGCCTACACACACACTCCTGTCCTTATTTCAACTGCAGCGATTACATGGTTGTACCACTGACTGCATGATTGTACTGCCTCCTGTGTTTAGACAGGGCTGTGGGAAGCAATCTGTCTTATAGGGAGAGAGTCCTCTGCTATTTTTTTGTTTGATTTTAACATACAGTACAGTCCTCACATTTTCAGCTTTCAGTTGAAGTCCTGGCTGTGAACTTATCAAGGTGTTTCATTGTGTTTATGAATCACATTGGAAGAGTCACTTCTCTCGAACCAAATCGGAAAGAATATTCAGTACACTACTCAACATAAAGTAGGCTACAGTTTTATACTAACAAGTAGTGTTGATGTATTGGTTTGAAAGGGATCCCACCAGATATATTCTCAATGTATTAACAGTTTCTTAAAAGGCAATTTGTTAAAATGCAACATTCTGCGGTATCGTCACGCCTTGGTTGAGGAGGCTAAAAGCATGAAGGATTATGACAAACCAAATCACTGTTGTCCAGAACTGCAAGCTGCACATCAACGTCAGAAAGAATGTTTTACACTTTCTTTGTCAGCTTGGGTGAAAAGCCAAAAGGCTTTTAAACGGATGATTGATTGTGTGTCCACTGTTTTCTCTCTGGAAGCAGAAACTCTCTGGATATGATGAAATTACAGAATTACAAAGGCTGTGTCCCAAATGGCACCCTTTCCCTTTATAGTGCACTACATTTGGCCAGTAGTGCACTATATAGGGAATGGGGTGCCATGTCAGGCACAGACAAAAATTGGAGTAGTGTAAGTGGAGGAAAAGAGCATCATCTAATTTTCTTATTACTTCTAGTCATTAAGAAGCTCGGTGGTTTATTTCCCTAGAGGGGTTTAGTTTGGCACAGATCCTGGAACAGGTTTCCTTTGAGAGTTTGGTCATATATCATGCATACAGCACGAACAGAGTTCATCTGATTTAGATGAGATTCCTTAACTTTGGTTAGGGTGGATTGGATGGTTTTATGTCTTTAGAGATGTTTGGAGCACTCCCTCTTGACATGACATTTGGTATTGAATGATTTCTAAAGCATGTGTAGGCATTCTAAAAGGTTCTTAAGAGGCCTTACTCTGCCTTCCGGAAGTATTCACACCCCTTGACTTTTGTTACAAGGTGGGATTAAAATGGAATTAATTGTCCTTTTTTTGGTCAACGATCTACTGTCAAAGTGGATGAAAAAGTCAAACATTTGTGAAAAATAATAAAACACTAATATATCTTGATTACATATGTATTCAACACGTTAGAATCATCTTTGGCAGCGATTACAGGTGTAAGTCTTCCTGGGTAAGTCTGTTAAGAGCTTTCCATACCTGGATTGTACAACATTTGCACATTATTATTTTTTTAATTCTTCAAGCTCTGTCAAGTTGGTTGTAGAAAATTGCTGGACAGCCATTTTCAAGTCTTGCCATAGATAATCAAGTAGATTTAATTCAAAACTGTGACTCGGCCACTCAGCAACACTAACTCTCTTCTTGGTAAGCAAATGTACTGTAGATTTGGCATTGTGTTTTAGGTTATTGTCCTACTGAAAGGTGAATTCATCTCCCAGAGTCTGGTGAAATGCAGACTGAACCAAGTGTCCTTTAGGATTGTGCCTGTGCTTAGCTTCATTCCATTTATTTTTATCTTGAAAAACTCCCCAGTCCTTAACGATTACAAGCATACCCATAACATGATGCAGCCACCACTATGCTTGAAAATATGAAGCGCCGTACTCTGTAGTGTGTTGTATTGGATTTTCCCCAAACTTAACACTTTGTATACAGGACAAAAAGTTAATTGCTTTGCCACATTGTTTGCAGTATTACTTTAGTGCCTTGTGTGTAATCCAGTGTCAAAAAATGTAAACGTAATCCATTTTAAATTCAGTAAAATTTGTAAAAAGTCAAGGGGTGTGAATACTTTCTGAAGGTACTGTTGATTCTACTAGATGATATTATTGCATTTATGAGATTCTATTCTATTAGTTAATATGCTGACGTGAAAGGTGGCTTAGCGTTGAGCGTTTCAGCTGCTGATGTGGTGGAGGTGCTTGCGGCTGAGCAGCCGCATTAGAAATATCTGTTCAAATACACTCAATCGGTTGACGTTGCTAACGGAAAGGAAATGCAGGCAAGGCTAGAGTAATTATTTGAATGGATTGAGACAAACAGTAGGCTAAGGCTACACACATTCTCCTCCCACACACACATTCATTAACACATTTTCTCTTGACAATGTGTCTCTATTCCTACATTGTGTTGTGATTTACACATATACAGTTAACATTTCTTTGGTTCTGTCGATGGAGTCAGTAAAAGGAGAGAGTACTGCTCGAGCCTGTATAACAGCCCGCGTTGTCATGCAGCCAGAAATCCAGCAAGGAATGATTATATACACAATTCACCTGAACAAGGGTGCAGACCCTGATTTGAAAAACAACATCTCTATCTCAGTCTGGTTCATTTGGGGTCTTAGTATTAGCAACACGTGTTCACCGCCCACCTGAGGATCTGTGTTTTTCAGCCATCTACTTCCTGTGTTTGAGAGGTGCTGTCACTTAAATCTTGCTGGATTGATTGCTTACATTTTACTCATTACGGCTCTTTCATACTCTTGCTTGTGCCTATCGTTTTGTCCTGTTAACGTTACGACTGCGTAAAGGATTGTAATGACCTGTCAAACACTCCGGTAATGGTTGAAATGGGCTGAATGGAATACATCGTCTTAACGTTGAATCTATAAGAACACTAACGCTTCGTCTAGGATTTAACACACCATCTCAACCAAACACAGATCATTTCATTTGATAGGTATTCATTTTTTGGCAGAATCATTTAATACAGTTGAAATGTTTTAAAAATTGAATGCACGGAAATGAAAGCAACTTGTGAAAACGAACACTCAGATTATAGCGATATTGTGTCTGATCTCGCAAACAATGTAACATATGTTTAGATAGGTGTAGTCTAGAGCCAATCCTGTTGATTTTTATTCCCAGCGTATCCTGCTATTGACACACTAGTTGAATTATGCAACAGAACAACAGCAGTAAATGATGAGGCAGTCTAGACGGCCCAGGTAGGGTAGACAGAGAGTGTTTGGTGGTTTCAACCTTGTTCCTCTCCTTTATGTTAATGTCTTCATATGCAAATACAGCCGTTGTATTTTTACAAATGAGGCACATATCATTTTCAGTATTTAAATACCGGATATAAAATTAAACTGTTTATACACTATAAAAGTATGTGGTCACCCCTTCGAATTAGTGGGTTTGGCTATTTCAGCTACACCCGTTGTTGACAGGTATCTAAAATAGAGCACACCGCCATGCAATCTCCATAGACAAACATTGGCAGTAGAATGGTCCATACTGAAGAGCTCAGTGACTTTCAATGTGGCACCTTTCCAACAAGTCAGTTGGTCAAATGTATGTCTCTGGAGTGATGAACCACGCGTCACCATCTGGCAATCCGACAAATGAATCTGGGTTTGATGGATGCCAGGAGAACGCTACCTGCCTGAATGCATAGTGCAAACTGTAAAGTTTGGTGGAGGATCAATAATGGTCTGTGGCTGTTTTTCATGGTTCGGGCTAGGCCCCTTAGTTCCAGTGAAGGAAAATCGTAATACTACAGCATACAATGACATTCTAGATGATTCTGTGCTTCCAACAGTGTGGCAACAGTTTGGGGAAGGCCCTTTCCTGTTTCAGCATGACAATGCTCCAGTGTACAAAGCGAGGTCCATACAGAAATGGTTTGTCAAGATTGATGTGGAATATCTTGACTGGCCTGCACAGAGCCCTGACCTCAACCCCATCGAACACCTGTAGGATGAATTGGAACGCCGACTGCGAGCCAGGCCTAATTGCATAAAACATCAGTGCCTTACCTCCTCTAATGCTCTTGTGGCTGAATGGAAGCAAGTCCTTGCAGCGATGTTCCAACATCTAGTGGAAAGCCTTCCCAGGAGAATGGAGGCTGTTATAGCAACAAAGGGGGGATCAATTCCATATTAATGGCCATGATTTAGCAATGAGATGTTCGACGAGTATGTAGTGTATGAGTGCATTCATTCTAGGGGAAAAAAGGTGGAATTTGACAATACATTGAGTAGCTGAATTCCCACCAAAATCCCTGAACTGTTATGTGCTGTAATTAAGTCAATGTCTGATGGGTTAGAAAAATTCAAAAAGTTTAGAATATCTTCATCCATTGTCCAACTGTTGCATTTTTAATAATTGTTTTTGACAATTTCGATGACCGTTGCTAATAGTATAGATCACAGAGGAGAAATACTCCTCCCTTCCACTTAGGATCATTCTACTTCTTGGGGTCCCCTCTGATCCTGTGTTTGTTCTACACAGTCTGGCTCATTATATAGAGGAAAGCACCAAAACCAATTAAGCTGAGGTCTGAGGTAGATTTAGGAGACCTTTTGGAGGTGTTTAATGACACATCAGGCTGGTTGTGATGGCAGAGAACTAACCTTTATTTGTCTAATTTGTGTTAGCTGTGTTGCTAGAGGCTGGTTGGTTGGAGGTGCTCAATGCCCTTTCTCCTGGTGTTTTCACCTGTTCAGGTTGCAGTGGTTTTGTTGAGCACTATTAGTAGTAACAATGTTGTGTGCGTGCATGCGTACCCGTTTGTTTGTTTTCTTTTTAGAATCTTCATAAGCCTGGGAGTCATTCTTCATTCTGCTTCATTTACGTTAGACAAGGTTCTCAACATGTTACTTCTTAGCTGTATATGTTAAAACGCTATTTGCTTAAGACTACATACACTCTCCCGGACGAGCTAAACACCTTCTTCACTCGCTTCGAGGAAAAACAACATTGAGACGCCGACGTGGCCCCCCCCCCCCCCGACGCTCACAAGGACTGTTTGCTCTCAGCCTCGGTGGCCGACGTGATTAAGTCATGTAGGCGCGTTAACCCTGGCAAGGCTGCCGGCCCAGACGGCATCCCTAGCCACGTCCTCAGAGCATGCGCAGACCAGCTGGCTGGTTTGTTTACGGACATAGTCAATCTCTCCCTATCCCATTCTGTTGTCCCCACTTGCTTCAAGATGTCCACCGTTGTTCCTGTACCCAAGAAAGCGAAGGCAACTAAATGACTATCGCTCCGTAGCACTCACTTGTCATCATGAAGTGCTTTGAGGGACTAGTTAAGGACCATATCACTCCACCTGACACCCTAGACCAGGGGTCATCAGTTAGATTTAACCGCTGGCCAATTTTTTACTGGAGCAGATGGTTGGGGGGCCGGCACATAATTCAAAATAATTTGTAGACTGCAAGTTGACCGCAAGAAGCCCAAACAGATATGTTTGACTAAAACATAAACATTTCTAACCTTGCTTACAATTGGTGAAGGAAGGCAATAACACCTCCACCACGCTGATGCTCAACATAGGGGCCCCACATTGGCCTGTGCTCAGACTACTGCCCTACTGTATGTACATAGTCATTGAACACTGGTTATTTTCATAATGTTTATGTACTGTTGCACACACAAGCATTTCACTGCACCTGCGATAACATCTGCAAATCTGTGTACTTGACCAATAAACTTTTGATTTTGTTTGACACACACACACACACACACACCACACACACACACACACACACACACCCCCCCCCCCCCCCCCCCCCGGCTGCTACCCACGGCAGCTCAGCCAAAATCCCACGGTGTAGCCTCAATGGGAGCCCACCACATGGAGCTCTGCATGATGTAATCAAGCCTGTTAATTGCACAGCAGTGCCATGGCTCATACTACAAAAGCCTTTTAGTGAGAGCCCACTCAATTCTCACTTGTTGGCAGCCATTGTGTCCCAATTGCTGTTGGAACAACTGTATAGTATTTATTACGGCACAAGAAGAGTGGTTTAAACATCTAGATAAATCAAAGATTTAATCATGTCTCTATGGGCTTGAAGTTCTGGTTTGAGTGTTGCCGTCTAAACTAAAGCACTTTTGGTGCAAAACGTATTCATTTTCAGTTTATTTTAATAATTATAATCATAGTATTAATATATGCCATTTAGCAGACACTTTTATCCAAAGTGACTTACAGCCATGCGTGCAGACATATTTATTATGGGTGGTACCGGGAATCAAACCCACTATCCTGGCGTGACCATTATTATCAAGGTCCTACTAAAAGAGGGATTGACTCTTGTTCAGACTGATTCACGTAGCCAGTATCAGTACTATGTTTTATTCTCAGATGGATCACTTGTTGAAGTAGGCCTGTTAAACCTGATGGGGGTTTGACGGGACACATCTCACCAACTCAGCCGTGTAGAGGTTGTAGACCTAGTTACATTTTTATTAGGCGTACTTGCTTCAGATGAAGTGTGAAATACATTGTGACTATGGTGTCCTCATGCTACCTCTCCCTGTCCTCCCTGTCACTGCTACCAGTCAGACTCACTGTGTTGCTACCTGGTGTGTTTCCTGTATTGATGTCTTCTCTGCTATCCCAATCACAGCACTTCTCTCTCCTTCTCATGGACCAAACTACCCAACGGACTGACACACTGAGAAAAATAGATTTTTTTGTTTGTTTCGTCAGCAGTGTTTTCTAACAAGATCTGTGTGTGTGTGTGTGTGTGTGTGTGTGTGTGTGTGTGTGTGTGTGTGTGTGTGTGTGTGTGTGTGTGTGTGTGTGTGTCTAGATAGCTGTCTTTGTTAGGGTTGCTGCTCCAGACAGATCCTCTGTCTCCAGGTAGATGGATGATGCTGAGGTGTTTTTGTTCCATAGACATGCCAGATGAGACTGGCACAAGCAGAGTGTGTGCATGTGAGTGCGCGTTCGTTTTCTGCTCCCATCGGTTTTCTGTGTTAAAGGGGAGAACAGACATACAGTCCTGGTGTTTTCCTCTCCTGACCCGGCCACTCTAGTGGACCTACCTCATCATATACTGCTAGTTGTCCTGGCAACTCTGACCTCTGCTCCTGTCTAGGGGCATCTGTGTTTGCCTTAGCTCCCAGTGTGCCTCCCTCCCTGACTCCATTCTCAGTATTCACAATGAAATGATTCAGTTCTTCACAATAGGGATGAAGCATCAGTGGAAAAGCAAACAACGTTCTTTCTGCCTGTGTATAGTATGGCTTCAGCAGCCAACTAATAGGAGAGAGAAAAGTGGTTCAGGTAGGAACTTATGGAGGAGTTGCAGTACCACATTCAGTCCACAGAGGGAAGTAGAGACAGTGTGAACAGGGTTCAGTCTGCTTTCTTGGACTAAACCGATTTTAGTGGTATACTGGCAGGCTATATATAGCCTAATGGAGTGTGTATTAATTAAAAGTGAATGTCACTGTTTCTATGGATCTCCTCTGCCGCACCATGTCTTACAAACAGACAGTGTAAGCCCTGAGGCAGCAGTGTGTAGGACATGGAGCAGCTGGAGTGACAGTGTGTGTTCGACCTGTGGCAGCTCACAGCTACAGTCACAGTGATGGAAGAAGGGCTGTCAGTATGACAACCCTTCACTAATCAATTCATCATGGATGAAACCAATGTTTTTTTCTGTTCCTCACCAACAGGGTGTTGAGGGTTCACTAGCTATGCTCTTCTGTAGTAAGACCCCAAGAACTTTTGCCAAATCTTTTCACCACTGCTAAGTTTGTGGTTCTATACAGTTCGATATTGTTTCACTCTTAGAAGCGCTCATTCAAGTGGATGTTAGGCCTAACACTGCATGCTCTTTCTGTGTTAGCTTGACAGAGACATGGTGTTTCCATCTCAGATGTCTCAGATAGCCATAGAAAAAGGGATAGAAAAGAGCGTGTGAGTCAGACTAAAAGCGTTTGGGAAGCTAGCTATTTAAATGCTTGTTTCATGTCTTTCTGAAGAGGCTCTGCTGTGGTCTACAGTTTACATGGGTTTGTTCTTTCTGGGGTAGACCGAGCTCTGTTTATTACTTGAAGAGAGGGAGATCTCCCAGCCGTCCATGAATAGCGTGATTGTGTCTGTCATTATTTGAGATGCATGCTTTTTTTGTACTGCTGATAATACCAGGGCTAACACAAGTTTCAACGCTCGCTGGCTGGGCTACCTGTTGAATAAGGCAGTGTGGTGTCAACATGGAGAAATGAATATCTTTCTCTCTCTCCATGCCTGTCTCTTTAGCCATCTTTCATTCCCCTCCTCTCTGTTAATCTCTCCTCTCTATCCATCTCTCTCTGCCGCAGTTGGTGCCTCTTGCTCCCCCCCTTCTCTCTCTCTTTCACTTTCTTAATTCATTAACACAATCTGTATTTCATGGCCCCCCTACCTTGTCATCTTTTTGGGGATCAGAAGTTTCCTACGTGTCCAACAGGGTGTCACTGAAGTGCATTGTGATTTCATGGGATGTACACTACATGACCAAAAGTATGTGGACAACTGCTCTTCGAACATTTCATCCCAAAATCATGGGCATTACTATGGAGTTGGTGCCCCCTTTGCTGCTATAACAGCCTCCACTCTTCTGGGAAGGATTTCCATTAGATGTTGGAACATTGCTGCAGGGACTTAATTCCAGTTGGAAGTACAGAACCGTCTAGAATGTCATTGTATGCTGTAACATTAAGATTTCCCCTCACTGGAACAATGAAAAACAGCCCTAGACCATTATTCCTCCTCCACCAAACTTTACAATTGGCACTATGCATTGGGGCAGGTAGCGTTCTCCTGGCATCCACCAAACCCAGATTCATCCGTCGGACTGCCAGATGGTGAAGCGTGATTCATTACTCCAGAGAACGCGTTTCCACTGCTCCAGAGTCCAATGGCTGCTGCGCGGCCATGGAAACCCATTTCATGTAGGATCCGACGAACAGTGATTGTGCTGACGTTGCTTCCAGAGGCAGTTTGGAACTCGGTAGTGAGTGTTGCAACCGAGAACAGATTACTTATCCGCTCTACGCACTTCAGCACTTGCCGGTCATGTTCTGTGAGCTTGTGTGGCCTACCACTTCGCGGCTGAGCGGTTGTTGCTCCTAGACGTTTCCACTTCACAATAACAGCACTTTAATTGACCGGGGCAGCTCTAGCAGGGCAGACAATTTACGAACTGACTTGTTAGAAAGGTGGCATCCTATGATGGTGCCACGTTGAAAGTCACTGAGCTCCTCAGTAAGGCCATTCTACTGCCACTGTTTGTCTTTGGAGATTGCATGGCTGTGTGATCGATTTTATACACCTGTCAGCAAGCGTTCTTGCTGAAATGGCCAAATCCACTAATTTCCACAAATCCACATACTTTTGTATATACAGTTGAAGTTGGAAGTTTACATACACTTAGGTTGGAGTCATCAATACTTGTTTTTCAACCACTTCAGAAATGTCTTGTTAACAAACTGTAGTTTTGGCAAGTCGGTTAGGACATCTACTTTGAGCATGACACAAGTAATTTCTCCAACAATTGTTTACAGACATATTATTTCACTTATAATTCACTGTATCACAATTCCAGTGGGTCAGACGTTTACATACACTAAGTTGACTGTGCCTTTAAACAACTTGGAAAATTCCAGAAAATGATTTCATGGTTTTAGAAGCTTCTGATAGGCAAATTGACATCATTTGAGTCAATTGGAGGTGCACCTGTGGATGTATTTTAAGGCCTGTGTTCAAACTCAGTGCCTCTTTGCTTGACATCATGGGAAAATCAAAAGAAATCAGCCAAGACTTCAGAAAAAAATTGTAGACCTCCACAAGTCTGGTTCATCCTTGGGAGCAATTTCCAAATGCCTGAAGGTACCACGTTCATCTGTACAAACACCATGGGACCACGCAGCCATCATACCTCTCAGGAAGGAGACGCGTTCTGTCTCCTAGAGAATAATGTACTTTGGTGCGAAAAGTGGAAATCAATCCCAGAACAACAGCAAAGGACCTTGTGAAGATAGTAGTCACCTGGAATGCATTTAAATTAACAGGTGTGCCTTGTTAAAAATGAATTCATGGAATTGCTTTCCTCAATGCGTTTGAGCCAATCAGGTGTGTTGTGACAAGGTAGGGGTGGGAGACAGAAGTCCAAATTATGGCAAGAACAGCTCAAATAAGCAAAGAGAAACGACAGTCCATTTCTTTAAAAAAATAAAACATGATTTAACCTTTAACGAGGCAAGTCAGTTAAGAACAAATTCTTATTTACAATGACGGCCTACCAAAAGGCAATAGACCTCCTGCTGGGAGCAGGACTGGGATAAAAAATACATATACAGTTGAAGTCGGAAGTTTACATACACCTTAGCCAAATACATTTAAACTCAGTTTTTCACAATTCCAGACATTTAATCCTAGTAAAAATTCCCTTTCTTAGGTCAGTTAGGATCACCACTTTTATTTTAAGAATGTGAAATGTCAGAATAATATTAGAGAGAATAATTTATTTCAGCTTTTATTTCTTTCATCACATTCTTTCATCACATTCCCAGTGGGTCAGAAGTTTACATACCCTCAATTAGTATTTGGTAGCATTGCTTTTAAATTGTTTAACTTGGGACAAACGTTTCGGGTAGCCTTCCACAAGCTTCCCACAATAAGTTGGGTGAATTTTGGCCCATTCCTCCTGACAGAGCCGGTGTAACTGAGTCAGGTATGTAGGCCTCCTTGCTCGCTTCTTCAGTTCTGCCCACAAATTTTCTCTAGGATTGAGGTCAGGTCTTTGTGATGGCCACTCCAATACCTTGGCTTTGTTGTCCTTAAGCCATTGTGCCACAACTTTGGAAGTATGCTTGGGGTCATTGTCCATTTGGAAGACCCATTTGCAACTAAGCTTTAACTTACTTACTGATGTCTTGAGATGTTGCTTCAATATATCCACCAAATATTCCCTCATCATGATGCCATCTATTTTGTGAAGTGCACCAGTCCCTCCTGCAGCAAAGCACCACCACAACATGATGCTGCCACCTCCGTGCTTCACGGTTGGGATGGTGTTATTCGGCTTGCAAGCCTCCCCCTTTTTCCTCCAAACATAACGATTATCAGTATGGCCAAACAGTTCTATTTTTGTTTCATCAGACCAGAGGACATTTCTCCAAAAAATACAATCTTTGTCCCCATGTGCAGTTGCAAACCATAGTCTGGCTTTTTTATGGCGGTTTTGGAGCAGTGGCTTCTTCCTTGCTGAGCGGCCTTTCAGGTTATGTCGATATAGGACTCATTTTACTGTGGATATAGATACTTTTGTACCTGTTTCCTCCAGCATCTTCACAAGGTCTTTTGCGGTTGTTCTGGGATTGATTTGCACTTTTCGCACCAAAGTATGTTCATCTCTAGAAGACAGAACGCGTCTCCTTCCCGAGCGGTATGATGGCTGCGTGGTCCCATGGTGTTTATACTTGCATACTATTGATTGTACAGATGAACGTGGTACCTTCAGGCGTTTGGGATATGCTCCCAAGGATGAAACAGACTTGTGGAGGTCTGCAATTTTTTTTCTGAGGTCTTGGCTGATTTCTTTTGATTTTCCCATGATGTTAAGCAAAGAGGCACTGAGTTTGAAGGTAGGCCTTGAAATACATCCACAGGTACACCAACGATTGGCTCAAATTATGTCAATTAGCCTATCAGAAGCTTCTAAAGCCATGACATCATTTTCTGGAATTTTTCAAGCTGTTGAAAGGCACAGTCAACTTAGTGTATGTAAACTTCTGACCCACTGGAATTGTGATACAGTGAATTCTAAGTGAAATAATCTGTCTGTAAACAATTGTTGGAAAGATGACTTATGTCATGCACAAAGTAGATGTCCTAACCGACTTGCCAAAATGACATTTTTTTTAACAATACATTTGTGGAGTGTTTGAAAAACGAGTTTTAATGACTCCAATCTAAGTGTATGTAAACTTCCGACTTCAACTGTATATATAGGACATAACACACAACACTGCATAAAGAGAGACCCAAGACTACAACATAGCATGGCAGCAAGACAACACAGCATGGTAGCAACACAACATGACAACAACATGGTTGCAACACAACATGGCAGCAGCACAAAACATGGTACGAACATTATTGGGCACAGACAACAGTGCAAAGGGCAAGAAGGTAGAGACAACAGTACATCACACAAAGCAGCCTCAACTGTCAGTCAGAGTGTCCATGATTGAGTCTTTGAATGAAGAGATTGAGATACAACTGTCCAGTTTGAGTGTTTGTTGCAGCTCGTTCCAGTCGCTAGCTGCAGCGAACTGAAAAGACGAGCGACCCAGGGATGTGTGTGCTTTGGGGACATTAAACAGAATGTGATGTGTTCTATAAGGCAGAATGGGTGTTGTATGTGGAGGATGAGGGCTGCAGTAAATATCTCAGATAGGGGCGAGTGAGGCCTAGGAGGGTTTTATAAATAAGCATCAACCAGTGGGTCTTGCGACGGGTATACGGGGATGACCAGTTTACAGAGTAGTATAGAGTGCAGTGATGTGTTCTATAAGGAGCATTGGTGGTGAATCTGATGGCTGAATGGTAAAGATCATCTAGCCGCTCGAGAGCACCCTTAACTGACAATCTATAAATGATGTCTCCGTAATCTAGCATGGGTAGGATGGCCATCTGAATCAGGGTGCTGGGGTGAAAGATGACCGACCACGATAGAGGAAACCAAGTCTAGATTTAACTTAAGCCTGCAGCTTTGATATGTGCTGAGAGAAGGACAGTGTACCGTCTAGCCATACTCCCAAGTACTTGTATGAGGTGACTACCTCAAGCTCTAAACCCTCAGGAGGTAGTAATCACATCTGGATGGGAGAGGGTCATTCTTCTTATCAAACCACATGACCTTTGTTTTGGAGGTGTTCAGAACAAGGTTAAAGGCAGAGAAAGCTTGTCGGACACTAAGAAAGCTTTGTTGTAGAGCGTTTAAGTATAATACTGTATCATCTACATATAAATGGATGAGCGATTTTCCTACTGCCTGAGCTATGTTGTTGATGTAAATTAAGATCGTGGGGCCTAGGATTGAGCCTTGGGGTTCTCCCTTGGTGACAGGCAGTGGCTGAGACAGCAGATGTTCTGACTTTATACACTGCACTCTTTGAGAGAGGTAGTTAGCAAACCAGGCCGAAGACCCCTCAGAGACATCAATCCTCCTTAGCCGGCCCACAAGAATGGAATGGTCTACTGTATCAAAATCTCTGGCCAAGTCAATAAAAATAGCAGCACAACATTGCTTAGAATGAATGGCAATTGTAACATCATTGAGGACATTTAAGGTTGCAGTTACACATCCATAACCTGAGCAGAAACCAGATTGCATACCAGAGAGTATACTATAGACATCAAGAAAGCCAGTCAGTTGATTATTAACACGTTTTTCCAACACTTTTGATAAACAGGGAAAAATAGAAATATGCCTTTAATAGTTTGTTATCAGCTTGATCTCCCCCTTTAAATAAAGGACACACTGTGGCTGCCTTCCAAGCAATGGGAACCTCCCCAGACAGGAGAGAGAGGCTTGGCGATGATAGGGGCAGCAACCTTAAAGAAGAATGGGTCTAAACCATCTGACCCTTTTTTGAGGTCAAGTTTAAGGAGCTCCTTAAACCTCGGACTCAGTGACAGCCTGCAGGGAGAAACTTTGTAGCGGGGCAGGGGAAAAGAGGGAGGAGGATCGGGGCTAATCGCATTAGAAGGGGTGGGAGATTAGGAAATGTTGGACGGGCTATGAGGCATGGCTGAGTCAAATAGGAATTCTGACTTAATGAAGTGGTGATTAAAGAGCTCAGCCATGTGCTTCTTGTCAGTAACAACCACATCATCAACATTAAGGGACATGGGCAGCTGTGAGGAGGAGGGTTTATTCTCCAAGGCATTTAACTGTTTTCCAGAACTTCTTGGGGTTAGACCCACAGAGAGAGAACTGCTCCTTAAAGTAACTCACTTTGGCCTTCTGGATAACCTGAGTGCACGTATTTCTCATTTGCCTGAACGAGAGCCAGCCAGCCTGAGTATCATCGCCAAGCCTATGCCGAGTGCCGAGGGATTCCAATTGCTTTAGGACTTGGTCAGGTGTTTATTAAAAAAAAAAAAAACATGTTTTTTAACCTTTATTCAGACAGTGTAAGGGGCCAGGAGAGAGCTTAGGGCAGTGCGGGTACAGGCCGGAGCTGATGGAGGACGATAGCACCCAGCAACAGTCAACAAAGGGCTATTTGAAAGTTGAATGCTTAAAACCAGCAAATCAAATTGTTTAGGGACAGACTTTGTGGAGACAACCGAGCACTGAAGGTGATCCTTGGTAAAGATTGCCACTCCCCCAGCTTTGGAAGATCTGTCTTACCAAAAAAGGTTATAACCCGAAAAGTTAACATCAGTATTCAAAACACTCTTCCTTAAACTCTATGGGCTAGGTGCTTGCGTCCCACCTACTCAACAGCCAGTTGAATCCTGTGGCGCGTTATTCAAATCCTTAGATATGCTATTACTTCAATTTTTCAAAAATATGACTATTTTACACCATTTTAAAGATAAGACTCTCGTTAATCTAACCACACTGTCCGATTTCAAAAAGGCTTTACAACGAAAGCAAAACATTAGATTGTCAGCAGACTACCCAGCCAGAAATAGTCAGACACCCATTTTTCAAGCTAGCATATAATGTCACATAAACCCAAACCACAGCTAAATGCAGCACTAACCTTTGATGATCTTCATCAGATGACAACCCTAGGACATTATGTTATACAATACATGCATGTTTTGTTCAATCAAGTTCATATTTATATCAAAAAACAGCTTTTTACATTAGCATGTGACTAGCATGTGACTAGCATTCCCACCGAACACTGCCGGTGAATTTACTAAATTACTCACGATAAACGTTCCCAAAAAGCATAACAATTATTTTAAGAATTATAGATACAGAACTCCTCTATGCACTCGATAGGTCCGATTTTAAAATAGCTTTTCGATGAAAGCACATTTTGCAATATTCTCAGTAGATAGCCCGGCATCACAGGGCTAGCTATTTAGACACCCAGCAGGTTTAGCACTCATCAAAGTCAGATTTACTATAAGAAAAATGTTCTTACCTTTGTTGTCTTCGTCAGAATGCACTCCCAGGACTTCTACTTCAATAACAAATGTTGGTTTGGTCCAAAATAATCCAAACAGCGGCGTTTTGTTTGTGCGTTCTAGACACTATCCTAAAGGCTAAATAAGGGTGACGAGCATGGCGCAATTCGTGACAAAAGAATTCTAAATATTCCATTACCGTACTTCGAAGCATGTCAACCGCTGTTTAAAATCAATTTTTATGCCATTTTTCTCATAAAAAAGCGATAATATTCCGACCGGGAATTACATAAACAGACAAAGGAAAAGAAACCATTCGGTCGAAGCGGGCATGCGCCTAAGCCCATAGTACTCTGAGTGGCCACTTGCCAAAAGCGATAAAGTGTTTCAGCCAGAGCCTGCCTCGATATCGTTCAACGTTTTCCCGGGCTCTGAGACCCTATGGAAGACGTAGGAAGTGTCACGTTATTGCACAGATCCTGAGTCTTCAATAAAAAGAGCCAAGATGAAACACTACTTCTCAGACAGGCCACTTCCTGCTTGAAATCTTCTCAGGTTTTGGCCTGCCATAGGAGTTCTGTTATACTCACAGACACCATTCAAACAGTTTTAGAAACTTTAGGGTGTTTTCTATCCAAAGCCAATAATTATATGCATATTCTAGTTACTGGGCAGGTGTAGTAACCAGATTAAATTGGGTACGTTTTTTATCCAGCCGTGCAAATACTGCCCCCTATCCCCAACAGCTTAACCACGTCTCAGTAATGACCAACACATCTGGATTGAAGCTGTGAACCCATACTTTCAGTTGATCCATTTTAGGTAATAAGCTTCTAGTGTTAACGTGCAGAAAACCCAGGCTTTTACGAGAGCAAATCAGGGAAGCAGATATCAGTGCACAAGTCAGAATTGGGGCTAGCAACAGTGGATGCGCCAGGGTGTACATACACATTTCCAGATATCATCAGCAGTAATACAATCAAGGTACGGCGGAAGGTCAGTCAATCCGGAAAATTTCAAGAACTTCGAAAGTTTCTTCAAGTGCAGTCGCAAAAACCATCAAGCGCTTTGATGAAACTGGTTCTCATGAGGACCGCCATAGGAAAGGAAGACCCAAAGTTACCTCTGCTGCAGAGGATAAGTTCATTAGAGTTACCAGCCTCAGAAATTGCAGCCCAAATAAATGCTTCACAGTTCAAGTAACAGACACATCTCAGCATCAACTGTTCAGAGGAGACTGTGTGAATCAGGCCTTCATGGTTGAATTGCTGCAAAGAAACCACTACTAAAGGACACCAATAAGAAGAGACTTGCTTGGGCCTAGCAACACGAACAATGGACATTAGACCGGTGGAAATCTGTCCTTTAGTCTGATGAGTCCAAATTTGAGATTTTTGGTTCCAACCGCTGTGTCTTTGTGAGACGCAGAGTAGGTAAACGGATGATCTCTGCATGTGTGGTTTCCACCGTGAACCATGGAGGAGGAGGTTTGGGGGTGCTTTGCTGGTGACACTGTCAGTGATTTATTTAGAATTCAAGGCACACTTAACCAGCATGGCTACCACAGCATTCTGCAGCGATACGCCATCCCATCTGGTTTGCGCTTAGTGGGACTATCATTTGTTTTTCAACAGGACAATGACCCAACACACCTCCAGGGTGTGTAAGGGCTATTTGACCAAGGAGGAGAGTGATGGAATGCTGCATCAGTTGTCCTGGCCTCCAGAATAACCCGACCTCAACCCAATTGAGATGGTTTGAGTTGGACCTCAGAGTGAAGGAAAAGCAGCCAACAAGTGCTCACCATATGTGAGAATTCCTTCAGGACTGTTGGAAAAGCATTCCAGGTGAAGCTGGTTGAGAGAATGCCAAGAGTGTACAAAGCTGTAATCAAGGCAAAGGGTGGCTACTTTGAAGAATCTCAAATATAAAATGTATTTTAATTTGTTTAACACTTTTTGGTTACCTCATTATTCCCTATGTGTTATTTCATAGTTTTGATGTATTCACTATTATTCTACAATGTAGAAAAAAGAAAGAAAAACCCTTGAATGAGTAGGTCCAAACTTTTTACTGGTACTGTACAGTATATAGTGTGTGTGTGTGTGTGTGTGTGTGGTGTGTGTGTGTGTGTGTGTGTGTGTGTGTAAATAAAGTGATAATAACAGGGAGAGAGCGAGAACTAGGAATAGAGAGACGGGGAGATGAACAGGAGAGAGAGAGAGAGAGAGAGAGAGAGAAAAAAAAATAAGCAAGACTGCTTTGGTTAGCACATTATTACCAGCCTGTTGCTTTGAACCCAGCAGGAGCTGCAGTGCACCTGTCTCGCACACCTGTTTAAGACAAAGCCACATGGGCTATTCAGTTGATGTATCATTCATTTGTTGTTCTTTTCCCTCCATCCATCCAGTCTGGTTCAAGTGGCAACAGCTGACTCACCCGTCAGGCTCAGGTGGCTGTAGGGTTTAACATTTAACATAAATCAGTCTATTTAGTTACACAACAACACCCACATGGAGTGATGCAATGCTATCGTTGAGTGATGACAGTTGGCTGACCCGCCAACTGCCAACCACCAACCGGCAGCCATTAACCTTTCACCCAGGTGTGTAATAGTATCAGCCTCAAAACATCAGTTGAACAGGTTTACACTTTGATGATGTCGGCAGACACACACACACGGAATTGGATGCCCTCAATAATATGCAACTAATAATATTTATCTTCTCGTCTCGATGCTGACGTTGCCAACAGAGCAATAAACTCTAGATGATTCTGTGTCAATAGCTAAATGCTTACAAATGCAGAACAAATTGCATTTCAGTTACCTGTTGGTACAAACTCTAGAGATGGCGTCCTGCTTATTTCCTGGTTTAGAACATTTTTGACTATGTGATGTCGTGTTTTGCTCATTTCACTGCCATGCTCTGCCGAGTTCCAACCTGACTTGAAAGTTCCTACTCAGCATTATGTTTTTTGATTCATTTTTGCTTCGTGTACAACTGAACATCATGTTTGTTGTGGTCCAATTAGTGTTGGGAGAGAGTCGCCTACTACTCTCCCCTTTTACGCTTTCAACAACACAGTCCTTGTTTCTGTAGCGAAGTTGGGACCGTTTAGACGTGTGTGGAGAAGGGTAGCTGTATACTGCCGTTGCCTGTCTTTAAATCAGTATTGACTACCTCCGCGAGGTTGTCCTGAGATTTAGCGTATAATGCTTCATTACATCTCTCTCTCTCTCTCTCTCTCTCTCTCTCTCTCTCTCTCTCTCTCTCTCTCTTTAACTGAAGGTTTTCTCTCTATCTGAAGGTTTTCTCTGTACACTACTTCATTCATTGTCTTGTTGTATTGTTTCCTATAGAGAAGTTGTTTGGAGAGTTCCTGAGCTGGGACCTAGAGGAGGTTGTGTCTCAGCTGCCTCTGAAGCCAGGCCAGTCTGTCACCCTCACTGTTAACATCAAAGTCAGACTGGACTTCTCCGGAGGAGAGAACCTGCTACAGGACCTCAACGACGGTGAGTGGTTGAAATTCCAGACGAGCCGCAAAGGTCTCCCAAACAAAATGATCCAGGCGCTCTGCGACCAACGTTGTCAATAGAACCTAAAGTATTTTAGGCAGGAGACAACAGACATAGATTACCAGTACCCCCACACACAACAACAGTGGTGTTCCCAATATAGCACAATTCTATTGGTCTATTTTGGGTTTTGCCTTTCTGAAAAGCTTTGGGTTCCCAGCTCCAAGGCCCCATAGCACTGGTTAAACATTTACATTTACATTTAAGTCATTTAGCAGACGCTCTTATCCAGAGCGACTTACAAATTGGTGCATTCACCTTATGATATCCAGTGGAACAACCACTTTACAATAGTGCATCTAAATCTTTTAAGGGGGGGGGGGGGGTTTAGAAGGATTACTTTATCCTATCCTAGGTATTCCTTAAAGAGGTGGGTGGTAAACATGTACTGGATGCAGAGTTGAGTCTCTGTGTACTGCCCTACCCAGTTCCAGAGAGGTGTTGAGACTGAGGTTCATTATCTCATCAAACATTTAACAGATGTAACCATGCAAACAGCAGACTTCAGCCCTAACTCCTCTCACCTTTATTTATCTGCCTCCCTCTCTTTCTCTCTCATGTCCTTTCTCTGTCTCTCACTCTCTCTGTACTCTTTCTCCTATGTGATGTGCTCCTAAATCCATGAGAAGAAACCAGAGGAGAATGGAACTGAACTGACATGTTTAACTCAGCGGCCCCTGCCTCACTCACTCGCTCTCTCCCTCACTCTCGCTCTCTCTCTCTCTCTCTGTCTGCCCATGCCCCTCTCCATCTTTATGAGGCTATTTAACAGATACTCTTTAAAGTTTTAATTAGCGTGGCAGTAATTATGGCCCCTGAATGACAGAGATAAGGCAAACAGTGCTTCCTTAACCAACAAACCCCTGAAACCCTTGTGTATTTTGTTGGTGACATTCTGGACAGACGCTATGTTCTGCTGTAACTGGCTGGATCTTATCTGCTACTCCCAAGTCCTAATACGTAGTTGTTTCTCGGTAATGCATTAATACGGCTACTGCTGAGGCTTATTAGCGTTATTATTGTTTAGCACATTTTAGTGGTGCTCGAAGCTGTGGGTTGATTTGAGTATTGCACCTTCACTAATACAGGTTGGAAATGTTGACATTTTGACAAACAGGGTGCTACATGCTAATATGCCTGATGAGGTTTGGAATTACATTGAATTTGAATTCACTGCAAACTATTGAAAGAACAACGTGGCATAATATGTCTTAAAGACGTTATGTTCTGGTTATATTAATGTAATTCACTGGTTTTGTGGTTGAGAAGACTTCATAGACACCACATCACAACCAAACAGTCTCTGTTGCAACCAGGTAAATCTAACTGTTTTCATGACAACATCAAGGGCGTCTTGTGAAAGACCTCATACTGTAATAGGCTAAATATCCTCTTCCTTTCGTCCTCAAGTGATAACACCTCAGAGATGGTTTTGAGGCATTCAGTGCTGCTTCCTTTAATATTGACCCCATCCAGCCTGAAGGTGCATGTATAAAGCAGACTCTTGGCCCCGTGTGGGAACTGAATGGATCCTTCACCACTGAGCTGCATGTTTGGCGTGGCGATAAGCATCAACCGCTGTCTCTCTCCCTCCCGCCGTCTCTCTCTCTTTCCCTCTCTCCCTCCCTCCGTCTCTCTCGCTCTAGCTCCATATCTCTCTCTCCCTGTCCCTACCCCTCTCTCTCTCTTTCCCTCTCTCCCTCCCGCCGTCTCTCTCGCTCTCGCTCCATATCTCTCTCTCCCCTGTCCCTACCCCTCTCTCTCTCTTTCCCTCTCTCCCTCCCGCCGTCTCTCTCTCTCGCTCCATATCTCTCTCTCCCTGTCCCTACCTCTCTCTCTCTCTTTCCCTCTCTCTCTCCCTCCCTCCGTCTCTCTCTCTCGCTCCATATCTCTCTCTCCCTGTCCCTACCTCTCTCTCTCTCTTTCCCTCTCTCCCTCCCGCCGTCTCTCTCTCTCGCTCCATATCTCACTCTCCCTGTCCCTACCTCTCTCTCTCTCTTTCCCTCTCTCCCTCCCTCCGTCTCTCTCTCTCGCTCCATATCTCTCTCTCCCTGTCCCTACCTCTCTCTCTCTTTCCCTCTCTCCCTCCCGCCGTCTCTCTCTCGCTCCTTATCTCTCTCTCCCTGTCCCTACCTCTCTCTCTCTCTTTCCCTCTCTCCCTCCCGCCGTCTCTCTCTCTTGCTCCATCTCTCTCTCTCCCTGTCCCTACCCCTCTCTCTCTCTTTCCCTCTCTCCCTCCCGCCGTCTCTCTCTCTCGCTCCATATCTCTCTCTCCCTGTCCCTACCTCTCTCTCTTTCCCTTTCCCCCACCCTCCCTCTACCCCCTCTTTGTAGGAGAATTAATGGCAGCTCGCGGCATGCATAGTGTGTCAGAAGCATTCTGATCTGAAATACTCTATCTTTCTCGCGTGCGCGAGACTCACTCTCTCGCACTCTCTTTCTCGTCAAATAAAATAAAATTGTATTTCTCACTTGCGCCGAATACAACAGGTACAGTGAAATGTTTACTCACAAGCCCTTAACCAACAAAGATTTAATTAAAATTCCTAAATACAAGTAGTCTGGGTAGCCATTTGATTAGAAGTTCAGGAGTCTTATGGCTTGGGGGTAGAAGCTGTTAAGAAAGCCTCTTGGACCTAGACTTGGCGCTCCGGTACCGCTCTCTCTCTGTCTCTTTCTGTCTGCATTGATGGGATATATTTTGTATCTGTCCATCGGCTCACATGAGAGAGACACACCATTCTGATTGTCATACTATACAAAGCACTTGAAATAATTCCTTAAACTGTTTGAGGTTTGAGATTGGTGTTTGTAACTGATTTGCAGATAAATCCGACTAGGTTTGGGGTATATACCGTACACTGGGTTATTCGGAAATAGCCACGGGACGGTTTTTCAGTACCTTTTTAAACAATTTCATAGAAGTTTTTCAATATATTGTAATATTGTAGCGACTTTTATAGTAAATACCTGCAATCAACTTGTGCAATACGAGATAGAGGAGATTGCGTTCTTCACTTCATCTGTCACATCAGTTTAAATGATGAAGTTTACCGTAGTTCCCAGAGCAGTGGAGCCAGTCACGTGTTTGTAAAGAGCACGACGAGAGAAAGTGGGAGCAGGTGAGTCCAGGTGTGTATTGACAGGGGTCGCATTTTAAATTGAAAGTCAACAGTGTTTATTTTCTTCAGGGTGATCAGGGATGTGCAACTATAGTTTTCCTTCACAGAAAATATATTAGTGAAACAAATTCGGGACAAAATTGCTTCATTTCAATCAGATGACAACAGAAGTGCAATGCTATTTGGCTAGCAGCCACACAAGTAAATGAGCTTACAATGAAACAGCAAGGTCTTTCTCACAAAAACAATGCATGGCCTTCATATTTCTAATGTTTAACATAGAAAGGAAGAACGGAGCCAGCTACATTTCCTGATGTTTTGTTTAATTTATTTATTTATTTAAAAAATATAATTTCACCTTTATTTAACCAGATAGGCTAGTTGAGAACAAGTTCTCATTTACATCTGCGACCTGGCCAAGATAAAGCAAAGCAGTGCGACACAAACAACACAGAGTTACATATGGGATAAACAAGCGTACAGTCAATAACACAATAGAAAAAGAAAGTCTATATACAGTATGTGCAAATGACGTGAGGAGGTAAGGCAATAAATAGGCCATAGTAGCGAAGTAATTACAATTCAGCAAATTAACACTGGAGTGATAGATGTGCAGATGATGATGTGCAAGTATAAATATTAGTGTGCAAAAGAGCAGAAAAGTAAATAAAAACAATTTGGGGATGAGGTAGGTAGATTGGATGGGCTATTTACAGATGGACTATGTACAGCTGCAGCGATCGGTTAGCTGCTCAGACAGCTGATGTTTAAAGTTAGTGAGGGAAATATAAGTCTCCAGCTTCAGTGATTTTTGCAATTCGTTCCAGTCATTGGCAGCAGAGAACTGTAAGGAAAGGCGGCCAAAGGAGGTGTTGGCTTTGGGGATGACCAGTGAGATATACCTGCTGGAGCGCGTGCTACGGGTGGGAGTTGTTATCGTGACCAGTGAGCTGAGATAAGGCGGAGCTTTACCTAGCATAGACTTATAGATGACTTGGAGCCAGTGGGTTTGGCGACGAATAGGTAGCGAGGGCCAGCCGACTAGAGCGTACAGGTCGCAGTGGTGGGTGGTATATGGGGCTTTGGTGATAAAACAGATGGCACTGTGATAGACTGCATCCGGTTTGCTGAGTAGAGTGTTGGAGGCTATTTTGTAAATGACATCGCCGAAGTCGAGGATCGGTAGGATAGTCAGTTTTACGAGGGTATGTTTGGCGGCGTGAGTAAAGGAGGCTTTGTTGCGAAATAGGAAGCCGATTCTGGATTTTACTTTGGATTGGAGATGTTTAAATATGAGTGTCGAAGGAGAGTTTACAGTCTAGCCAGACACCTAGGTATTTGTAGTTGTCAACATATTCTAAGTCAGAACCGTCCAGAGTAGTGATCCAGAGTCCAGATCTAGCTTTTTATCGGAGAAAAGTAGGCTACACCGAAAAGTAGCGGAGAAATTACCTTTTTGTGAATTTTCACCCGATTGGAGAAGTGCAAATGAAGCACAACGTTTCTCTGATGCCGAGCAGAAATTACAATAAGAAGCATTTTAGACCTGCATTTATAAAATGCAGTGAAATATTCTGCGTTAACGCGACCCTAAGTTTAACTTGCTAGTTATCTAACTAAGCGGCTGAATTTATAAGCTGACGGGACATCATATTTTGTTAGCTTTCTGCCATGTTTGAGAGGTCAGAGCCCCTTGGATGAGTTATTGAGTTTGATTTCTTTGAGTTCCTTCTCCTCTCCGTTATTGGCCCATCTGCTCCTCACCTGTCTTCTCCTGAGCGAATCCAGACTCCACACAGACACATGCTGCTCCAAAGCCAGTACTGTTCTTCCTTCAGACAAGCATGCATCAAAACTTTGTTCATTTGCACAATGTCTCTCGTTCACATTCACTTGTAAATAATAACATAAATAAAAAATTACATAAAAAAAGGACAACTTTATGAACTGGATGGCCTGTCTTTGCAGTTTGTTTATTTTCATTTGTGCTCACTAGCATATTTAGGAAATTCACTATTACTTGTGCTAATTTTGTTAACATTCTGTCAAGAGACGTCCAATGGGCTTTTTTGCTCTTTTTTTGCCTCCCCTTGTGTACTAAGCTCCCCTTGTGTACTAATACTGTAAAACCCGGTATGAGAGCAGGACAGTATGACGATATGAAAATCTGCATACTGCCCAAGCCTATAAAACCGACTAAAATAGTGGTGATTAATTGAATGATGGATGGAGTGGAGGGATTCTTCTCCCCTCCACCCCTCACTGCTCCAAACCTATACACTAAGTGTACAAAACATTAGGAACTCCTAATATTGAGTTGCACCCCCTTTTGCCATCAAAACAGCCTCAATTTGCCCATGCATGGACTCTACAAGGTGTCAGGCATTCCACAGGGATACTGGCCCATGTTGACTCCAATGCTTCCTATAGTTGTGTCAAGTTGGCTGGATGTTCTTTGGTTGGTGGACCAGTCTTGATACACACTGGAAACTGTTGAGCGTGATAAACCCAGCAGTGTTGCAGTTCTTGACACAAACCGGTGTGCCTGGCACCTACTTCCATACACCGTTCAGAGGCACTTCAATATTTTGTCTTGCCCATTCACCCTCTGAATGGCACGCAAACACAATCCATGTCTCAATTGTCTCAAGGCTTAAAAATCCTTCTTTAACCTGTCTCCTTCCCTTCATCTACACTGATTGAAGCGGATTTAACAAGGGACCTGGTCAGTCTATGTCATGGAAAGAGCATGTTTGTACACTCAGTGTTTGTAGTCCATAGTACATACGGAGGTACTCAAACATAACTGATCTCAAAGATCTATTCTGTCACCCATGTGGTGTAGGAAGACTGCTGGCTCAACTACTTTCCAGACCACAAACCTGCAAAGGACCGCTTTACCCTCAGCCGTCCCGTTTAACTGCTTACAAATCAAAGTTCATTTGTCACGTGCGCCGAATACAACAGGTGTAGACCTTACAGTGAAAGGCTTACTTACAGGCTCTAACCAATAGTGCGAAAAAAAAGTGTGTGTGTGTGTAGGTAAGTAAAGAAATAAAACAACAGTAAAAAGACATTTGAAAATGAGTAGCAAGGCTATATACAGACACCGGTTAGTCAGGCTGATTGAGGTAGTATGTACATGTAGATATGGTTAAAGTGACTATGTATATATGATGAACAGAGAGTAGCAGTAGTGTAAAAAGAGGGGGTGGTGGGTGGCGGGACACAATGCTGATAGCCTGGTTAGTCAATGTGTGGGAGCACTGGTTGGTCGGCCCAATTGAGGTAGTATGTACATGAATGTATAGTTAAAGTGACTATGCATATATGATAAACAGAGAGTAGCAGCAGCATAAAAGAGGGGTTGGGAGGGGCACACAATGCAAATTGTCCGGGTAGCCATTTGATTACCTGTTCAGGAGTCTTATGGCTCTGTTGAGAAGCCTTTTTGTCCTAGACTTGGCACTCTTGGCACTCCGGTACCGCTTGCCATGTGGTAGTAGAGAGGCCTCTTAGAGAGAGACACCATGTCCTCAGCCCTTACGCTAATATTTTGTAAAGAACATGAGAAGAACAAGATGTAATTTCCTCCGTTCTTGCTTTGAAAAGAAAGAGAGGAAAGGGGCTGATGAGAGAGAAGGGGTCCATGTAACCAAACTAAATGACTATCGCCCCCTAGCACTCACATCTGTCATCATAGTTTAGGATCATATCACCTTTACCTTACCTGACACCTTAGACCCACTTCAATTTGCATACTGCCCCAATAGATCTACAGGCAATGCAATTGCCATCGCACTGCACACTGCCCTATCCCATCTGGACAACAGGAATACCTATGTAAGAATGCTGTTCATTGACTATAGCTCAGCTTTCAACACCGTTGTACCCTCCAAGCTCATCATTAAGCTCGAACCCTGGGTCTGAACCCGCCCTGTGCAACTGGGTCCTGGACTTCCTGACGGGCCACCCCCAGGTGGTGAAGGTAGGAAACAACATCTCCACTTTGCTAATCTTCAACACAGGGGCCCCACAAGGGTGCGTGCTCAGCCCCCTCCTGTACTCCCTGTTCACCCATGACTGTGTGGCCAGGCCGCCTCAAACTCAATCATCAACTTTGCAGACAACACAACAGTAGTAGGGCTGATTTACCAACAATGACGAGACAGCCTATAGGGAGAAAGGTGAGGGCCCTGGTGGAGTGGCGCCAGGAAAAGAACCACTCCCTCAACGGGCTCTAAAGAGGGTAGTGCAGCCTGTTCACCCCGCTACCATCCAGAAGGCGAGGTCAGTACAGGTGCATCAAAGATGGGACCGAGAGATTGAAAAACAGCATATATTTCAAGGCCATCAGACTGTTAAATAGCCACCACTAGCCGGCTACCACCCGGTTACTCAACCCTGCTGCCATATAGACATGGAATCACTGGTCACTTTAATAATGTTTACATACTGCTTTACTCATTTCCTATGTATATACTGTATTCTATTCTACTGTATTTTAGTCAATGCCACTCTGACATTGCTCGTCCTAATATTTATGTATTTCATAATTCCATTATTTGACTTTTAGATTTGTGTGTATTGTTGTGAATTATTAGATACTGTTAGATACTGTTGAAGCTAGAAACGTAAGCATTTCGAAACACCCACAATAACATCTGCTAAATATGTGACCAATAAAATTAGAATTTGATTTGATGAGACAGATAAAGCCATTGAGAACAGGGGAGAGGAGCCGAGGGGTTCATTCATTGATTCATACCTAGACCAGTTCATCCCTCTCCTTGAGTCCAGAGGGGTACTACAAAGCAGGATCAATGAGTTAGCCAGCTAACTTTGATAAACGGCAGGCGGCAGGTAGCCTAGTGGTACCCTAGTGATGGGCGGCAGGTAGCCTAGTGGTACCCTAGTGATGGGCGGCAGGTAGCCTAGTGGTACCCTAGTGATGGGCGGCAGGTAGCCTAGTGGTACCCTAGTGATGGGCGGCAGGTAGCCTAGTGGTACCCTAGTGATGGGCGGCAGGTAGCCTAGTGGTACCCTAGTGATGGGCGGCAGGTAGCCTAGTGGTTAGAGCGTTGGACTTGAATCCCCGAGCTGACAAGGTAAAAATCTGTTGTTCTGCCCCAGAACAAGGCAGTTTACCCACTGTTCCTAGGTCGTCATTGAAAATAAGAATTTGTTCTTAACTGACTTGCCTAGTTAAATAAAGGTTAAATAAAAACATTTAAAATAAATGCTAAGTATAAGCTGGAAGTAGAAGCCTAAGTATTGTTGTCCATTACTTTACACCAATTAGGGGAGGGGTGGTAGGGTTAGGGGGAAATAATAAAGGAACATTTAAAATAAATATACAGTACCAGTCAAAAGTTTGGACTCACCTACTCATTCCAGGGTTTTTCTTTATTTTTACCCAACTTTTCTACATTGTAGAATAATAGTGAATACATCAAAACTATGAAATAACACATATAGAATCATGTAGTAACCAAGAAACTGTTAAACTAATCAATTTATATTTGAGATTCTTCAAAGTAGCACACTCTTGGCATTCTCTCAACCAGCTTCATGAGGTAGTCACCTGGAATGCATTTAAATTAACAGGTGTGCCTTGTTAAAAGTTAATGTTTGGATTTTCTTTCCTCAATGTGTTTGAGCCAATCAGTAGGGTTGTTATACAGAAGATAGCCCTATTTGGTAAAAGTCCATATTATGGCAAGAACAGCTCTTATGAGGACTGCCATAGTTACCTTTGCTGCAGAGGATAACTTCCTTAGAATTAAAGGACACCAAGAAGAAGAAGAGACTTGCTTGGGCCAAGAAACACGAGCAATGGACATTATACTGGTCAAAATCTGTCCTTTGCTCTGATGAGTCTTTTGAGATTTTTGGTTTCCAACCGCCGTGTCTTTGTGAGACACAGATTAAGTAAACTGATGATCTCCGCATGTATGGTTCCCACCGTGAAGTATGGAGGAGGAGGTGTGAGGGTGTGGAGGATCTTTGCAGGTGACACTGTCTGTGATTTATTTAGAATTCAAGGCACACTTAACCAGCATGGCTACCACAGCATTCTGCAGCGATACACCATCCCATCTGGTTTGCGTTTAGTGGGACTATCATTTCTTTTTCAACAGGACAATGACCCAACACTCCTCCAGGGTGTGTAAGGGCTATTTGACCAAGGAGGAGAGTGATGGAATGCTGCATCAGATGACCTGGCCTCCACAATCACCCGACCTCAACCCAATTGAGATGGTTTGGGATGAGTTGGACCACAGAGTGAAGGAAAAGCAGGCAGCAAGTGCTCAGCATATATGGGAAAAGACCGTTGGAAAAAGACTGTTGGAAAAAAAATCCAGGTGAAGCTGGTTGAGATAATGCCAAGAGTGTGCAAAGCAGTCATCAAGGCAAAGGGTGACTACTTTGAAGAATCTCAAATATAAAATATATTTTGATTTGTTTAACACTTCCTCATGATTCCATATGTGTTATTTCATAGTTTTGATGTCTTCACTATTATTCTACAATGTAGAAAATAGTAAAAATATATAAAAACCCTTGAATGAGTAGGTGTGTCTAAACTTTTGACTGGAAATGATGCAGACATTTACATTGATGGAAGCTTCAATCTACTTGCAATATTAAAACTGATCTACCCCCTAAAAAAAAAGAAGAAAAAAAGAAAGATATTCATGCTTCACCTATACTGCCATACCAAGCAGTAACTGCACACTTGATCGAAAATGAGTTAATTTCATTGTTACAACATTAAATACATGCTTAATCATGTGGACAAGTATCCTGCCTCTATTGTATCTATTGTATTGTGTTTTGGAGAAAATGGGGTCTTGTTAGCAGTAACTACATAAAGTTACTGTGAAACCAAGGTAATTGAAATACATTTTTCTCAGTTCCATGCTGTGAACAGTTACTGCCTTTTTGCTTGGTAGGGCAGAATAGAGCTTTCCATAAGTTCTCCTAAACATGCGTTTACCACAGACCTTCATTTCTGTGTTTATCCCCCCAAAAAACATTAATTTCCCTATAGGCTTTGGCCATTTAGCCATGGCAGAGTTAATGCCTACAAAAAAGATGCCATTACTATTGCTCTCTCTTCCTCTATAATTTAGAAGACACCGTTGCACAAACAACATACTGATTTAGGCCTACACCAGCACTGGTATCAGGCTGAGGAAGAGGGAGAGAGACGACTGAAGTAGTGAACTGAGTAAACTATAACAAGTGATGCGCCACTCCGGCACGTGCAATGTCAGTTTAACAAGCCAAACACTGAAATGCTGTTATAGAAGGTTGAGTATAAACCTAAACTGGTCCGTGCATTAATACTGGTATGTTGTAAATACGGTATACAGCCCTACTTGGTGATAAACATTAACAGCTAGCGTCTCTCTTGCTCTCTCCCCTCTCGAACTCGCTCTGCATTGATATGATATATTTTGTGTCTCCATCAGCTCGTTTGAGAGTGATAATCTTTCGTCTGTTTCTCATACCGTAAAATGTACTTGAAATAATTCCTTGAAGTTTGAGATCAGTATTTGGAACTGATTTGCAGATAAAACGACTAAAATATTGGTGATTATTTGAATGATGGATGGATTGGAGTGATCCTTCTCCTCCCACTCCTCACTGCTCCAAACCTTGATACAGTATATGTAAAGTCAAATAAACTAGCCTCTGAGTGTATAAAGAACATGAGAAGTCCTCATGTGACATTGATTGGCTCCAATCTATGTCTACGTGACCTTGCAAATCAACCCTTCATTTTTGGGCCCGGCTCAGGCACAATATGTAATTTCCTTTGTTCTTGGTTTGAAAGAAAGAGAGGCAGGGGCTGATGAGAGAGAGTGGCCAATGAGACAGAGCCATTGAGAACATTGTGTTTCAGAGGAGCCGAGACAACACGCACAAACACATTGACACACCGACCGGGACGGGCTGAAGACATAACATAACTCAGTGTCTGATGGGATTGATGTCATCACACATAGACTAATGGGTTGTAGCTTACAGCAGACATGATTGGTTTCAATGGTGTGAGCACCATACTAAATTACAGCGTGTCTGGGCCTGGCCTGCTTTTAATGCTGCTGTTCTCTCTGTGTGTGTGTGTGTGTGTGTGTGTGTGTGTGTGTGTGTGTGTGTGTGTGTGTGTGTGTGTGTGTGTGTGTGTGTGTGTGTGTGTGTGTGTGTGTGTGTGTGTGTGTGTGTGTGTGTGTGTGTGTGTGTGTGTGTGTGTGATGTAAGCTCAGTTGGTAAGAGCGTGGCATTAGCAATATCATGGTTGTGGGTAGGACTGTGACGATTATGGAATTTTGAGTGACTATTCATTGTCATGCAAATAGGGCGTTGGGCCACCCCGAGCCAGAAGAGCATCAATGCACCTTGGCATAGATTTGCCAAGTGTCTGAAACTCTATTGAAAGGATGTGACATTATTCTTCCACAAGAAATTCCATAATTTAGATTTTTGTTGATGCTGGTGGAAAATGCTAAGGCGCCGCTCCAGAATCTCCCATAAGTGTTCAATTGGGTTGAGAACTGGTGACTGAGACGGCCATGGCATATGGTTTACCTCATTTTAATGCTCATCAAACCATTCAGAGACCACTCATGGGGAATGGGGGCATTGTCATCCCTGGGGATGGGGGCGTTTTCATCCAATGGGGGCATAGCCATGGTAGCCAAAATAATGGCCTGCCAAGCATTTTCATACATGACCCATGATGAAATGTTAATTGCTTAATTAACTCAGGAACCACACCTGTGTGGAAGCACCTGCTTTCAATATACTTTGTATCCGTAATTTACTCAAGTGTTTCCATTACTTTGGCAGTTACCTGTACATAGCCTTGTCCCACCAACATATTTTTCTGCATAACATCCTACCGCATGATTTTCTTCCCAACAGCCAAATTAGCAGAAGAATACATTACTCTGCAGCAGATATAAAATCACACCCCTTGACAGAGCTCCAGACTAACATTTTCTCCAGCCCATGATTTGGACGCACAATAGAATACATTTGTTATCATTCACCTTCTAAAGTAGTTTGCTGTGCTTTCGACTGTTTAATAGACTACTGAGATGGTAGGCTATTCAAGAAATAAGACGCTTCATCTAACATGTCCAAGCAGGAATGCATGGTTCAAGATATGTTGATGTGCAACCTAATCCAGTGTTTGCCTTTAATTATGAGTTGACAATAGACTATTGTTGTTATATTTTAACGGTGTTCCATAGTAATCATTAGTCCAACAGTTGCAAACAATAGTTTCTATTGGACAAATTAAGGTATGTGTAACCCTGTTTCATCCGTTTAAGAAAAGTTTTTAAACAGAATTGGCGGAATGAATATACCGCTGATCACTTGTAGACAAAGTTCACTTTAATAGCAGCCATGTTGTATTCCTTCTCGCATCTATGCACTCTCCTCCTCTCACTTTTTCCCTTCGCTTATGGAATTCAGCTGTATGTGACCAGGCAAAAAAAACTTTCCAAACCACATCATAACCACTACACACAGCCTACATCGTTGCCACCATATTTGTTAAAGTAACGTCATAGTTAACATAGCTAATGCAACTAACATGTTAGTAAACCCACTACAATCATGCAGTACAGTGTACGGTCAGTAAGCAGTTTAGCAGATACATTGTCGGTCCCCGGTGACAATATATTGGTAAAACCAAAAGCTTACCTTGACTTGGAAGAGTTCCGGTGTTATGTTGGATAGTCATAGCCAGCTAGCTGACATAGCATCCCTCTGTTTGAGCCGGGTGTTTGAGTAGGCTAAACTATCTAGCTGCATTTTCTAGCTATATAAAAGTGAAAAAGAATGATGAAATATCGCTCTCGCTTCTGTCATTTTTGAAGAAATTAATTTGTTCAAAGCTGTTCAACTATTGTCTTTCTCTCTTTTTGAGTCAACTACTCACCACATTTTATGCACTGCCGTGCTAGCTAGCTGTAGTTTATGTTTTCAGTACTAGATTAATTATCTGATCTTTTGATTGGTTGGACAACATGTCAGTTCATGCTGCAAGAGCTCTGATAGGTTGGAGGATGTCCTCCGGAAGTTGTCATAATTACTGTGTAAGTCTATGGAAGGGGGTGAGAACCATGAGCCTCCCAGGTTTTGTATTGAAGTCAATGTACCTAGAGGAGGACAGAAGCTAGATGGTGCTACACCATGGTGCTACCCTATAGAGTGCTGCTGAGGCTACTGTAGACATTCATTGCAAAACTGTTGTTTTAATCAATTATTTGGTGACGTGAATATATTTAGTTTTATAAAAAAAGGATAACTCTTTAAATGTCTCACAATTTTTATTTTTATGAAATTCACTGATGGTCCTCCCCTTCCTCCTCTGAGGAGCCTCCACTGAACATGTTACTGTACAACCACTGTGTTCCAATTTAGGCGTTTATCAGT
Source organism: Salmo salar (assembly GCF_965601325.2). Lineage (NCBI taxonomy): Eukaryota > Metazoa > Chordata > Actinopteri > Salmoniformes > Salmonidae > Salmo > Salmo salar. The sequence goes on along the minus strand of NC_138304.1, from coordinate 79,284,649 downwards.
GCCATTATCAACCCGTATAAGGGTATGAGTGTAAAGGGGTGCAACTTCTTTTTTACCATAATGGACGGTTACGCGATTATACGATAATTTTGCTAGCCATAGTTGTGGATTCAATTCCCACAGGGATCACATTCCCTTTCTTAAAATGTATGGAACATGTATGCAATCACTCTATGAATTGGCTTTGGATAAAAGCATATGCTAAGTAGCATATTATTCTGTGTGTGTTGGCTGAAGTCTCCAGCCAGTGCCCTAGTCGTCCTCTCCATCTCAATAAGAGCTATTGAGTAGCGTCTGGTCGTCCTAGGGAGGCGGGGAGCAGGTAAAAGCAGTACGGAGCAGACAGTGTAAACACATTAGCCCATGGATGGTAAAATCTCAGCGTGCAACAACGTCATTAAAGGGAATTAAAACAGCCAGGGAGATGCATTTGGAAAAGCCAGCACAATTACAAAGGGACAGGGTGGGGAGGCTGTCAGTGTTGTAACCATCTTGTTGCTCGTTGCTCTGCTCGCAATGTTCCCAATGTACCACAGCTAGAATATCTGTCAGTCAACGGGCTTCTTCGCAGATGTCATTCAGTTTTGGAGTGGAGGGAGTTGCGATTTGTCCTTGCTCGGCAGAGTAGGCCTATTCAGGTTATCACATTACCTTAGTGATATGACTACAGAATATGCAGAAGATTGACAGACTGCATTTATCTGAGGGAAAACAAACAAATATTTTCTTCAGATGTACCTAGATATGACTTTGTGTGAGGTATTCTGAGTGAATTGTCTTATTTATTATATGAAGACCAGTTCCACAATTGACTGACTTCCCACTATTACGAAGCTTTTATACGTCATTGTAATGTCTTAATCTTTTCAGTTCTGGAGGCAGGAACCATTGAGACAGCAGCTCATTGAGTCTGGTCTATTCAGTTCAGTGTGCTGACTGAATGGACCTTCATTTCAAGGGACCAATTCTCAGCTTGACTCAATCAGCAGCGACCGTTTAAAGTGCTATTGAAACCTGACATTTGAACTGAAATATATTTTGGTCAGTCCTATGAACCCCATTATGGACTTAATTGACCAATTATTTATTGAAAATAAATCTCTTTCATAATTGTTGGACATTGGATACTTTTTCACCGCTTATTTCAATAAACTTATCTGTCTATGTGAATATCTTTGCAGATTTCTTTCTGTCAAAAATATTTGATTCCCAAATTAAGAGTACCTAAAAAGGACATCTTATTAAAGAGATTCTCTGGTAATTTTGTGTACGTTTGTATACTTTTTAGCCAGTAGTCCTGAAAGGAGCACTCACGAGCCAAAAGTGGTCCCTGAAAACGGCATTCTATGACACATATGTGCAGATATGTGCACCACGTCATTGCTCTCTCTGTCTCTGCTGTGTCCACTGAGCCGTTGGGCCCGCCCTGCAACTTCATTGGATAAGGCTGGGCAGGCCTCTTGCTTGAAGTCACTCCAATGCGAGGGACTGAAGCTCACTGGGTCGAACTCAAATTGCTAGGGGGCTGGCCCACGTGGGGGGAAATATAGGGAAAATGTCGCGGCACAGCTTCAAGAAAACAGTCTCTTTCAAACTAGGGATTTTGTGGCTAATTGAGGTGAAACGGTAGTTATGCTCATAGATTATGCATGTATGAACTACACATTGACATTACATTTACATTTAAGTCATTTAGCAGACGCTCTTATCCAGAGCGACTTACAAATTGGTGGATTCACCTTATGATATCCAGTAGAACAACCACTTTACAATAGTGCATCTAAATCTTTTAAGGGGGGGGGGGGGGGGTTAGAAGGATTACTTTATCCTATCCTAGGTATTCCTTAAAGAGGTGGGGTTTCAGGTGTCTCCGGAAGGTGGTGATTGACTCCGCTGTCCTGGCGTCGTGAGGGAGCTTGTTCCACGATTGGGGTGCCAGAGCAGCGAACAGTTTTGACTGGGCTGAGCGGGAACTGTGCTTCCTCAGAGGTAGGGAGGCGAGCAGGCCAGAGGTGGATGAACGCAGTGCCCTTGTTTGGGTGTAGGGCCTGATCAGAGCCTGAAGGTACGGAGGTGCCGTTCCCCTCACAGCTCTGTAGGCAAGCACCATGGTCTTGTAGCGGATGCGAGCTTCAACAGGAAGCCAGTGGAGAGAGCGGAGGAGCGGGGTGACGTGAGAGAACTTGGGAAGGTTGAACACCAGACGGGCTGCGGCGTTCTGGATGAGTTGTAGGGGTTTAATGGCACAGGCAGGGAGCCCAGCCAACAGCGAGTTGCAGTAATCCAGACGGGAGATGACAAGTGCCTGGATTAGGACCTGCGCCGCTTCCTGTGTGAGGCAGGGTCGTACTCTGCGAAAGTTGTAGAGCATGAACCTACAGGATCGGGTCACTACCTTGATGTTAGTAGAGAACGACAGGGTGTTGTCCAGGGTCACGCCAAGGTTCTTAGCACTCTGGGAGGAGGACACAATGGAGTTGTCAACCGTGATGGCGAGATCATGGAACAGGCAGTCCTTCCCCGGGAGGAAGAGCAGCTCCGTCTTGCCGAGGTTCAGCTTGAGGTGGTGATCCGTCATCCACACTGATATGTCTGCCGGACATGCAGAGATGCGATTCGCCACCTGGTTATCAGAAGGGGGAAAGGAGAAGATTAATTGTGTGTCGTCTGCATAGCAATGATAGGAGAGACCATGTGAGGATATGACAGAGCCAAGTGACTTGGTGTATAGCGAGAATAGGAGAGGGCCTAGAACAGAGCCCTGGGGGACACCAGTGGTGAGAGCACGTGGTGCGGAGACAGATTCTCGCCACGCCACCTGGTAGGAGCGACCTGTCAGGTAGGACGCAATCCAAGCGTGGGCCGCGCCGGAGATGCCCAACTCGGAGAGGGTGGAGAGGAGGATCTGATGGTTCACCGTATCAAAGGCAGCAGATAGGTCTAGGAGGATGAGAGCAGAGGAGAGAGAGTTAGCTTTAGCAGTGGGGAGAGCCTCCGTGACACAGAGAAGAGCAGTCTCAGTTGAATGATCAGTCTTGAAACCTGACTGATTTGGATCAAGAAGGTCATTCTGAGAGAGATAGCAGGAGAGCTGGCCAAGGACGGCACGTTCAAGAGTTTTGGAGAGAAAAGAAAGAAGGGATACTGGTCTGTAGTTGTTGACTTCGGAGGGATCGAGTGTAGGTTTTTTCAGAAGGGGTGCAACTCTCGCTCTCTTGAAGACGGAAGGGACGTAGCCAGCGGTCAAGGATGAGTTGATGAGCGAGGTGAGGTAAGGGAGAAGGTCTCCGGAAATGGTCTGGAGAAGAGAGGAGGGGATAGGGTCAAGCGGGCAGGTTGTTGGGCGGCCGGCCGTCACAAGACGCGAGATTTCATCTGGAGAGAGAGGGGAGAAAGAGGTCAAAGCATAGGGTAGGGCAGTGTGAGCAGGACCAGCGGTGTCGTTTGACTTGACAAACGAGGATCGGATGTCGTCAACCTTCTTTTCAAAATGGTTGACGAAGTCATCCGCAGAGAGGGAGGAGGGGGGGAGTGGGAGGAGGATTCAGGAGGGAGGAGAAGGTGGCAAAGAGCTTCCTAGGGTTAGAGGCAGATGCTTGGAATTTAGAGTGGTAGAAAGTGGCTTTAGCAGCAGAGACAGAAGAGGAAAATGTAGAGAGGAGGGAGTGAAAGGACGCCAGGTCCGCAGGGAGGCGAGTTTTCCTCCATTTCCGCTCGGCTGCCCGGAGCCCTGTTCTGTGAGCTCGCAGTGAGTCGTCGAGCCACGGAGCAGGAGGGGAGGACCGAGCCGGCCTGGAGGATAGGGGACATAGAGAATCAAAGGATGCAGAAAGGGAGGAGAGGAGGGTTGAGGAGGCAGAATCAGGGGATAGGTTGGAGAAGGGTTGAGCAGAGGGAAGAGATGATAGGATGGAAGAGGAGAGAGTAGCGGGAGAGAGAGAGCGAAGGTTGGGACGGCGCAATACCATCCGAGTAGGGGCAGAGTGAGAAGACATGGCAGGTAGCCTAGTGGTTAGAGCGTTGGTCTAGTAACCGAAAGGTTGCAAGATCGAAAACCCGAGCTGAAGGTAAAAATCTGTCGTTCTGCCCCTGAACAAGGCAGTTTTTTCTAGGCCGTCATTGAAAATAAGAATTTGTTGTTAAATGACTTGCCTAGTTAAATAAAGGTAAAATAAATAAAACACATCCAGGCCAAAGCAGGAAGTTTAAAAAATACTTTCTTGTCGCCAAAGTACCTGAGCATGTCTTTATCAGTTATAAGCCATTCATAATACATTCGTTAGCAGTACATAAGCATTCATAGATGTAAAATGACAATAGGATGGATGATATGTTGTTCACTTTGTCACCTCACAAGATAAATGTGATGAGGACCATCTCACAGCATTAGGAGTAGGGTACTGCTGAAGGTAAGGGAGTATGAGGGATTGATTGTAAAATAACATCTTTATTTGCGCTGTCTGCTTGGATGATGTGGTTCTGTCTGTAATGCTGTATTTAGTATGACTCCAATGGCTGTGAGTAATGATGGCAATAATTTGTTCAGATCCTGCATTATCTCACTCTCTTATTCCCTCTCTCTTCTCTCCCTCTCATCTCTTTCTCTTCTGATCTTTCTTGCTCTTATTCTCTTTCTCGCTCCCTGTTTCCTCATCTCTCTCCATTTCACCTTCTTCTGCGCTCTCTCCCTCCATCTGAAAGAGACTGCCTGCGTCCTTGTAATTTGGATGTTTGATGTCATAGTAATGACAGCAGAAAGTGTGGGCTTTTGAAAAGAGCCACTATTATTTCCCCATCTTATTTTCTCTCCGTCTCTCATTATCTGTCAGTCTCACCTGGGCTGGGTTACTTGTGGATCATATAGCTCCTAAAATAATACCAGCCGAGGGATTGGGTATTCTTCTCTCTGTCCCGCCCCTCTCTTCTACTCTGAGACGCCTTGTGAATACTCTCTCTTTCTCTCTCTCTCTCTCTCTCTCTCTCTCTCTCTCTCTCTCTCTCTCTCTCTCTCTCGTTGTGTAGGGAGGAAATTGTCTGTCTATGTGATGCTTCTAATAAACCAATGTATGTTAATCGGGGTCAAAGGTCCTTTGCTAGCTACTCCCAGATTCGACCTCTCTGCCCAGATGTTCAGGTGTTCTCTCTTTCTCTCTCTCACTCTCTCGTTCTCTCTCACTCTCTCTTTCTCACTCACTCTCTCTCTCTCTCTCTCTCTTCCTCTCTCACTCTCTCTCTCACTCTTTCTCTCTTTCTCACTCTCTCTCTCTCTCTCTCTCTCTCTCTCACTCTCTCTCACACTCTCTCACACTCTCTCTCACTCTCTCTCACTCTCTCCACGGAGCAGAATGGGACTTTGTTGCCTTGTATTTTACAGCCTAATGTTCCTCTCCCCTCGAAAGGACATTGAAGAAGTGTTTCTGTTTGCAATGCAGTCGGTCATAGGCACCCTTTTACTACAGTAGCCTTGACTCACCTTCCAGGAAAAGCACAAGTGTGTGTAGAGCCAAAAGGTGGCATTGCAGAGATTCACATTACCTCATCTCTTGTGGAAGACTTTGTTGATGTTGATTTTCAGTTTATCATTCTGTATTAGATCAATTCACTGTCACTAATATAATCTGTAGTGATTTATAGTCGCAGACTCTCACTAGGCAGATGGAGAGATAGATTGAGAGAGAAAGAGGCAGGGATAGACGGAGGGTGATGGCAAGGAAAGAGGGATGATGTTGAGTGATGTCGTCTTCAATCTCTCCGCCCGTTATGCACTCTCTGTCTCTCTCTCTGTTTGTCTCTTCATCTCTGTCTCTCCTGCCCTCGCTCTCTATCAGGATTAGACATGAAGATGTATTTGTGTCTGGAAACAGGCTGTAGGCCTTAATGGAGGCACTAGTCAATAAAGATACTGTTTATCAGTGTTCTCTCTTCCTCTTTCCATCCACCTCCCTCTGTCTGGATGCATATCTAATCTGTTTCTGTGAGTTGGATATGGAAAATGACAAAGCAACAATGCTGACAGACTGACACTGTGTCAGCTGTAGTAGTTCTGGGCTCGTATTCACAAAGCATCTCAGATTTCCCCTGTCCATGTAATCTCATTCATTATGATCTAAATGGCTAAACTGATCTGAGATCAGCAGTCCTACTCTGAGAGGCTTTATGGATATGGACCTAGGCCCAGATTCACAAAACCTTCTTAAGAAGACATTTCTAGTTAACTGCAATGTTTTCCTTAGCTATAGACTTAAGAAGAAAGTTAAGCAAAGTTTCCATTCCTCAAAATGGGTCTTGGAAATTTTCTTACGGTATTTCTTGTTTCTCCTTAAGCAAAAAGTTATAACAAAAATTATATTATTGAAAAAAAAGTTTTGGGAAATTCCAAGATGGCTAAAACCTTGTCTTAAACTCAGGGCATTGAGAGAAAAAGCTCATGAAAGCAATTGAACGTGTTTAATTCACTCACAAACTTCATCTGAAAGTTTCAGTATTGATTATTTTAATCCCAAGTACACGTTTTAGAACAGTAATCTCAGTAAGAAATATGCGAACATGATTGCCTTTGCTAGCTAGATAGCTAGCTAAAACAGTTGCTGAGAAACAAGAAGATATTTGAGAAGTTCGTAAGAAAATCATTAAATCTTAAAATATTGTTGAGGAACTTCTTATTTTTCTTAAGAAGCTTCTTAAGTTTTTGCGTCGAGGTGTTTTGTGATTCTGGGCCCTGGTTAGCCGCTTGTGGAGTACTAATCACAAATGCCAGCCATGTCAGTAAAATGTGTTGGAAAGCTTTGTACCAAAGAGGAATATGGAGTCAAAGCTGGCGGGCTCTAAATGTTTGAACTTTTATTCCTACCATGTCGTTCCCATCTCTTTGTGTGGGTGGGGTGTGGGGGGTGGCCCAGATCTTTGCAGCAGCTAACCCAGTGATTCCCTTTGGAGACAAAGATGTTTCCACTAACGTCAGAGAGACTGTGTGCTCAGTGCCTACGTCACACTATGAGATGGTTTGTAGGATGGCTAGCTGAAAATAGCAACCCCTTCAGTACACATTAATACAGAAAGCTAATATGGCTGTTTGATGGTCCTCTGAAGCTCTGTGCAGGATTGGGTTGTTTACAGCTCTGAACTCTGCATTAAACTACATATAAAAAAGGATAGGCCTGTGAGCTGCTGTTGCATATTCTGCTCACAAAATGTATTTAAATGATCATGTCCTCATGTATGAAGAAGAGATGGGAGTTGCTCCTGATTCGACCAGGAAATACTTTGAGATCAGGGAAACTCTCTCACCCTAATATGCTAATTTGAGTTTTAACAACTGTCAATATAGTTAAATTATATTAAGTCTGGGGTTAGTGTAGTTTTGTGTCTCCTGACTGGCTGATCCTCTCTGCTGCTGTTCCAGATGGGATCAGTGTGACAGGCCTTCCCATCTCCAGCCCCCTGAGACAAGTCCTCAAACCCCGGGCCGAGACCAAGCCCCTGGGCAGCGAGTCCAGCAAGACAGACTACAACCACGTCAAGGTAGGACTGACACCTCTCCCCTCTCCTCCCCTCTTCTCTAAACTAAGTTCTCTTTTATTACCACAGTGAGATTTCAGCAGGAACATGTCTCTACTTATTCATTTACATAAGACTTTACTCATTTGCATTTCATGACTTCCGAAGGTTGTTTTATTTCCCTCCTTGTGTTGCTGTCTGTCTCTCAGCCCATTTTCTGATGCTGCAGATAGTTAACAAGCCTCGTGTTGTGGTAATTAGGGTGAGTGTAGCTGTTTGTTTAAAAAGCAGGGAGGGAGCTGAGGATAGACAGACAGACAGACAGACAGACAGAGAGGCTAACTGCAGCTTTTCACACATAGACAAGAAGGTACAAGGTACACAGAGTTAATGTGGCGTGTCTCTATCAGGGTGCAGCTGATCTCAATCAGTGGAGAGAACAGGCTGATGCCTTGCTGAACTACATTCTCTCTCTGTGTGTGTGTGTGTGTGTGTGTGTGTGTGTGTGTGTGTGTGTGTGTGTGTGTGTGTGTGTGTGTGTGTGTGTGTGTGTGTGTGTGTGTGTGTGTGTGTGTGTGTGTGTGTGTGTGTGTGTGTGTGTGAGACTTTGGTGTTGTAGAGTTCGTTAAGTTCTGTCTGCAGGGGTGAACCTCTCCATTGTGATTCATCACGGAGCACTTATGGTTAGCTGTACCGTACGCATGCACACCCACACACACACAACCTCCCAGCCGTGTCCAGTCGATTCCCTCTCCTAATATACATATCTCCTCTCCTTATTACATAACCTAGAAGTTTTCAGGGGGGGGGGGGGGATGTTCAGGGGAGGTGTAAAAGGAAAGCTAGGTCAAATAATAATGAATAAATATTAGGCCTGTTTCTAGCGTTTTTCATTTTCAGAATCAAACAGGTACATTACATACAAAAATAACACTTGTTCCAATAAACAGACGGAGCAACTTGTAAATAATAAATAAATAGAAAATATAGAAAATTACGTTTTACCAAAGAAATAAACAAAACAAAGAAACAAGGTGGTCTAATCAAGTAGATGCCTGTTTCTAGCTACAATCCCAGGGAAACACAACTTTCAAAGCAGTTTTGATGTCCACATTTAAAAAGAGGGATATCACAGCTTTCCAGTGCTACCATATTGATTTCTTAACTCCTAAAATTGCGCGCATGCCATCTTATAAAAAATGCAATTACAACTATTTATTTCACAACATTGTTTCACATGCTGACCCGACCGCTCATGCGCATGTTGATTTTGTCCCCCCACAGCAGACTCGATCAGGACCCGCAGGTTGAAATATCAGAACAAACTCTGAACCAACTATATTAATTTTGGGACAGGTCGAAAAGCATTCAACGTTCATGACATTCTAGCTAGCTAGCTTGCTGTTGCTAGCTAATTTGTCCTGGGATATAAACATTGGGTTGAAATGCACAAAGTCCACTACTCCGACAATTAATTCACAGATAAAAGGGTAAAGGTTTCTAGTAATCGCTCCTCCTTCAGGCTGCTTCTTCTTCTTTGGACTTTATATGGTGGTTGACAACCAACTTTAAGGTGCATTACCACTACCAACTGGTCTGGAGTGTGGACCTCAGTTCATCTTTCAGTCACTCACGTGGGTTTATGCTCCAAAAAAACCAATGAGGAGATGGGAGAGGCAGCACGTCAATCGTCACAAATAGAACCAAGTTCTATTTTAGCGCCTGGCTACGCAGACGCGCACGAGCAGTGTTCGGTGCAATGATTGAATAGCATGTATGTGTACATTTATTTTGCAACGCTCGCGCACGCGGTCAGCATATCACTGACGCCTGATCGAACCCATTACACATAGAGAATCTATACAGGAGGAAGAATCTCATTCTTAATTCCCTTATGCTGTAAATATGAAGCTGTCCGTTCCATCAGTCGGCTGGTGGAGCTTGTTAAGAACAGTGTAGAGAATGACAGACAGGCAGCTCAGAGTCTCAGTGCAGATTATGTTGTTTTGGCAGTTTAGCTGCAGAGGTAATCCCAGAACTGACCAATTACACATAATGTGGGAACATTGCCATAACATCCTGTGTGTGCGTGTGTATTTGTGAAGCGGTATGGATAAGGGGTGATTTGCACATAAATCGAAACTCTCCTGCTGGTTAGACTGAACCTCCTGAATGTTAATGAATGTTTCCCCTACCTGTGTTTGACTATGTATGTACGGTGCTATATGGATTCATATTTCCTGAGGCATCTGACTCGTCGTTTTGCTGCAACATTGTTTTTCATCTGACTCACGCTCTAGATTTGTACTTAGCTGGCCTACTGGTTCTAGTGGAGGTCATGCATAATATCACTCATATCATAGTGTCTGCCCACTATTTCTTAATTAAAACAACAACTAAAACCTATATTGATGGCTTTTCTTGTCCGTTTTTGCTCATATTAAATGTACTTTCTATTGAAAGCCATGATTTCATAATGACATATCTCATGGATTCTGTATGCAGCTGAAATGCCTTGTTATGTGCACAGACTGGGTCAACCAACTTATGTGCCCACGCTGTAGTTCTGCTTCACAGATGATGTTTTGTCTTAGCCTTCACAGTGATGTGTTTGATAAGCTTGTACTTTCATCCACCTTCCTGCTTGTGTGTGTATGTGTTGTAACCTACCTTTCCCCACCTCCATGCTGATCAGGCTGCCTGTCCAATAGGAACCAGTGATATTTCCCTCTGAGCCACCTGGTGAACTTTCCTATTCCTTCTCATTATGATATTTCTACTCCGTGCTTCTGCATTTGTTACAGTAGTTAGCTACACATCCCAGCCTGCCTGGAAATGCCACAGGAATACATGGGGGGTGAACGTGTGTGTGTGTGTGTGTGTGTGTGTGTGTGTGTGTGTGTGTGTGTGTGTGTGTGTGTGTGTGTGTGTGTGTGTGTGTGTGTGTGTGTGTGTGTGTGTGTGTGTGTGTGTGTGTGTGTGTGTGTGTGTGTGTGTGTGTGTGTGTGTGTGTGTGTGTGTGTGTGTGTGTGTGTGTGTGGCGCGTGTCTGTGTCTGTGTGCGCGTGTCTGTGTGTGTGTGCGCGTGTCTGTGTCTGTGTGCGCGTGTCTGTGTCTGTGTGCGCGTGTCTGTGTCTGTGTGCGCGTGTCTGTGTCTGTGTGCGCGTGTCTGTGTGCGTGTGTCTGTGTGCACGTGTCTGTGTGCGCGTGTGTGTGCACGTGTCTGTGTGCACGTGTCTCTGTGTGTGTGCGCGTGTCTGTCTGTGTCTGTGCGCGTGTATGTGTGTGTGTGTGTGAGCAGTTGTTGGCATGCGTGCATATTATGCTCGGCGATTCCCAGGAAATGCTCTGCCTTTCTTCCTGTCTATTTTCACTCTGTCTTTTCCCTGAGGTCTTGCCGTGTGTGGTATGTTGTGTCTGTGTGCAGTGCACATTTGTGTTTGTTTGGTAGTGTTTGCGTATGTTTGTGTGTCAGTGTTGCTCTGTATCATCTCTCTAGTGTCTCTCTTACCTGCACATGTTTGTGTGACTCACAGGTAGTACCGGAAGAGAATAGTGTGCGGATAGGACACTCCACTATCATATGGGGAGGTAGGTTAGAGAGAGAGGTTCGAGTGTCAGGCCTGGGGAGGAGAACAGGGGAGTAGAGAGAAGTCTATAAACCCACTGGTCTTTATGATTGGGGATAACTCACTCATCGGGGGTGACATGCTCATTCATTTACCCTCCTGAACCTAGCTCCCTTTTGTCTGATGACTCAAACTGAATTCTTCTGCTCCTCTGTTGTTCGCTAGATACTTCAGTCTGAGACTGCCGTCGTTGAAGTAGTTTCTGGTGACGTCAAATTGAGGGGTGTTGTACAAAACAAAGTCATCAGAGTTTGGATCGTCTCTAACCAATTGGAGTATCAAAGCCAATGGCGTATTTTCAAAACTCCGCTTTATCCACGTGTGTTCTGGCTCTGGCCCAACCCATCGCTTTCTGGAAACCGATCAGAGTGGTTAGAATGTGTTTGCATTCTAGAAATCGTTGGGGAGGGACTCAAATCCAGAAATCCATCTGTAAATAGCCCATCCAACTACCTCATCCCCATACTGTATTTATTTATTTATCTTGCTCTTTTGCACCCCAGTATCTCTACTTGCACATTCATCTTCTGCACATCTACCATTCCAGTGTTTAATTTCTATATTGTAATTACTTTGCCACCATGGCCTATTTTTTGCCTTACCTCCCTTATCCTACCTCATTTGCACACACTGTATATAGACTTTTTCTACTTTCTACTTATTGACTGTGTTTGTTTATTCCATGTGTAACTCTGTGTTGTTGTATGTGTCGAAATGCTTTGCTTTATCTTGGCCAGGTTGCTGTTGTAAATGAGAACTTGTTCTCAACTGGCCTACCTGGTTAAATAAAGGTGAAATAAAATGAATAGAAAAACTAGGGAGGGAGACTGGGAGGTGGGGAAAGCACAATTGAATTCGTATTCTTATATTTGGGTTTAGACAAGTCTCAAATCAAATTGTATTATTCACATGTGCCGAATACAACAGGTGTAGAGTTTACAGTGAAGTGCTTACTTACAAGCCCTTAACCAACAATGCAGTTGAAAAAAATATGAGTAAGAATAAGAAATAAAAGGAACAAGTAATTAAAGAGCAGTGGTAAAATAACAATAGCGAGACTATATACAGGGGGTACTGGTACAGAGTCAATGTGCGGGGGCATGGCCCTGATGCCAGTTGCCCTAAGTCATGAGTTTACCTTGTGACGTTAGACTCTTGAGATCAAATGTGGTATTCCACAGGATCAATTTCTGGACCTCTATTCTAATTTACATGAATGATCTTTACTAAATAAATGCATAAAATAAAGTCCAACCTTAAAGTGGCTGTGGGAAGTGACTGTTGTTATTTTGGGGCTGGATGTAGATGTTGGGAGGTAGGGCTTTGTGTCTGTTCAGGGGTTTTGACTAGGTGGTATACAGCTCCAACTGGAAGGGACTTTTTCGTAGCAGGTTAGGAGAATTAACAAAGCAGGTTTGGAGAAGTAACGTAGCAGGTTTGGAGAATTAGTCATTTAACAGGTGTTGCTATAGTCATTTAACAGGCGGTGCTATAGTCATTTAAAAGGTGGTGCTATAGTCATTTCTAACAGGTGGTGCTATAGTCATTTTTAACAGGTGGTGCTATAGTCATTTAACAGGTGGTGCTATAATCACTTAACAGGTGGTGCTATAGTCATTTAACAGATGGTGCATAGTCATGTAACAGGTTCATTTAACAGGTGGTGCTATAGTCATTTAACAGGTGGTGCTATAGTCATTTAACAGGTGGTGCTATAGTCATTTAACAGGCGGTGCTATAGTCATTTAAAAGGTGGTGCTATAGTCATTTTTAACAGGTGGCGCTATAGTCATTTAACAGGTGGCCCTATAGTCATTTAACAGGCGGTGCTATAGTCATTTTTAACAGGTGGTGCTATAGTCATTTTTAACAGGTGGCGCTATAGTCATTTAACAGGTGGCGCTATAGTCATTTAACAGGTGGCGCTATAGTCATTTAACAGGTGGTGCTATAGTCATTTTTAACAGGTGGCGCTATAGTCATTTAACAGGTGGCGCTATAGTCATTTAACAGGTGGCGCTGTAGTCATTTAACAGGTGGCGCTATAGTCATTTAACAGGTGGCGCTATAGTCATTTAACAGGTGGCGCTATAGTCATTTAACAGGTGGCGCTATAGTCATGTAACAGGTGGCGCTATAATCATTTAACATGTGAACAGGTGGCGCTATAGTCATTTAACAGGTGGTGCTATAATCATTTAACATGTGAACAGGTGGCGCTATAGTCATTTAACAGGTGGTGCTATAATCATTTAACATGTGAACAGGTGGCGCTATAGTCATTTAACAGGTGGTGCTATAATCATTTAACATGTGAACAGGTGGCGCTATAGTCATTTACCAGGTGGTGCTATAATCATGTAACATGTGAACAGGTGGTGCTATAGTCATTTAACAGGTGGCGCTATAGTCATTTAACAGGTGGTGCTATAATCATTTAACATGTGAACAGGTGGCGCTATAGTCATTTAACAGGTGGTGCTATAATCATTTAACATGTGAACAGGTGGCGCTATAGTCATTTACCAGGTGGTGCTATAATCATGTAACATGTGAACAGGTGGTGCTATAGTCATTTAACAGGTGGTGCAATAGTCATTTAACAGGTGGTGCTATAATCATTTAACATGTGAACAGGTGGCACTATAGTCATTTAACAGGTGGTGCTATAATAATTTAACAGGTGGTGCTATAGTCATTTAACAAGTGGTGTAGTGCTATAGTCATTTAACAGGTGGTGCTATAGTCATTTAACAGGTGGCGCTATAGTCATTTAATAGGTGGTGCTATAGTCATTTAAAAGGTGGCGCTATAGTCATTTAACAGGTGGCGCTATAGTCATTTAACAGGTGGCGCTATAGTCATTTAACAGGTGGCGCTATAGTCATTTAACAGGTGGTGCTATAATCATTTAACATGTGAACAGGTGGCGCTATAGTCATTTAACAGGTGGCGCTATAGTCATTTAACAGGTGGCGCTATAGTCATTTAACGTGTGAACAGGTGGCGCTACAGTCATTTAACAGGTGGCGCTACAGTCATTTAACAGGTGGCGCTATAGTCATTTAACAGGTGGTGCTATAATCATTTAACATGTGAACAGGTGGTGCTATAGTCATTTAACAGGTGGCGCTATAGTCATTTAACAGGTGGTGCTATAATCATTTAACATGTGAACAGGTGGCGCTATAGTCATTTAACAGGTGGCGCTATAGTCATTTAACAGGTGGCGCTATAGTCATTTAACATGTGAACAGGTGGCGCTATAGTCATTTAACAGGTGAACAGGTGGTGCTATAGTCATTTATGATCGGATATTGAAAACCACCAACTCCGTGCAGATCAGTAGCGGTGCGTGGGTAAAATCATTGGGGAAGCCAAGCCAGGGGGAAAAATAGCCATATTACAATCTGTGTTGTTAATAATTGCGTTGTTTGCTCTATAACCTGTTAGTTTATCTGCCTTGACACCGTGATATATAGGCCTAAGGCTGAGACAATAAGAAGACACCATGGCAGAATAAATTCAATCACACCTTTGTTTCATCACAAAACCAGAGAGCGAAGTTATTTGTTGTTGTCCTAGGCTACCTGGCCAAAATTCTTCCTCGCTATCCTAAATTCCTTTCATGGGCAATGATGAGCCAGCGAGCTAGTTAACGTTAGTCTTCTACATCTAGCTACTTCCATTCTCTCAGGCCAGGGGCTCAATGTATGAATTTATGGTTGGATCAGAATTGTTGTTATAATCATTGGCCAGTATGGAGAATTAAGTAAAACCACAAGTCCAAATCCCTATCTCCATCCATGGTTGATTTAGGAAAGGGACAATTCCCTTGACACTTTTTTACTCGCTAGCTTCCCTTGCGTTCAATGCTACGGGCGGCAACAATGTCATACTCTTTCTGACCAGAAAAATGGCCATTAAGATGAAGATATTAAATATGTTGTATCCCCTCTACTTCCATTCATATTGTATTGGCAGAAACTTTAACTTTCCATGAATTGATGAATCCATTCACCACCACCTCTCTCCATATCCCCGTCCCCTCCCATCTCTCTCAAAGTCCTATGTAAGCATTTTCTTAATGAAAGACAGTGGCCTTCCCTGGCCCGTGCTGAGAGAGAGAGAGATCAGTGTTGTCATCCTCAGACTCGGCTGTAGAGGTGGCTAGCTGCCACAGAAGTAGAGTTACAGTTAAAGAACAGAGTAGAGCAGGGGGACGGAGGCTAGGGGCTCTGTGGATCTAATGTCATCCAGGGAGTTGAAACCGGTTGGCTGCTTGAGGGGGGGGTGGACGACAGGGCAGCTGGTTGCTATTTTTTCCCCTCTCCACTCTCCCCCCTACCATCTTTCCCTCCCTCCTTGGTGCTGACGTGAGACCAGCTCAGCCCACACGTTCAGACCCAGCCCACTGATAGAGGCAGTTTAACTGCAGCTTATATCTGCTGCCTGCTGGCATAACTGTAAAACTCTCCCAGTGTGAAACTCTCCCAGTGTGAAACTCTCCCAGTGTGAAAGTCTCCCAGTGTGAAAGTCTCCCAGTGTGAAAGTCTCCCAGTGTGAAAGTCTCCCAGTGTGAAAGTCTCCCAGTGTAAAAGTCTCCCAGTGTAAAAGTCTCCCAGTGTAAAAGTCTCCCAGTGTAAAAACATTTGTTTTCAGCGTTTTGTTGTTTACCATTAGGCCTAGCTACAGTAACTCTGAGAGAGTGTACTGCGCCATCCATGGACAAAACCCCCACAAAACATACACAGCAAAACAAACAGGGGATCAGGAACTGGTTAGTGCACTTGTTTTGCTATTCCGTTATTCTGATCGCGACCATCGCTGTGTTCCGATCATCACTCAGACTGTTAAGAAATACTCCTATAGCACAGTTGTCTTTGCGTTAGATATGATCGTTTTCCCCAAAGTAGTAGAGATCCATTCTGATCAAACAGCACAGTAGTTCTATGTTCCATATGAAGTATGGATGCCAATGTGAGTCTCATGTTTCATTTGCAATAACCCGTCTGCATCAGGAACTGAACTACAGAATCACATAAAGGCTTTAACAAGCTACAGAGAAGGATCTATGTTTTCTTGAAGAACTGAGATTCTCATTACTTTCATAAGGTGTTTGAGCAAGTAGAGCTAGCTTATTGTACCTGTTTGTGTTTTTAGTTGACATCTACAGTGCGACTTGCAAAGGCATGCGCAGACACGCACGGACACACACACACACACACACGCATACACAGAGACCCAGTGCAGTGCTGAGTCAGCACCTCTTTTGAAGTGTGGCGTCATTGACAGTAGGCTCGGGGGGGGGGGTCTGCTGCTGCTCTCCTGTGGATCAACTCTCATACATCTCATGCAAAGTTTCTTTGCTCCCCTCTCCCCCCCATCCGTTGATGATGATGTTTGTGTTTCTATCTCTCCGTTGAACATCCAGAGAGAAGTGGATGAGGTAATCAGAAGATACAAATGTGCTCAGTCTGTGGTCCTTTGTGGACATATTCACAGACATAGAATACATCTCACCATCTCCCTGTGAGTTTGTCTGAGGAAGATACAAAACGTGCGCGCACACACACACACACACGCACATACGCCCTCCGACTGAGGGTGGAAAGGGGAGGTGCAACCTTTCATGGCGAATAAAGCATACATTTTAATGAGCATGTGCATACCAGACTTCACACAATGTTCTAAATCACCTTATACCGGGTTACGGCAAGCCGCTGGTGTTATTTCCAAAAATCCAATTATATCTCTCTCTCTATTCTTCCCTATCGCTATTCATGTGATACCGTTGCTAACCTTTGTGAACAGTCTGAGGCTATGCCGAACTTAATCATTGTATAGTTCCTCTTGAAAGGCCATTTCTCACAATGAAGTGCTTTCATAGCTGACTAGTAGATAATGGGAAAGTCCCCTGATTTTCTCTCTCTGACAGAGATATTGTATAATGTAACCAGGGTCAGGTCAGTAGAGATCATTGGAATTGGGTGTTCTTTAATTGTTGCTGTTTCTATTGTCCAACCCCGCTACTTCTGTAGATTGTATGATTTTGACAGCTTCCCCAGTCGGCATTGGTAAGCTTGGTGAAAGTTCGTAAGCTTTGAATTCATGAGCCAGCTGTTAAGAGCGATGGATTGAGAGAAGGATGGATGGATGGATGGATGGATAGAGAGTGAGGAGGATAATTACGTTGACGATAATTGAGCAATCAGGTGG
The DNA here is from genome assembly GCF_965601325.2 of Salmo salar. NCBI lineage: Eukaryota > Metazoa > Chordata > Actinopteri > Salmoniformes > Salmonidae > Salmo > Salmo salar. The sequence goes on along the minus strand of NC_138304.1, from coordinate 79,267,305 downwards.
CATCATCAGAAGCTCCTCTCCTCTCCTCTGGCTGTGTGCCAACAACTGTATTCCTCTAATCTGTTCACCTTACCGCTGTGTTTAATTCCCTTTCATCTAACTGCTGCCAGCTTTATGCCAGCCCTGCTGGTGGGATTGACACCTCAGAGGTAGGTTTGGGCGGTATACCGTTTATCAGGGTATTTGGAAATAGCCACGGGATGTTTTTTCAATACCGTCAATACCATTGAAAATATTTATTTGACACATTTCATTTTTTTCTACATTTGAATATGTATAGATACTTTGACGTTGCCCCGAGCAGCACCACAGATATTGAGATGAGCAAGATGCAAGACTTGGCTCTCACAAAGTCACACACAGTATCTGCGCATGCGCATGTGTTCACTTCACAGTTGAGCCTCGTGCTTCAACGCTCTTAGTTGTTGCGGAAATTGACCCACTATGCTGTTTACTTTCTGCATCTACGTCATATAGCTGAGTCTACCTTTATAAATACCTGCAGTCAACTCGTGTAATACGCTAGGAGTTAAAGAAGATTTCATTCTTCATTTCACCTCTCACATAATGCTTCATTATGAAGCCAACCGGTAGTCCCCAGTCACATGGTGTTTGTTTACAAGCACACAATGACAAGAGACCAGAGCCTTGTGAGTCTCTCACTGTTGTGCAGCACACACCAGGTGATCTTGTTACAGCATGGAAATCACAACTAAATGTTTGCCAGCTAGATATCTTATAACTATTAAGTGAACTGTCTAAAATGTGCTAAATGCTCTGCAGTTGTTCATTTGGTTTGCTAACGTAGTAGCTAGTTATCTACAGTAGCTAAGTGGTTAGCTTCTTGCGATCAAGCTCCTCTTGGTAACAGCAGAGAATCCCCTCCTGGATCAACAGCATTGCTGTCTCATATTTGTTTTGTTCGTGCAGAAAACTGAGTAGCAATTTTTAGTTACTTGTATAACTTTATTAGCTGGGATGTCTGCAAATAATGTATATAAGGGACTATATGAAATGTTTGCATGTGTTTGTTAGCATTTAGCTAGCATTCGGCTATGGGATTTTATATGTACTTGTTAACATTGCTAACTTTAGAATTGAAAATAGCGAACCTTGCGTTCAGTGCCGGTACTACCGAATATCCCGGGATGACACAAGGTCGGTATAAAGGTATAACAATATGGACACCGCCCAAGCCTACTCAGAGAAAACGCTAACTGGGTCCTGTTCAAGAGGCAAGCAACGGGTAAAAAACAACTACTAAACAGCTAAAAACACAAACCTGTACAATAAAAACATACTTTTTGTATTCTGTTATGAAACTTTTTTTGTACGAAGAGAGGGAGAGAGAGAGGGGGAGAAAGAGGTGGAGAGAGAGGGAGAGAGAGAGAGGGGGAGAAAGAGGTGGAGAGGGAGAGAGAGAGAGGGGGAGAAAGAGGTGGAGAGAGAGAGAGGGAGAGAGAGGGGGAGAAAGAGATGGAGAGAGAGAGGGAGAGAGAGAGGGAGAAAGAGGTGGAGAGGGAGAGAGAGAGAGGGGGAGAAAGAGATGGAGAGAGAGGGGGAGAAAGAGGTTGAGAGGGAGAGAGAGAGAGGGGGAGAAAGAGGTGGAGAGAGAGAGAGGGAGAGAGAGGGGGAGAAAGAGATGGAGAGAGAGAGGGAGAAAGAGGTGGAGAGGGAGAGAGAGAGGGGGAGAAAGAGGCGGAGAGAGAGAGAGGGGGAGAGAGAGGGGGGGAGAAAGAGATGGAGAGAGAGAGGGGGAGAAAGAGGTGGAGAGGGAGAGAGAGAGGTGAAGAGAGAGGGGGAGAAAGAGGTGGAAAGAGAGAGGGGGAGAGAGAGAGGGGGAGAAAGAGATGGAGAGAGAGAGGGGGAGAAAGAGGTGGAGAGAGAGAGAGGGAGAGAGAGGGGGAGAAAGAGATGGAGAGAGAGAGAGGGAGAGAGAGGGGGAGAAAGAGGTGGAGAGGGAGAGAGAGAGAGGGGGAGAAAGAGGTGGAGAGAGAGAGGGAGAGAGAGGGGGAGAAAGAGATGGAGAGGGAGAGAGAGAGGGGGAGAAAGAGGCGGAGAGAGAGAGAGAGGGGGAGAAAGAGATGGAGAGGGAGAGAGAGAGGGGGAGAAAGAGGTGGAGAGGGAGAGAGAGAGGTGAAGAGAGAGGGGGAGAAAGAGGTGGAGAGAGAGAGAGGGGGAGAGAGAAAGAGGTGGAGAGGGAGAGAGAGAGGTGAAGAGAGAGGGGGAGAAAGAGGTGGAGAGAGAGAGAGGGGGAGAGAGAGAGGGGGAGAAAGAGATGGAGAGAGAGGGGGAGAAAGAGGTGGAGAGGGAGAGAGAGAGGTGAAGAGAGAGGGGGAGAAAGAGGTGGAGAGAGAGAGAGGGTAGAGAGAGAGGGGGAGAAAGAGATGGAGAGAGAGAGGGGGAGAAAGAGGTGGAGAGGGAGAGAGAGAGGTGAAGAGAGAGAGGGAGAAAGAGGCGGAGAGAGAGAGAGGGGGAGAGAGAGGGGGAGAAAGAGATGGAGAGAGAGAGGGGGAGAAAGAGGTGGAGATGTACCAGAGGTAGTATGTGATGATGTGGTGTCCTATAGGGCGCAGTATGATGACAAGACCCTCTGGTCTCAGTCTAAGGTGTGTGTGGTGTGTGACTCACACAGACTAGAGACTAGAAAGAGCAGGCCTCGTTCCCTCCCAGGCACACAGCTTGTTATACCTGTCTCTCTGGGTCCACAGAACACTGCATCATCTAGCTCTTTTCTCTTCTTTCACTCCGACTCCCTGTAGAGGCTGAGCAGGGGAATCTGCTGTTCTTTTCTTCTCTCTCTCTCTTTCCCGCTCTCTTTCTCTCGCCTCTCTTCTGTTTCCACAGGTATGAGTTTGATGAGCCGTGAATGTAATTATTCATCTCTATTAGAAGCTGGTCTCTCTTTCCGGTGTTAATGCTGTGATTAGAACATCACATCATTATTGTGAAGGTTGCGCAAAATGTGAGTTTGTAAGTGTGTCTAATTTTCTATTTCTAGTGCTGTTTTGTCTTGTGAATGATACCCGGCCCAGTAGGGATGGACTCATAGATAAGTCATAAAAATGAAACTTGTAAGATGTGCTTGTTACGGGGGTGTAAATATGAGAGCTAGTTGTTAATGTGGGCACTTTATTCCCTGAGAGAGCCAAGCAGCCAGCCATAGAAGGATGGGGATAAGGAGAGTTGGAAGGAGAGTGTGTGTATATATATATATATGTGTGTGTGTGTGTGTGTGTGTATATATATATATATATATCTATATGTATGTAGGTAGGTAGGTAGGTAGGTAGGTAGGTAGGTAGGTAGGTAGGTAGGTAGGTAGATTCGTTTTTTTTTTGTGCTTCTAGACTCACATGTAAACGCACACAAACACCCCTTGACACCAGTGTAACCTCACTGTGATCAGCCGTTATAGAGTGGGGTGTCCGAGGCCTTAGTCTCACCCCTCTGGCAGTGACCTGATGATTCAGTGAGCTGTGTGCGTGCGCTCCTGGAACAGCTTATCCAGGAGACAGAGGAGGAGAATAAGGGCCATACATCATCCCCCTGACGACCTGTCTGTCCCTCACTGCCCCGTCAGCACTTACTGGATCGCTCTGCTCTGCCTCTATAGTTACACTGCAGGCCCCCTTCTGGTATTACACTGACCTTCCCTGCCACACAGCACTGTGTGTGTGCCTCACAGCCATTAAACAGGCAAGAAAAGGAAAAACCCTATGTGGGTCCCTCAAGGGGTCCCACAAGGATCCATGTTGGGCCCACTTTACTTTTGACTTGCCCTCTGTATGTCTGAATGTAAAAGGCTCGAGTACAAACTAGTGCACTAGGCCTATATAGGGAGGTACACTGGCATTTCATATGCAATCAGGATGTTATTATTCTCTGTTGGAACACACAATGGCTCTAAATCCTCCACTGCAGCACAACCCATCAGTGGAACTGTGAATATTGCCCTGGACGTCTTTAAGTTATACATGAGATTCATGGACTATTGCATTGGGGGAACCAAAGCAAACTAGAACCAGGCATCACACAGTATCTCAGGGATCAAATCTGCCCGAAACACTCCTGGTAAGAGATTCTGCATTGATTAGATCCGCATTGCCATGGAAACATCTGCATTCATTTAAATGGGATGTTTTGAGAGAGATTGGACCAGCTCAGACAGACCCAGTGGTGATGGTGAATGTATACTATTGTTGAATGTTAAAAGTTAGTATAAATTATATATATTCACATATGAACTCAGAGAGCAACACACCCACTTTAAATATACTTTATTTGGATCCACAATGAAACATTGTGAATGCAAAGGGGTTTGGATAGTTTAGGAACCCTGTCTGTGGTTCGGTGTGTGTTTCAGTATCTGTGTACACTTCAATGTGCCGTGTATCTGAGTGGCTGTGTGTTGAAGTGACGTGTAGAGGTGGGGGAAGCAGTGTGTGTGATGTGTTAGTCAGGAGATAACTAATCACTGATCTGAGAGCAGCAGGCCCCAACTGGACAACACCAGGGTGATTAGATTTAATGTATCAGCTCTGTTACCTCTGGCTGGCTGGTTCAGCAGAGCTGGTCCTAACCTGATTTCATATGGTCACATCTGCCAGGTGTGTGCGCAAGTGGGGGGTGGGGAGAGGTGGGGAATGGGAGGAGAGCTGACGGGAGAACAGGAAAACAGGCGAGGGAGGGAGAGTAAGGGGAACTAGAGGGAGGGAGAGTGAGGGGAACTAGAGGGATGGAGAGTGAGGGGAACTAGAGGGAGGGAGAGTGAGGGGAACTAGAGGGAGGGAGAGTGAGGGGAACTAGAGGGAGGGAGAGTAAGGGGAACTAGAGGGAGGGAGAGTGAGGGGAACTAGAGGGAGGGAGAGTGAGGGGAACTAGAGGGATGGAGAGTGAGGGGAACTAGAGGGATGGAGAGTGAGGGGAACTAGAGGGATGGAGAGTGAGGGGAACTAGAGGGAGGGAGAGTGAGGGGAACTAGAGGGAGGGAGAGTGAGGGGAACTAGAGGGATGGAGAGTGAGGGGAACTAGAGGGATGGAGAGTGAGGGGAACTAGAGGGATGGAGAGTAAGGGGAACTAGAGGGAGGGAGAGTGAGGGGAACTAGAGGGATGGAGAGTGAGGGGAACTAGAGGGAGGGAGAGTGAGGGGAACTAGAGGGATGGAGAGTGAGGGGAACTAGAGGGAGGGAGAGTGAGGGGAACTAGAGGGAGGGAGAGTGAGGGGAACTAGAGGGAGGGAGAGTGAGGGGAACTAGAGGGATGGAGAGTGAGGGGAACTAGAGGGATGGAGAGTGAGGGGAACTAGAGGGAGGGAGAGTGAGGGGAACTAGAGGGAGGGAGAGTGAGGGGAACTAGAGGGAGGGAGAGTGAGGGGAACTAGAGGGATGGAGAGTGAGGGGAACTAGAGGGATGGAGAGTGAGGGATACTAGAGGGAGGGAGAGTGAGGGGAACTAGAGGGAGGCAGAGTGAGGGATACTAGAGGGAGGGAGAGTGAGGGGAACTAGAGGGAGGCAGAGTGAGGGGAACTAGAGGGAGGGAGAGTGAGGGGAACTAGAGGGAGGGAGAGTGAGTGAGGGGAACTAGAGGGAGGGAGAGTGAGGGGAACTAGAGGGAGGGAGAGTGAGGGGAACTAGAGGGATGGAGAGTGAGGGGAACTAGAGGGATGGAGAGTGAGGGGAACTAGAGGGAGGGAGAGTGAGGGGAACTAGGGGGAGGGACAGTGAGGGGAACTAGAGTGAGGGGAACTAGAGGGAGGGAGAGTGAGGGGAACTAGAGGGAGGGAGAGTGAGGGGAACTAGAGGGAGGGAGAGTGAGGGGAACTAGAGGGATGGAGAGTGAGGGGAACTAGAGGGATGGAGAGTAAGGGGAACTAGAGGGAGGGAGAGTGAGGGGAACTAGAGGGAGGGAGAGTGAGGGGAACTAGAGGGATGGAGAGTGAGGGGAACTAGAGGGAGGGAGAGTGAGGGGAACTAGAGGGAGGGAGAGTGAGGGGAACTAGAGGGAGGGAGAGTGAGGGGAACTAGAGGGAGGGACAGTGAGGGGAACTAGAGGGAGGGAGAGTGAGGGGAACTAGAGGGAGGCAGAATGAGGGATACTAGAGGGAGGGAGAGTGAGGGAAACTAGAGGGAGGCAGAGTGAGGGAAACTAGAGGGAGGCAGAGTGAGGGAAACTAGAGGGAGGGAGAGTGAGGGAAACTAGAGGGAGGGAGAGTGAGGGAAACTAGAGGGAGGGACAGTGAGGGGAACTAGAGGGAGGGACAGTGAGGGGAACTAGAGGGAGGGAGAGTGAGGGGAACTAGAGGGAGGGAGAGTGAGGGAAACTAGAGGGAGGGAGAGTGAGGGGAACTAGAGGGAGGGAGAGTGAGGGAAACTAGAGGGAGGGAGAGTGAGGGGAACTAGAGGGATGGAGAGTGAGGGGAACTAGAGGGAGGGAGAGTGAGGGGAACTAGAGGGAGGGAGAGTGAGGGGAACTAGAGGGAGGGAGAGTGAGGGGAACTAGAGGGAGGGAGAGTGAGGGGAACTAGAGGGAGGGAGAGTGAGGGGAACTAGAGGGAGGGAGAGTGAGGGGAACTAGAGGGAGGGAGAGTGAGGGGATCTAGAGGGATGGAGAGTGAGGGGAACTAGAGGGATGGAGAGTGAGGGGAACTAGAGGGAGGGAGAGTGAGGGGATCTAGAGGGATGGAGAGTGAGGGGAACTAGAGGGATGGAGAGTGAGGGGAACTAGAGGGAGGGAAACTAGAGGGAGGGAGAGTGAGGGGAACTAGAGGGAGGGAGAGTGAGGGGAACTAGAGGGAGGGAGAGTGAGGGGAACTAGAGGGAGGGAGAGTAAGGGGAACTAGAGGGAGGGAGAGTGAGGGGATCTAGAGGGATGGAGAGTGAGGGGAACTAGAGGGAGGGAGAGTGAGGGGAACTAGAGGGAGGGAGAGTGAGGGGATCTAGAGGGATGGAGAGTGAGGGGAACTAGAGGGAAGGAGAGTGAGGGGAACTAGAGGGAGGGAGAGTGAGGGGAACTAGAGGGAGGGAGAGTGAGGGGAACTAGAGGGAGGGAGAGTGAGGGGAACTAGAGGGAGGGAGAGTGAGGGGAACTAGAGGGAGGGAGAGTGAGGGGAACTAGAGGGAGGGAGAGTGAGGGGAACTAGAGGGAGGGAGAGTGAGGGGAACTAGAGGGAGGGAGAGTGAGGGGAACTAGAGGGAGGGAGAGTGAGGGGAACTAGGGGGAGGGAGAGTGAGGGGAACTAGAGGGAGGGAGAGTGAGGGGAACTAGAGGGAGGGAGAGTGAGGGGAACTAGAGGGAGGGAGAGTGAGGGGAACTAGAGGGAGGGAGAGTGAGGGGAACTAGAGGGAGGGAGAGTGAGGGGAACTAGAGGGAGGGAGAGTGAGGGGAACTAGAGGGAGGGAGAGTGAGGGGAACTAGGGGGATGGAGAGTGAGGGGAACTAGAGGGATGGAGAGTGAGGGGAACTAGAGGGAGGGAGAGTGAGGGGAACTAGAGGGAGGGAGAGTGAGGGGAACTAGAGGGATGGAGAGTGAGGGGAGCTAGAGGGATGGAGAGTGAGGGGAACTAGAGGGAAGGAGAGTGAGGGGAACTAGAGGGATGGAGAGTGAGGGGAACTAGAGGGATGGAGAGTGAGGGGAACTAGAGGGAGGGAGAGTGAGGGGAACTAGAGGGAGGGAGAGTGAGGGGAACTAGAGGGAAGGAGAGTGAGGGGAACTAGAGGGAGGGAGAGTGAGGGGAACTAGAGGGAGGGAGAGTGAGGGGAACTAGAGGGAGGGAGAGTGAGGGGAACTAGAGGGAGGGAGAGTGAGGGGAACTAGAGGGAGGGAGAGTGAGGGGAACTAGAGGGAGGGAGAGTGAGGGGAACTAGAGGGAGGGAGAGTGAGGGGAACTAGAGGGAGGGAGAGTGAGGGGAACTAGAGGGAGGGAGAGTGAGGGGAACTAGAGGGAGGGAGAGTGAGGGGAACTAGAGGGATGGAGAGTGAGGGGAACTAGAGGGATGGAGAGTGAGGGGAACTAGAGGGAAGGAGAGTGAGTGGAACTAGAGGGATGGAGAGTGAGGGGAACTAGAGGGATGGAGAGTGAGGGGAACTAGAGGGAGGGAGAGTGAGGGGAACTAGAGGGATGGAGAGTGAGGGGAACTAGAGGGAGGGAGAGTGAGGGGAACTAGAGGGAGGGAGAGTGAGGGGAACTAGAGGGATGGAGAGTGAGGGGAACTAGAGGGAGGGAGAGTGAGGGGAACTAGAGGGATGGAGAGTGAGGGGAACTAGAGGGAGGGAGAGTGAGGGGAACTAGAGGGATGGAGAGTGAGGGGAACTAGAGGGATGGAGAGTGAGGGGAACTAGAGGGAGGGAGAGTGAGGGGAACTAGAGGGAGGGAGAGTGAGGGGAACTAGAGGGAGGGAGAGTGAGGGGAACTAGAGGGAGGGAGAGTGAGGGGAACTAGAGGGAGGGAGAGTGAGGGGAACTAGAGGGATGGAGAGTGAGGGGAACTAGAGGGAGGGAGAGTGAGGGGAACTAGAGGGAGGGAGAGTGAGGGGAACTAGAGGGAGGGAGAGTGAGGGGAACTAGAGGGATGGAGAGTGAGGGGAACTAGAGGGATGGAGAGTGAGGGATACTAGAGGGAGGGAGAGTGAGGGGAACTAGAGGGAGGCAGAGTGAGGGATACTAGAGGGAGGGAGAGTGAGGGGAACTAGAGGGAGGCAGAGTGAGGGGAACTAGAGTGAGGGGAACTAGAGGGAGGGAGAGTGAGGGGAACTAGAGGGATGGAGAGTGAGGGGAACTAGAGGGAGGGAGAGTGAGGGGAACTAGAGGGAGGGAGAGTGAGGGGAACTAGAGGGAGGGAGAGTGAGGGGAACTAGAGGGATGGAGAGTGAGGGGAACTAGAGGGAGGGAGAGTGAGGGGAACTAGAGGGATGGAGAGTGAGGGGAACTAGAGGGATGGAGAGTGAGGGGAACTAGAGGGAGGGAGAGTGAGGGGAACTAGAGGGAAGGAGAGTGAGGGGAACTAGAGGGAGGGAGAGTGAGGGGAACTAGAGGGAGGGAGAGTGAGGGGAACTAGAGGGATGGAGAGTGAGGGGAACTAGAGGGAGGGAGAGTGAGGGGAACTAGAGGGAGGGAGAGTGAGGGGAACTAGAGGGAGGGAGAGTGAGGGGAACTAGAGGGATGGAGAGTGAGGGGAACTAGAGGGATGGAGAGTGAGGGGAACTAGAGGGAGGGAGAGTGAGGGGAACTAGAGGGAGGGAGAGTGAGGGGAACTAGAGGGAGGGAGAGTGAGGGGAACTAGAGGGATGGAGAGTGAGGGGAACTAGAGGGATGGAGAGTGAGGGATACTAGAGGGAGGGAGAGTGAGGGGAACTAGAGGGAGGCAGAGTGAGGGATACTAGAGGGAGGGAGAGTGAGGGGAACTAGAGGGAGGCAGAGTGAGGGGAACTAGAGTGAGGGGAACTAGAGGGAGGGAGAGTGAGGGGAACTAGAGGGAGGGAGAGTGAGGGGAACTAGAGGGAGGGAGAGTGAGGGGAACTAGAGGGATGGAGAGTAAGGGGAACTAGAGGGAGGGAGAGTGAGGGGAACTAGAGGGATGGAGAGTGAGGGGAACTAGGGGGATGGAGAGTGAGGGGAACTAGAGGGATGGAGAGTGAGGGGAACTAGAGGGATGGAGAGTGAGGGGAACTAGAGGGAGGGAGAGTGAGGGGAACTAGAGGGAGGGAGAGTGAGGGGAACTAGAGGGATGGAGAGTGAGGGGAACTAGAGGGAGGGAGAGTGAGGGGAACTAGAGGGAGGGAGAGTGAGGGGAACTAGAGGGATGGAGAGTGAGGGGAACTAGAGGGAGGGAGAGTGAGGGGAACTAGAGGGAGGGAGAGTGAGGGGAACTAGAGGGATGGAGAGTGAGGGGAACTAGAGGGATGGAGAGTGAGGGGAACTAGAGGGATGGAGAGTGAGGGGAACTAGAGGGAGGGAGAGTGAGGGGAACTAGAGGGAGGGAGAGTGAGGGGAACTAGAGGGAGGGAGAGTGAGGGGAACTAGAGGGAGGGAGAGTGAGGGGAACTAGAGGGATGGAGAGTGAGGGGAACTAGAGGGATGGAGAGTGAGGGGAACTAGAGGGAGGGAGAGTGAGGGGAACTAGAGGGAGGGAGAGTGAGGGGAACTAGAGGGAGGGAGAGTGAGGGGAACTAGAGGGATGGAGAGTGAGGGGAACTAGAGGGAGGGAGAGTGAGGGGAACTAGAGGGAGGGAGAGTGAGGGGAACTAGAGGGAGGGAGAGTGAGGGGAACTAGAGGGAGGGAGAGTGAGGGGAACTAGAGGGAGGGAGAGTGAGGGGAACTAGAGGGAAGGAGAGTGAGGGGAAATTAAAAGGGACAGTTAATGGAAGATGGTCTCGCTGAGTCAGGTAACAGGGCTAGGAAGGGGTGAGGGAAGGGGGTAAGGCGTGGCCAAGCTGAGCTGCTACTGTAGCCCTGCAGGAGTGTATATCATTACCATCCCACCACATACTGCTGATGGAGGCACCTCTTTCCAGAACAAATTTGCCAATTCTTTAAGAATTGAGCTTTTTATTTTTTATTGTTAGATTGAGGAGGGTGTAGAGGGAGAGAGGGGACTAAGTGTAGAGATTGAGTGTACAGCCTGCCTGGATGTCTGGCAGGGCCGTTCTCAACCAATTTCATCCTGTCCATAATGTCTGTGGCCAGCCTTAATCTGCTCAAATAATAATTTTACCTTCAGTTCATAATGCATGCTAAATGAAATTGCAAATAGAAAATGTTTGTTTGCCTCCTATCCCCATCGCCATATAAAAGGCTATTCAGAGTATTTGTTTGTATTGCTTCCCAATCAGGCTGCATTGCCCCCTCCTGCTAAAACTGTATATTTTTGAATTCCTGCTTTCTCCCACTTCTGCAGTGGTCCCCTCCATAGCAACAGTGTGCCCTTCTCTCTTCTCTTTCTCTCTATCTGTCTCTCTCTCTCTTTGTCTGTCTCTCTCTCTCTGTCTCTGTGTGTGTCAATTTCCCTTCCTCTTCTCTCACTGACACTGCAGCAGCTGTGGAAGGATTAGTAACATTCTATTGTTAGGAAATGATGGTAGAAGAAGGACCGGGAGAACAACGTACCCTCTTGGGATTCTGAATGATAAATACATCGCCAGTTGCCGCATTACAAACTCAAGCACCTACAGACTTTGCAGGGTTAGTCCCTGTGTATGAAATACCTGAGAAATAAGAGGAAGGACACAAAATATGCTCAAGGTATGACGCAGTCCGGTGACAAAACATAATGTGAAATGAATTCTCGTGTCATTAAGGAACCCTCCTGTGTCTTCCAGCTTGGGTTACTGTGTGCAGTTGTGGTAACAGGGCCCCTGGCCCCCAGGTCTACAGTATTGTACTGCTGGTCTCAACAAGATCCTCCTCAGGGATGAGGATGAAGAGGAAGGCTTGTCTTCGGACATGCTGGCAGTGCACTCTCTCCCTTTATTTCCTCCTTCCCTCATTTTCTCCTTTCCTTGCTCCTCTCCCTTTATTTCCTCCTTCCCTCATTTTCTCCTTTCCTTGCTCCCTGACTCATCTGACCCCAGAGTTCTCTCTCGCTCTCTGTTCATTTCTCTCTCTCTCGCTCTATCTGTTAATCTCTCTCTCTCGCTCTCTCTGTTAATCTCTCTCTCTCTCGCTCTGTTAATCTCACTCTGTTTCTCTCTCTCTCTCTCTCTCTCTCTCTCTCAATCTCTCTCTGTTCATCTCTCTCTCTCTGTTCATCTTTCTCTATTCATCTCTCTCCCTCTGTCTCTCTCTTTGTTCAGTCCTTGTTCCCTCTGTCTCTCTCCTTCTCTCTCCTTCTCTCTCCTTCTCGAGTCCTCTATGCCCCCAGGCTCCCTGAGGACTCTATTTCAATCACACTGGGCTAAAAATAGATCCCGTCTGTAATGAAGCGATCGTGAGAGGAATAGAGTGGGACAATGAAAACACTGAGGCTCAGGGACCTCTGGCTAGCCTGAACCGACTGGATGGATTCCGACAAAAACACAATGCATTCTCCAAGTCAGAGCCACAGTCAGTTTGCATATGTAAAGCTCAGATTCTCTGTAAAGCTATGGGATATGTCTCCATCTACCATTGGCTAGGCTACTCTCCTGTTAGTAATAAAGAGTTACCGAGAGAAAATGATTTTTCTCAATGACTGGTGCCTCAATGAAACTGCTTTAAATGGATAACATGATACAGCCCGACTGATGAAATGTGTTCTCTTGAAATGGACTTAATGTCTGTAGTCTGTAATCCAACTAGTTATCTGGATGATAATTGATGTGGTAAGTGCTCATTAAGCACAAGCCTTTCAATGTTCATGTGTCTCTACGGCAAAGTCTCTGAGAGATAGCAGGCAGACAAAGCCACACATTCACAGTGCACTCAACAGTCAGTCCGTCTCCCCCTTTCCCCCTCACAGCAGTAGTGTGGTACATTGTAAGAGCAGCAGTATAAAACTAGAAAAACAGGTTTTTATTCACATTCCTTTTCAAAGGTCTCTTTAAGTCCACATTTTGAAGCCACAGAGGACGGCCGAAAATACAGACAGAAAGCGATCGCTGATTAGAGGAGTTCACTTGCTTCTCAACTGCATTATTCCAGACAGTTTAGACACTGGGAAACTGAGAGCAGGACACCACGTCACTACCCAGCGACCCCTCCTCCACGGTGTCTCCTGTCTGTCAGCTGGCTCAAAATCCACTCAATTAGAGAGACTCTGAGACCAGGTTTGTGGCTGCCGTTAGAACGAGAGATATCTGCTCTTGATATCACGTTTAAGTGGTTATCGGCTGGAAACCAAGTCAGTTGTTGTGCTAAGTCAGAATGCCAGGTAGAAAACACAGAGAGAATAGAAACAAGCACCTTGTCTGAGCTTTCTTTGTGGCAAGGTTATGTACTCTACATGTTAGTTTACTAACAACAAGGAGAAGAACGCTGTGAAGAGGAGATCCTTGTTCTACCCAATACGCATGCTTAGGGACACTCCCAGGGTTGTCACAGGTCTGATGTTGTGTTGTAACTTGCTACAATACTTGGCAGCGTCCCCTCCAGATCTCTGATGTCTCGCTGTCTTGATGTTGTTGGAAGTAATTAAACATCTGTCCTGGACATCTTCATATTCCCCTGTGCATTGTGACACGGCCAATCAGAACCACACTGTGTTCCCCGCACTACCCTGGCTGCCAGCCAGGTGGCATCGTTTCGGCTGCTCAGAGTCACCTGTTACTGGGAGAAACCATGGGGCTGTTGCTGGGTTTAGGCTCACAAAGATGCTCGTTGGAAAGGTTCTCTCTCGCGACAGAGAGGAACATAGAAACACATAAGGGGTAGAGACTTGCCAGCAGAAAGCAGCAGGTGCTTAAGACAGCCCAAGTGATGCTAAACATTGTGGTCGTAGTCTTCACTGTGTCTAGATAACGGTAATAACTCCAAATGACAAATATAATTGTACTGCATGATTTACACAATCTCACCAGAGGGACTCGGTAAAAGGCATTAGTGTAGACTTACATTATCTCTAGAGGAAGGAGAGAGCGAGGGCCAATTTGAAATGAGCAAATTGCAAAGAAGGTTGCTACTGTTATAACGGTAATTATTTTTTGTATCCCTTTTCCATAGTTCTTTTTTTATTTGTCTTCTTGCCCTAGAAAGAATCTAGCTTCTGCAATATTACTTCCTGAATGCCTTTTATACTCTGAGCCTCTTTATTTCTCTCCATCTCTTTTTCAGTGTCTTTCCTTTTTTATTTATTCATGTGATATGACTTTTTTTGTTTTCAAAATAGATGTTCCCTGTCAGTGGTGCAGGTGGTTAGTCACAGGCAGGGCAGATAGGTAGAAACAAGACCACATCATACTGTACTTCTGAGCAGAGTACAACCATAAGCACAAAAGAAACCTGTCTGCCTAATAGTCCTTAACAGCCTCAGGTCCACATTGGCTGAGTAGACATGAGATGAGTTGAGCCATGTTCTGAAGCAGCAGTCAGTCCTTACAATCCTCAGTGCTAAGTGAGAGTCCCTCCCACACCTATGGCTGGCTAGCAGCCAATCAGTGGACTGCCCCAGTCAGGGTTCCTTCCTGCTATAGGATAGCCTATGTTGAGTCGCCAGAAAATGCTAACATCCGCTTTTCAGGGATTCTATGTTCATCCTAACTTCCGTCTTTCTACGCCTGCTACGTTGGGTTAGCTATAGGACAGCAGAGACTCAGGGCCATGATAATGGAATACAGATCAGGTGTTGGAGAGAGAGTTGTCTGTCTACTCTCCTGGTACAATGGGAAGAGAATAGCGGCAGATGTAATGAGGTGGAGTAGTGCTGCTAGCCTAAGATTTGCTTTTAGTTTCTACTCATTTCTGTACAGTTGACACAATAAGACGAGGGTTGCAAAATTCCTGTTGAATTCCGGATTCTCTGCTCATTCCTTCCTTATTCCGGTTATCTTTTAACCAGGATTTCTGGAAAACCTTGGAACTTGGGGAAAGTTACTGTCATTTTGCAACTCTAAGTAAGACAGTATGCTGGATCATGTCCATCAGAGGTCAGTGTAGTCGCTGTGGTTCACTGGTTGTGTGTCCATCTGCATGCTGTCTCTGATAGACTCCTTCTCTACAGCCATACCAGCTATTTGTGGCCCTGTGACAGCTTGACATTCTCACACCTCTGTTGGACTCATGAGGAGTATATGATGATTCACCAGGACTCCATCTGACAAGAGAGGAAAGTTTTCTACCACGTCCGTGAATTATCAAAGAAGTGCAAGGAAGCCTGGGACAATCTCTGTATGGTGTAAGACAGGCATTGGGTGTATAGTCCATAAAGGATTACAATAAACTGCTCAGCAACAGCCCTGGTGTAAGGGGAGCGAAAATAGCTCAAAACAGCAACAATGGGTCGGCGAGAATTCTGTCAAGGAGAAACATGGGAGCATAGACAGCTCGCATAGCAACTTCACCTGAACTGCTCTCCTCATCCTCAATCCCCTCAACCAATCAGAACAACTATCTGGACCAGGACCAAACTGTCCCGTTCACAGATGGTCCGGACATTTTTGTCCCTAAGTGCTTTACTGTTGCGGTGAGTGTGCATGCTGCCTTTCATTGAAGGGTCAGTTAGGGTCTAACTCATGTGGACATCATTATGCAGGAAGGGAAGGCAGACTTGTAGGAAGTGGCTGAGAGACATACCTGTCTGCAGGTTTACTATCACAGGAGAGTTTAATAATTCAGGGGAGAGCGGGCCAAAATGGATGGTGAAAGTTAAAGATGGCTCCAGTTAACCATGCAGCATTAGGAAAGAAGACATTCCAGACCAGCGTTTCTTACATATAACTCCTCTCCTCCCAGCGAGCACCAATAAAGAAACAACAATCTGCACTCGTAGCTGAAGTTGAGATGAAGACATCTCCAATTGATGACATAAGCAGCTTCTTCACCGAGTACTTAGAGATGTGCTGAGTCTGGTTTAAAGCTAACAAACAAAAAGGTCCTAAATGTTAATTCATGTAGGGGACTTTTACTGCTTCCAGTACAGGCCGTTCTATAAGCCGATCTGCTCCATGAAGAAAATTATGCAAAGACAGAAGGCATTACAGGGATGTAGCACTTTGTGCCCTCCCCTTTACAGTTAACTTGGGGGGGGGGGGGGGAGTGGGGGCATGGCTGGATCAGTGTGGTGATCTAGTAGTTGGCTTGATTACCAACAATGACGAGACAGCCTACAGGGAGGAGGTGAGGGCACTCGGAAAATGGTGTCAGCAAAACAACCTCTCATTCAACGTCAACAAAACAAAGGAGATGGCCTTGAATTTCAGGAAACAGCAGAAGTACAGCAGTGGAGAAGGTGGAACGTTTTAAGTTCCTCGGCACACACATAAGGGACAAACTGAAATGGTCCACCCACACAGACAGTGTGGTGAAGAAGGCGCAACAGTGCCTTCTTCAACCTCAGGAGGCTGAAGAAATGTGACATGTCACCTAAAACCTTCACAAACTTTTACAGATGCACAATTGAGAGCATCCTATCGGGCTGCATCACCGCCTGGTACGGCAACTGCACCGCCCACAACCGCAGAGGGTGGTGCGGTCTGCACAACGCATCACCGGGGGCAAACTACCTGCCCTCCAGGACACCTACAGCACTCGATGTCACAGAAAGGCCAAAAAGATTATCAAGGACAACAACCACCCGAGCCAATGCCTGTTCACCCCGCTACCATCCAGAAGGCGAGGTCAGTACAGGTGCATCAAAGCTGGGACCGAGAGACAGAAGCTGTTTCAATCTCAAGGCCGTTAGACTGTTAAACAGCCATCACTAACACAGAGAGGCTGCTGTCTACATACAGACTTGAAATCATTGGCCACTTTAATAAATGGATCACTAGTCACTTTAATAATGCCACTTTAATAAGGTTTACTTATCTTGCATTACTCATCTCATATGTACACTACCGTTCAAAAGTTTGGGGTCACTTAGAAAAGCAATTTGTTTTGCCCATTAATATAACATCACATTGATCAGAAATACAGTGTAGACATTGATAATGTTTTAAATGACTTGTACAGTGAGGGGGAAAAGTATTTGATCCTCTGCTGATTTTGTACGTTTGCCCCCTGACAAAGAAATGATCAGTCTATAATTTTAATGGTAGATTAAAATTCCAAACTCTCCACCATGGCCAAGACCAAAGAGCATTCCAAGGATGTCAGGGACAAGATTGTAGACCTACACAAGGCTGGAATGGGCTACAAGACCATCGCCAAGCAGGTTGGTGAGAAGATGACAACATTTGGTGTGATTATTCGCAAATGGAAGAAACACAAAAGAACTGTCAATCTCCCTCGGCCTGGGGCTCCATGCAAGATCTCACCTCGTGGAGTTGCAATGATCATGAGAACGGTGAGGAATCAGCCCAGAACTACACGGGAGGATCTTGTCAATGATCTCAAGGCAGCTGGGACCATAGTCACCAAGAAAACAATTAGTAACACACTACGCCGTGAAGGACTGAAATCCTGCAGCGCCCGCAAGGTCCCCCTGCTCAAGAAAGCACATATACATGCCCGTCTGAAGTTTGCCAATGAACATCTGAATGATTCAGAGGACAACTGGGTGAAAGTGTTGTGGTCAGATGAGACCAAAATGGAGCTCTTTGGCATCAACTCAACTCACCGTGTTTGGAGGAGGAGGAATGCTGCCTATAACCCCAAGAACACCATCCCCACCGTCAAACATGGAGGTGGAAACATTATGCTTTGGGGGTGTTTTTCTGCTAAGGGGACAGGACAACTTCACCGCATCAAAGGGACGATGGACGGGGCCATGTACCATCAAATCTTGGGTGAGAACCTCCTTCCCTCAGCCAGGGCATTTAGAATGGGTCGTTGATGGGTATTCCAGCATGACAGTGATCCAAAACACACAGCCAAGGCAACAAAGGAGTGCCTCAAGAAGAAGCACATTAAGGTCCTGGAGTGGCCTAGCCAGTCTCCAGACCTTAATCCCATAGAAAATCTGTGGAGGGAGCTGAAGGTTCGAGTTGCCGAACGTCAGCCTTGAAACCTTAATGACTTGGAGAAGATCTGCAAAGAGGATAGGGACAAAATCCCTCCTGAGATGTGTGCAGACCTGGTGGCCAACTACAAGAAACGTCTGACCTCTGATTGCCAACAAGGGTTTTGCCACCAAGTACTTAGTCATGTTTTGCAGAGGGGTCAAATACTTATTTCCCTCATTAAAATGCAAATCATTTTATACCATTTTTGACATGCGTTTTTCTGGATTTTTTTGTTGTTATTCTGTCTCTCACTGTTCAAATAAACCTATTATTAAAATTATAGACTGATAATTTCTTTGTCAGTGGGCAAACGTACAAAATCATCAGGGGATCAAATACTTTTTTCCCTCACTGTAGCTGGAAACGGCTGATTTTTAATGGAATATCTACATAGGTGTACAGAGGCCCATTTTCAGCAACCATCACTCCTGTGTTTCAATGGCACGTTGTGTTAGCTAATCCAAGTTTATCATTTTAAAAGGCTAATTGATCATTAGAAAACCCTTTTGCAATTATGTTAGCACAGCTGAAAAGTGTTGTTTTGATTAAAGAAGCAATAAAACTGTTCTTCTTTAGACTAGTTGAGTATCTGGAGCTTCAGCATTTGTGGGTTCGATTACAAGCTCAAAATGACCAGAAACAAAGATCTTTCTTCAGAAACTCATCAGTCTATTATTGTTCTGAGAAATGAAGGCTATTCCATGCAAGAAGTTGCCAAGAAACTGAAGACCTCGTACAACGCTGTGTACTACTCGCGTCATAGAATAGCGCAAATTGGCTCTAACCAGAATAGAAAGAGAAGTGGGAGGCCCCGGTGCACAACTGAGCAAGAGGACAAGTACATTAGAGTGTCTAGTTTGAGAAGCAGACGCCTCACAAGTCCTCAACTGGTAGCTTCATTAAAAAGTACCCGCAAAACACCAGTCTCAACGTCAATAGTGAAGAGGCGACTCCGGGATGCTGGCCTTCTAAGCATAGTTGCAATGTAAAAGCCATATCTCAGACTGGCCAATAAAAATTAAGATGGGCAAAAGAACACAGACACTGGACTGGGGAAGATTAGAAAAAAGTGTTATGGACAGACGAATCTAAGTTTGAGGTGTTCGGATCACAAAGAACATAATTCGTGAGACGCAGAAAAAATGAAAAGATCTGTCTCTGTCTCTACCATGACTAGGTCTGTGTCTCTGTCTCTACCATGACTAGGTCTGTGTCTCTGTCTCTACCATGACTAGGTCTGTGTCTCTGTCTCTACCATGACTAGGTCTGTGTCTCTTTCTCTACCATGACTAGGTCTGTGTCTCTGTCTCTACCATGACTAGGTCTGTGTCTGTCTCTACCATGACTAGGTCTGTGTCTGTCTCTACCATGACTAGGTCTGTCTCTGTCTCTACCATGACTAGGTCTGTCTCTGTCTCTACCATGACTAGGTCTGTCTGTCTCTGCCATGACTAGGTCTGTGTCTCTGTCTCTACCATGACTAGGTCTGTGTCTGTCTGTCTCTACCATGACTAGGTCTGTGTCTCTGTCTCTACCATGACTAGGTCTGTGTCTCTGTCTCTTCCATGACTAGGTCTGTGTCTGTCTGTCTCTACCATGACTAGGTCTGTGTCTGTCTCTACCATGACTAGGTCTGTGTGTTTGTCTCTACCATGACTAGGTCTGTGTCTGTCTCTACCATGACTAGGTCTGTGTCTCTGTCTCTACCATGACTAGGTCTGTGTCTCTACCATGACTAGGTCTGTCTCTGTCTCTACCATGACTAGGTCTGTGTCTCTGTCTCTACCATGACTAGGTCTGTGTCTCTGTCTCTACCATGACTAGGTCTGTCTCTGTCTCTACCATGACTAGGTCTGTGTGTCTGTCTCTACCATGACTAGGTCTGTGTCTCTGTGTCTACCATGACTAGGTCTGTGTCTGTCTCTACCATGACTAGGTCTGTCTCTGTGTCTACCATGACTAGGTCTGTGTCTGTCTCTACATTGACTAGGTCTGTCTCTGTCTCTACCATGACTAGGTCTGTCTGTCTCTGCCATGACTAGGTCTGTGTCTCTGTCTCTACCATGACTAGGTCTGTGTCTGTCTGTCTCTACCATGACTAGGTCTGTGTCTCTGTCTCTACCATGACTAGGTCTGTGTCTCTGTCTCTACCATGACTAGGTCTGTCTGTCTGTCTCTACCATGACTAGGTCTGTGTCTGTCTCTACCATGACTAGGTCTGTGTCTGTCTCTACCATGACTAGGTCTGTGTCTGTCTCTACCATGACTAGGTCTGTCTCTGTCTCTACCATGACTAGGTCTGTGTCTCTGTCTCTACCATGACTAGGTCTGTGTCTGTCTCTACCATGACTAGGTCTGTCTCTGTCTCTACCATGACTAGGTCTGTGTCTCTGTCTCTACCATGACTAGGTCTGTGTCTCTGTCTCTACCATGACTAGGTCTGTGTCTGACTCTACCATGACTAGGTCTGTGTCTGTCTCTACCATGACTAGGTCTGTGTCTCTGTCTCTACCATGACTAGGTCTGTGTGTCTGTCTCTACCATGACTAGGTCTGTGTCTGTCTGTCTCTACCATGACTAGGTCTGTGTCTCTACCATGACTAGATCTGTGTCTCTGTCTCTACCATGACTAGGTCTGTGTGTCTGTCTCTACCATGACTAGGTCTGTGTCTCTGTCTCTACCATGACTAGGTCTGTGTCTCTCTCTACCATGACTAGGTCTGTGTCTCTACCATGACTAGGTCTGTGTCTCTGTCTCTACCATGACTAGGTCTGTGTCTCTCTCTCTACCATGACTAGGTCTGTGTCTCTACCATGACTAGGTCTGTGTCTGTCTGTCTCTACCATGACTAGGTCTGTGTCTCTGTCTCTGCCATGACTAGGTCTGTGTCTGTCTCTACCATGACTAGGTCTGTGTCTGTCTCTACCATGACTAGGTCTGTCTCTGTGTCTACCATGACTAGGTCTGTGTCTGTCTCTACCATGACTAGGTCTGTCTCTGTCTCTACCATGACTAGGTCTGTCTGTCTCTGCCATGACTAGGTCTGTGTCTCTGTCTCTACCATGACTAGGTCTGTGTCTCTGTCTCTACCATGACTAGGTCTGTGTCTGTCTCTACCATGACTAGGTCTGTGTCTCTGTCTCTACCATGACTAGGTCTGTGTCTCTGTCTCTTCCATGACTAGGTCTGTGTCTGTCTGTCTCTACCATGACTAGGTCTGTGTCTGTCTCTACCATGACTAGGTCTGTGTGTTTGTCTCTACCATGACTAGGTCTGTGTCTGTCTCTACCATGACTAGGTCTGTGTCTCTGTCTCTACCATGACTAGGTCTGTGTCTCTACCATGACTAGGTCTGTCTCTGTCTCTACCATGACTAGGTCTGTGTCTCTGTCTCTACCATGACTAGGTCTGTGTCTCTGTCTCTACCATGACTAGGTCTGTGTGTCTGCCTCTACCATGACTAGGTCTGTGTCTGTCTCTACCATGACTAGGTCTGTGTGTCTGTCTCTACCATGACTAGGTCTGTGTGTCTGTCTCTACCATGACTAGGTCTGTGTCTGTCTCTACCATGACTAGGTCTGTGTCTGTCTCTACCATGACTAGGTCTGTCTCTGTGTCTACCATGACTAGGTCTGTGTCTATCTCTACCATGACTAGGTCTGTCTCTGTCTCTACCATTACTAGGTCTGTCTGTCTCTGCCATGACTAGGTCTGTGTCTCTGTCTCTACCATGACTAGGTCTGTCTCTGTCTCTACCATGACTAGGTCTGTGTCTCTGTCTCTGCCATGACTAGGTCTATGTCTCTGTCTCTACCATGACTAGGTCTGTGTCTCTGTCTCTTCCATGACTAGGTCTGTTTCTGTCTCTGCCATGACTAGGTCTGTGTGTCTGTCTCTACCATGACTAGGTCTGTGTCTGTCTCTACCATGACTAGGTCTGTCTCTGTCTCTACCATGACTAGGTCTGTCTGTCTCTGCCATGACTAGGTCTGTGTCTCTGTCTCTTCCATGACTAGGTCTGTGTCTGTCTCTACCATGACTAGGTCTGTCTCTGTCTCTACCATGACTAGGTCTGTCTGTCTCTGCCATGACTAGGTCTGTGTCTCTGTCTCTTCCATGACTAGGTCTGTGTCTGTCTCTACCATGACTAGGTCTGTGTCTCTGTCTCTACCATGACTAGGTCTGTGTCTGTCTCTACCATGACTAGGTCTGTATCTCTGTCTCTTCCATGACTAGGTCTGTGTCTGTCTCTACCATGACTAGGTCTGTGTCTCTGTCTCTACCATGACTAGGTCTGTGTGTCTGTCTCTACCATGACTAGGTCTGTGTCTGTCTGTCTCTACCATGACTAGGTCTGTGTCTCTACCATGACTAGATCTGTGTCTCTGTCTCTACCATGACTAGGTCTGTGTGTCTGTCTCTACCATGACTAGGTCTGTGTCTCTGTCTCTACCATGACTAGGTCTGTGTCTCTCTCTACCATGACTAGGTCTGTGTCTCTACCATGACTAGGTCTGTGTCTCTGTCTCTACCATGACTAGGTCTGTGTCTCTGTCTCTACCATGACTAGGTCTGTGTCTCTACCATGACTAGGTCTGTGTCTGTCTGTCTCTACCATGACTAGGTCTGTGTCTCTGTCTCTGCCATGACTAGGTCTGTGTCTGTCTCTACCATGACTAGGTCTGTGTCTGTCTCTACCATGACTAGGTCTGTCTCTGTCTCTACCATGACTAGGGCTGTCTCTGTCTCTACCATGACTAGGTCTGTGTCTCTGTCTCTGCCATGACTAGGTCTGTGTCTCTGTCTCTACCGTGACTAGGTCTGTGTCTCTGTCTCTACCATGACTAGGTATGTGTCTGTCTGTCTCTGCCATGACTAGGGTCTGTGTCTGTCTGTCTCTGCCATGACTAGGTCTGTCTCTGTCTCTACCATGACTAGGTCTGTGTCTCTGTCTCTACCATGACTAGGTCTGTATCTCTGTCTCTACCATGACTAGGTCTGTGTCTCTGTCTCTACCATGACTAGGTCTTTGTCTCTACCATGACTAGGTCTCTGTCTCTACCATGACTAGGTCTGTCTCTGTCTCTACCATGACTAGGTCTGTGTCTGTCTCTACCATGACTAGGTCTGTCTCTGTCTCTACCATGACTAGGTCTGTGTCTCTGTCTCTACCATGACTAGGTATGTGTCTGTCTGTCTCTGCCATGACTAGGTCTGTGTCTCTGTCTCTACCATGACTAGGTCTGTCTCTGTCTCTACCATGACTAGGTCTGTGTCTCTGTCTCTACCATGACTAGGTCTGTGTCTCTGTCTCTACCATGACTAGGTCTGTCTGTCTGTCTCTACCATGACTAGGTCTGTGTCTGTCTCTACCCTGACTAGGTCTGTGTCTGTCTCTACCATGACTAGGTCTGTGTCTGTCTCTTTCTCTACCATGACTAGGTCTGTGTCTCTGTCTCTACCATGACTAAGTCTGTGTCTGTCTCTACCATGACTAGGTCTGTGTCTGTCTCTACCATGACTAGGTCTGTCTCTGTCTCTACCATGACTAGGGCTGTCTCTGTCTCTACCATGACTAGGTCTGTGTCTCTGTCTCTGCCATGACTAGGTCTGTGTCTCTGTCTCTACCGTGACTAGGTCTGTGTCTCTGTCTCTACCATGACTAGGTATGTGTCTGTCTGTCTCTGCCATGACTAGGGTCTGTGTCTGTCTGTCTCTGCCATGACTAGGTCTGTCTCTGTCTCTACCATGACTAGGTCTGTGTCTCTGTCTCTACCATGACTAGGTCTGTGTCTCTGTCTCTACCATGACTAGGTCTGTGTCTCTGTCTCTACCATGACTAGGTCTTTGTCTCTACCATGACTAGGTCTGTGTCTCTGTCTCTACCATGACTAGGTCTGTCTCTGTCTCTACCATGACTAGGTCTGTGTCTGTCTCTACCATGACTAGGTCTGTCTCTGTCTCTACCATGACTAGGTCTGTGTCTCTGTCTCTACCATGACTAGGTATGTGTCTGTCTGTCTCTGCCATGACTAGGTCTGTGTCTCTGTCTCTACCATGACTAGGTCTGTCTCTGTCTCTACCATGACTAGGTCTGTGTCTCTGTCTCTACCATGACTAGGTCTGTGTCTCTGTCTCTACCATGACTAGGTCTGTCTGTCTGTCTCTACCATGACTAGGTCTGTGTCTGTCTCTACCCTGACTAGGTCTGTGTCTGTCTCTACCATGACTAGGTCTGTGTCTGTCTCTTTCTCTACCATGACTAGGTCTGTGTCTCTGTCTCTACCATGACTAGGTCTGTCTCTGTCTCTACCATGACTAGGTCTGTGTCTGTCTCTACCATGACTAGGTCTGTCTCTGTCTCTACCATGACTAGGTCTGTGTCTCTGTCTCTACCATGACTAGGTCTGTGTCTCTGTCTCTACCATGACTAGGTATGTGTCTGTCTGTCTCTGCCATGACTAGGGTCTGTGTCTGTCTGTCTCTGCCATGACTAGGTCTGTGTCTGTCTCTACCATGACTAGGTCTGTCTCTGTCTCTACCATGACTAGGTCTGTGTCTCTGTCTCTGCCATGACTAGGTCTGTGTCTCTGTCTCTACCGTGACTAGGTCTGTGTCTCTGTCTCTACCATGACTAGGTATGTGTCTGTCTGTCTCTGCCATGACTAGGGTCTGTGTCTGTCTGTCTCTGCCATGACTAGGTCTGTCTCTGTCTCTACCATGACTAGGTCTGTGTCTCTGTCTCTACCATGACTAGGTCTGTGTCTCTGTCTCTACCATGACTAGGTCTGTGTCTCTGTCTCTACCATGACTAGGTCTTTGTCTCTACCATGACTAGGTCTGTGTCTCTGTCTCTACCATGACTAGGTCTGTCTCTGTCTCTACCATGACTAGGTCTGTGTCTGTCTCTACCATGACTAGGTCTGTCTCTGTCTCTACCATGACTAGGTCTGTGTCTCTGTCTCTACCATGACTAGGTCTGTGTCTCTGTCTCTACCATGACTAGGTATGTGTCTGTCTGTCTCTGCCATGACTAGGTCTGTGTCTCTGTCTCTACCATGACTAGGTCTGTCTCTGTCTCTACCATGACTAGGTCTGTGTCTCTGTCTCTACCATGACTAGGTCTGTGTCTCTGTCTCTACCATGACTAGGTCTGTCTGTCTGTCTCTACCATGACTAGGTCTGTGTCTGTCTCTACCCTGACTAGGTCTGTGTCTGTCTCTACCATGACTAGGTCTGTGTCTGTCTCTTTCTCTACCATGACTAGGTCTGTGTCTCTGTCTCTACCATGACTAAGTCTGTCTCTGTCTCTACCATGACTAGGTCTGTGTCTGTCTCTACCATGACTAGGTCTGTCTCTGTCTCTACCATGACTAGGTCTGTGTCTCTGTCTCTACCATGACTAGGTCTGTGTCTCTGTCTCTACCATGACTAGGTATGTGTCTGTCTGTCTCTGCCATGACTAGGGTCTGTGTCTGTCTGTCTCTGCCATGACTAGGTCTGTGTCTGTCTCTACCATGACTAGGTCTGTCTCTGTCTCTACCATGACTAGGTCTGTGTCTCTGTCTCTACCATGACTAGGTCTGTGTCTCTGTCTCTACCATGACTAGGTCTGTGTCTCTGTCTCTACCATGACTAGGTCTTTGTCTCTACCATGACTAGGTCTGTGTCTCTGTCTCCTCCATGACTAGGTCTGTCTCTGTCTCTACCATGACTAGGTCTGTCTCTGTCTCTACCATGACTAGGTCTGTGTCTCTGTCTCTACCATGAATAGGTCTTTGTCTGTCTGTCTCTGCCATGACTAGGTCTGTGTCTCTGTCTCTACCATGACTAGGTCTGTGTCTCTGTCTCTACCATGACTAGGTCTGTCTGTCTCTACCATGACTAGGTCTGTGTCTCTGTCTCTACCATGACTAGGTCTGTGTGTCTGTCTCTACCATGACTAGGTCTGTGTCTCTGTCTCTACCATGACTAGGTCTGTGTCTGTCTGTCTCTACCATGACTAGGTCTGTGTCTGTCTCTACCATGACTAGGTCTGTGTCTGTCTCTACCATGACTAGGTCTGTGTCTCTGTCTCTACCATGACTAGGTCTGTCTCTGTCTCTACCATGACTAGGTCTGTGTCTGTCTCTACCATGACTAGGTCTGTGTCTCTGTCTCTACCATGACTAGGTCTGTCTGTCTGTCTCTACCATGACTAGTTCTGTGTCTGTCTCTACCATGACTAGGTCTGTGTCTGTCTCTACCATGACTAGGTCTGTGTCTGTCTCTTTCTCTACCATGACTAGGTCTGTGTCTCTGTCTCTACCATGACTAGGTCTGTCTCTGTCTCTACCATGACTAGGTCTGTGTCTGTCTCTACCATGACTAGGTCTGTCTCTGTCTCTACCATGACTAGGTCTGTGTCTCTGTCTCTACCATGACTAGGTCTGTGTCTGTCTCTACTATGACTAGGTCTGTCTCTGTCTCTACCATGACTAGGTCTGTGTCTCTGTCTCTACCATGACTAGGTCTGTGTCTCTGTCTCTACCATGACTAGGTCTGTGTCTGTCTGTCTCTACCATGACTAGGTCTGTGTCTCTGTCTCTACCATGACTAGGTCTGTGTCTGACTCTACCATGACTAGGTCTGTGTCTGTCTCTACCATGACTAGGTCTGTGTCTCTGTCTCTACCATGACTAGGTCTGTGTGTCTGTCTCTACCATGACTAGGTCTGTGTCTGTCTCTACCATGACTAGGTCTGTGTCTGTCTCTACCATGACTAGGTCTGTGTCTGTCTCTTTCTCTACCATGACTAGGTCTGTGTCTGTCTCTACCATGACTAGGTCTGTCTCTGTCTCTACCATGACTAGGTCTGTGTCTCTGTCTCTACCATGACTAGGTCTGTGTCTGTCTCTACCATGACTAGGTCTGTCTCTGTCTCTACCATGACTAGGTCTGTGTCTCTGTCTCTACCATGAATAGGTCTGTGTCTCTGTCTCTACCATGACTAGGTCTGTGTCTGTCTGTCTCTACCATGACTAGGTCTGTGTCTCTGTCTCTACCATGACTAGGTCTGTGTCTGACTCTACCATGACTAGGTCTGTGTCTGTCTCTACCATGACTAGGTCTGTGTCTCTGTCTCTACCATGACTAGGTCTGTGTGTCTGTCTCTACCATGACTAGGTCTGTGTCTGTCTGTCTCTACCATGACTAGGTCTGTGTCTCTACCATGACTAGATCTGTGTCTCTGTCTCTACCATGACTAGGTCTGTGTGTCTGTCTCTACCATGACTAGGTCTGTGTCTCTGTCTCTACCATGACTAGGTCTGTGTCTCTCTCTACCATGACTAGGTCTGTGTCTCTACCATGACTAGGTCTGTGTCTCTGTCTCTACCATGACTAGGTCTGTGTCTCTGTCTCTACCATGACTAGGTCTGTGTCTCTACCATGACTAGGTCTGTGTCTGTCTGTCTCTACCATGACTAGGTCTGTGTCTCTGTCTCTGCCATGACTAGGTCTGTGTCTCTGTCTCTACCATGATTAGGTCTGTGTCTGTCTGTCTCTACCATGACTAGGTCTGTGTCTCTGTCTCTAACATGACTAGGTCTGTGTCTCTGTCTCTTCCATGACTAGGTCTGTGTCTGTCTGTCTCTACCATGACTAGGTCTGTGTCTGTCTCTACCATGACTAGGTCTGTGTGTTTGTCTCTACCATGACTAGGTCTGTGTCTGTCTCTACCATGACTAGGTCTGTGTCTCTGTCTCTACCATGACTAGGTCTGTGTCTCTGTCTCTACCATGACTAGGTCTGTGTCTGTCTGTCTCTACCATGACTAGGTCTGTGTCTGTCTCTACCATGACTAGGTCTGTGTCTGTCTCTACCATGACTAGGTCTGTGTCTCTGTCTCTACCATGACTAGGTCTGTCTCTGTCTCTACCATGACTAGGTCTGTGTCTGTCTCTACCATGACTATGTCTGTGTCTCTGTCTCTACCATGACTAGGTCTGTCTGTCTGTCTCTACCATGACTAGGTCTGTGTCTGTCTCTACCATGACTATGTCTGTGTCTGTCTCTACCATGACTAGGTCTGTGTCTGTCTCTTTCTCTACCATGACTAGGTCTGTGTCTCTGTCTCTACCATGACTAGGTCTGTCTCTGTCTCTACCATGACTAGGTCTGTGTCTGTCTCTACCATGACTAGGTCTGTCTCTGTCTCTACCATGACTAGGTCTGTGTCTCTGTCTCTACCATGACTAGGTCTGTGTCTGTCTCTACCATGACTAGGTCTGTCTCTGTCTCTACCATGACTAGGTCTGTGTCTCTGTCTCTACCATGACTAGGTCTGTGTCTCTGTCTCTACCATGACTAGGTCTGTGTCTGTCTGTCTCTACCATGACTAGGTCTGTGTCTCTGTCTCTACCATGACTAGGTCTGTGTCTGACTCTACCATGACTAGGTCTGTGTCTGTCTCTACCATGACTAGGTCTGTGTCTCTGTCTCTACCATGACTAGGTCTGTGTGTCTGTCTCTACCATGACTAGGTCTGTGTCTGTCTCTACCATGACTAGGTCTGTGTCTGTCTCTACCATGACTAGGTCTGTGTCTGTCTCTTTCTCTACCATGACTAGGTCTGTGTCTCTGTCTCTACCATGACTAGGTCTGTCTCTGTCTCTACCATGACTAGGTCTGTGTCTGTCTCTACCATGACTAGGTCTGTCTCTGTCTCTACCATGACTAGGTCTGTGTCTCTGTCTCTACCATGACTAGGTCTGTGTCTGTCTCTACCATGACTAGGTCTGTCTCTGTCTCTACCATGACTAGGTCTGTGTCTCTGTCTCTACCATGACTAGGTCTGTGTCTCTGTCTCTACCATGACTAGGTCTGTGTCTGTCTGTCTCTACCATGACTAGGTCTGTGTCTCTGTCTCTACCATGACTAGGTCTGTGTCTGACTCTACCATGACTAGGTCTGTGTCTGTCTCTACCATGACTAGGTCTGTGTCTCTGTCTCTACCATGACTAGGTCTGTGTGTCTGTCTCTACCATGACTAGGTCTGTGTCTGTCTCTACCATGACTAGGTCTGTGTCTGTCTCTACCATGACTAGGTCTGTGTCTGTCTCTTTCTCTACCATGACTAGGTCTGTGTCTCTGTCTCTACCATGACTAGGTCTGTCTCTGTCTCTACCATGACTAGGTCTGTGTCTGTCTGTCTCTACCATGACTAGGTCTGTGTCTCTGTCTCTACCATGACTAGGTCTGTGTCTGACTCTACCATGACTAGGTCTGTGTCTGTCTCTACCATGACTAGGTCTGTGTCTCTGTCTCTACCATGACTAGGTCTGTGTGTCTGTCTCTACCATGACTAGGTCTGTGTCTGTCTGTCTCTACCATGACTAGGTCTGTGTCTCTACCATGACTAGATCTGTGTCTCTGTCTCTACCATGACTAGGTCTGTGTGTCTGTCTCTACCATGACTAGGTCTGTGTCTCTGTCTCTACCATGACTAGGTCTGTGTCTCTCTCTACCATGACTAGGTCTGTGTCTCTACCATGACTAGGTCTGTGTCTCTGTCTCTACCATGACTAGGTCTGTGTCTCTGTCTCTACCATGACTAGGTCTGTGTCTCTACCATGACTAGGTCTGTGTCTGTCTGTCTCTACCATGACTAGGTCTGTGTCTCTGTCTCTGCCATGACTAGGTCTGTGTCTGTCTCTACCATGACTAGGTCTGTGTCTGTCTCTACCATGACTAGGTCTGTCTCTGTGTCTACCATGACTAGGTCTGTGTCTGTCTCTACCATGACTAGGTCTGTCTCTGTCTCTACCATGACTAGGTCTGTCTGTCTCTGCCATGACTAGGTCTGTGTCTCTGTCTCTACCATGATTAGGTCTGTGTCTGTCTGTCTCTACCATGACTAGGTCTGTGTCTCTGTCTCTAACATGACTAGGTCTGTGTCTCTGTCTCTTCCATGACTAGGTCTGTGTCTGTCTGTCTCTACCATGACTAGGTCTGTGTCTGTCTCTACCATGACTAGGTCTGTGTGTTTGTCTCTACCATGACTAGGTCTGTGTCTGTCTCTACCATGACTAGGTCTGTGTCTCTGTCTCTACCATGACTAGGTCTGTGTGTTTGTCTCTACCATGACTAGGTCTGTGTCTGTCTCTACCATGACTAGGTCTGTGTCTCTGTCTCTACCATGACTAGGTCTGTGTCTCTACCATGACTAGGTCTGTCTCTGTCTCTACCATGACTAGGTCTGTGTCTCTGTCTCTACCATGA
This sequence comes from Salmo salar, assembly GCF_965601325.2. NCBI lineage: Eukaryota > Metazoa > Chordata > Actinopteri > Salmoniformes > Salmonidae > Salmo > Salmo salar. Next base: position 79,237,469 of record NC_138304.1, on the reverse strand, counting down.
CTAGGTCTGTGTCTCTGTCTCTACCATGACTAGGTCTGTGTGTCTGTCTCTACCATGACTAGGTCTGTGTGTCTGTCTCTACCATGACTAGGTCTGTGTGTCTGTCTCTACCATGACTAGGTCTGTGTCTGTCTCTACCATGACTAGGTCTGTGTCTGTCTCTACCATGACTAGGTCTGTCTCTGTGTCTACCATGACTAGGTCTGTGTCTATCTCTACCATGACTAGGTCTGTCTCTGTCTCTACCATTACTAGGTCTGTCTGTCTCTGCCATGACTAGGTCTGTGTCTCTGTCTCTACCATGACTAGGTCTGTCTCTGTCTCTGCCATGACTAGGTCTATGTCTCTGTCTCTACCATGACTAGGTCTGTGTCTCTGTCTCTTCCATGACTAGGTCTGTTTCTGTCTCTGCCATGACTAGGTCTGTGTGTCTGTCTCTACCATGACTAGGTCTGTGTCTGTCTCTACCATGACTTGGTCTGTCTCTGTGTCTACCATGACTAGGTCTGTGTCTGTCTCTACCATGACTAGGTCTGTGTCTGTCTCTACCATCACTAGGTCTGTCTCTGTCTCTACCATGACTAGGTCTGTCTTTCTCTGCCATGACTAGGTCTGTGTCTCTGTCTCTACCATGACTAGTTCTGTCTCTGTCTCTACCATGACAAGGTCTGTGTCTCTGTCTCTGCCATGACTAGGTCTATGTCTCTGTCTCTACCATGACTAGGTCTGTGTCTGTCTCTACCATGACTAGGTCTGTGTCTCTGTCTCTACCATGACTAGGTCTGTCTCTGTCTCTACCATGACTAGGTCTGTGTCTGTCTCTACCATGACTAGGTCTGTGTCTCTGTCTCTACCATGACTAGGTCTGTCTGTCTGTCTCTACCATGACTAGGTCTGTGTCTGTCTCTACCATGACTAGGTCTGTGTCTGTCTCTACCATGACTAGGTCTGTGTCTGTCTCTTTCTCTACCATGACTAGGTCTGTGTCTCTGTCTCTACCATGACTAGGTCTGTCTCTGTCTCTACCATGACTAGGTCTGTGTCTGTCTCTACCATGACTAGGTCTGTCTCTGTCTCTACCATGACTAGGTCTGTGTCTCTGTCTCTACCATGACTAGGTCTGTGTCTGTCTCTACCATGACTAGGTCTGTCTCTGTCTCTACCATGACTAGGTCTGTGTCTCTGTCTCTACCATGACTAGGTCTGTGTCTCTGTCTCTACCATGACTAGGTCTGTGTCTGTCTGTCTCTACCATGACTAGGTCTGTGTCTCTGTCTCTACCATGACTAGGTCTGTGTCTCTGTCTCTACCATGACTAGGTCTGTGTCTGTCTCTACCATGACTAGGTCTGTGTGTCTGTCTCTACCATGACTAGGTCTGTGTGTCTGTCTCTACCATGACTAGGTCTGTGTCTGTCTGTCTCTACCATGACTAGGTCTGTGTCTCTACCATGACTAGATCTGTGTCTCTGTCTCTACCATGACTAGGTCTGTGTGTCTGTCTCTACCATGACTAGGTCTGTGTCTCTGTCTCTACCATGACTAGGTCTGTGTCTCTCTCTACCATGACTAGGTCTGTGTCTCTACCATGACTAGGTCTGTGTCTCTGTCTCTACCATGACTAGGTCTGTGTCTCTGTCTCTACCATGACTAGGTCTGTGTCTCTACCATGACTAGGTCTGTGTCTGTCTGTCTCTACCATGACTAGGTCTGTGTCTCTGTCTCTGCCATGACTAGGTCTGTGTCTGTCTCTACCATGACTAGGTCTGTGTCTGTCTCTACCATGACTAGGTCTGTCTCTGTGTCTACCATGACTAGGTCTGTGTCTGTCTCTACCATGACTAGGTCTGTCTCTGTCTCTACCATGACTAGGTCTGTCTGTCTCTGCCATGACTAGGTCTGTGTCTCTGTCTCTACCATGATTAGGTCTGTGTCTGTCTGTCTCTACCATGACTAGGTCTGTGTCTCTGTCTCTACCATGACTAGGTCTGTGTCTCTGTCTCTTCCATGACTAGGTCTGTGTCTGTCTGTCTCTACCATGACTAGGTCTGTGTCTGTCTCTACCATGACTAGGTCTGTGTGTTTGTCTCTACCATGACTAGGTCTGTGTCTGTCTCTACCATGACTAGGTCTGTGTCTCTGTCTCTACCATGACTAGGTCTGTGTCTCTACCATGACTAGGTCTGTCTCTGTCTCTACCATGACTAGGTCTGTGTCTCTGTCTCTACCATGACTAGGTCTGTGTCTCTGTCTCTACCATGACTAGGTCTGTGTGTCTGTCTCTACCATGACTAGGTCTGTGTGTCTGTCTCTACCATGACTAGGTCTGTGTGTCTGTCTCTACCATGACTAGGTCTGTGTCTGTCTCTACCATGACTAGGTCTGTGTCTGTCTCTACCATGACTAGGTCTGTCTCTGTGTCTACCATGACTAGGTCTGTGTCTCTGTCTCTACCATGACTAGGTCTGTGTCTCTGTCTCTACCATGACTAGGTCTGTGTCTGTCTGTCTCTACCATGACTAGGTCTGTGTCTCTGTCTCTACCATGACTAGGTCTGTGTCTGACTCTACCATGACTAGGTCTGTGTCTGTCTCTACCATGACTAGGTCTGTGTCTCTGTCTCTACCATGACTAGGTCTGTGTGTCTGTCTCTACCATGACTAGGTCTGTGTCTGTCTGTCTCTACCATGACTAGGTCTGTGTCTCTACCATGACTAGATCTGTGTCTCTGTCTCTACCATGACTAGGTCTGTGTCTCTGTCTCTACCATGACTAGGTCTGTGTCTCTCTCTACCATGACTAGGTCTGTGTCTCTACCATGACTAGGTCTGTGTCTCTGTCTCTACCATGACTAGGTCTGTGTCTCTGTCTCTACCATGACTAGGTCTGTGTCTCTACCATGACTAGGTCTGTGTCTGTCTGTCTCTACCATGACTAGGTCTGTGTCTCTGTCTCTGCCATGACTAGGTCTGTGTCTGTCTCTACCATGACTAGGTCTGTGTCTGTCTCTACCATGACTAGGTCTGTCTCTGTGTCTACCATGACTAGGTCTGTGTCTGTCTCTACCATGACTAGGTCTGTCTCTGTCTCTACCATGACTAGGTCTGTCTGTCTCTGCCATGACTAGGTCTGTGTCTCTGTCTCTACCATGATTAGGTCTGTGTCTGTCTGTCTCTACCATGACTAGGTCTGTGTCTCTGTCTCTACCATGACTAGGTCTGTGTCTCTGTCTCTTCCATGACTAGGTCTGTGTCTGTCTGTCTCTACCATGACTAGGTCTGTGTCTGTCTCTACCATGACTAGGTCTGTGTGTTTGTCTCTACCATGACTAGGTCTGTGTCTGTCTCTACCATGACTAGGTCTGTGTCTCTGTCTCTACCATGACTAGGTCTGTGTCTCTACCATGACTAGGTCTGTCTCTGTCTCTACCATGACTAGGTCTGTGTCTCTGTCTCTACCATGACTAGGTCTGTGTCTCTGTCTCTACCATGACTAGGTCTGTGTGTCTGTCTCTACCATGACTAGGTCTGTGTGTCTGTCTCTACCATGACTAGGTCTGTGTGTCTGTCTCTACCATGACTAGGTCTGTGTCTGTCTCTACCATGACTAGGTCTGTGTCTGTCTCTACCATGACTAGGTCTGTCTCTGTGTCTACCATGACTAGGTCTGTGTCTATCTCTACCATGACTAGGTCTGTCTCTGTCTCTACCATTACTAGGTCTGTCTGTCTCTGCCATGACTAGGTCTGTGTCTCTGTCTCTACCATGACTAGGTCTGTCTCTGTCTCTACCATGACTAGGTCTGTGTCTCTGTCTCTACCATGACTAGGTCTGTGTCTCTGTCTCTGCCATGACTAGGTCTGTGTCTCTGTCTCTACCATGACTAGGTCTGTCTCTGTGTCTACCATGACTAGGTCTGTGTCTATCTCTACCATGACTAGGTCTGTCTCTGTCTCTACCATTACTAGGTCTGTCTGTCTCTGCCATGACAAGGTCTGTGTCTCTGTCTCTGCCATGACTAGGTCTATGTCTCTGTCTCTACCATGACTAGGTCTGTGTCTCTGTCTCTACCATGACTAGGTCTGTGTCTCTGTCTCTGCCATGACTAGGTCTATGTCTCTGTCTCTACCATGACTAGGTCTGTCTCTGTCTCTACCATGACTAGGTCTGTCTCTGTCTCTACCATGACTAGGTCTGTGTCTCTGTCTCTACCATGACTAGGTCTGTCTCTGTCTCTACCATGACTAGGTCTGTGTCTCTGTCTCTGCCATGACTAGGTCTATGTCTCTGTCTCTGCCATGACTAGGTCTATGTCTCTGTCTCTACCATGACTAGGTCTGTGTCTCTGTCTCTTCCATGACTAGGTCTGTGTCTGTCTCTACCATGACTAGGTCTGTGTCTCTGTCTCTACCATGACTAGGTCTGTGTGTCTGTCTCTACCATGACTAGGTCTGTGTCTGTCTGTCTCTACCATGACTAGGTCTGTGTCTCTACCATGACTAGATCTGTGTCTCTGTCTCTACCATGACTAGGTCTGTGTGTCTGTCTCTACCATGACTAGGTCTGTGTCTCTGTCTCTACCATGACTAGGTCTGTGTCTTCTCTACCATGACTAGGTCTGTGTCTGTCTCTACCATGACTAGGTCTGTCTCTGTCTCTACCATGACTAGGTCTGTCTGTCTGTCTCTACCATGACTTGGTCTGTGTGTTTGTCTCTACCATGACTAGGTCTGTGTCTGGCTCTACCATGACTAGGTCTGTGTCTCTGTCTCTCTACCATGACTAGGTCTGTGTCTCTGTCTCTACCATGACTAGGTATGTGTCTGTCTGTCTCTCTACCATGACTAGGTCTGTGTCTCTGTGTCTACCATGACTAGGTCTGTGTCTATCTCTACCATGACTAGGTCTGTCTCTGTCTCTACCATTACTAGGTCTGTCTGTCTCTGCCATGACAAGGTCTGTGTCTCTGTCTCTGCCATGACTAGGTCTATGTCTCTGTCTCTACCATGACTAGGTCTGTGTCTCTGTCTCTACCATGACTAGGTCTGTGTCTCTGTCTCTGCCATGACTAGGTCTATGTCTCTGTCTCTACCATGACTAGGTCTGTCTCTGTCTCTACCATGACTAGGTCTGTCTCTGTCTCTACCATGACTAGGTCTGTGTCTCTGTCTCTACCATGACTAGGTCTGTCTCTGTCTCTACCATGACTAGGTCTGTGTCTCTGTCTCTGCCATGACTAGGTCTATGTCTCTGTCTCTGCCATGACTAGGTCTATGTCTCTGTCTCTACCATGACTAGGTCTGTGTCTCTGTCTCTTCCATGACTAGGTCTGTGTCTGTCTCTACCATGACTAGGTCTGTGTCTCTGTCTCTACCATGACTAGGTCTGTGTGTCTGTCTCTACCATGACTAGGTCTGTGTCTGTCTGTCTCTACCATGACTAGGTCTGTGTCTCTACCATGACTAGATCTGTGTCTCTGTCTCTACCATGACTAGGTCTGTGTGTCTGTCTCTACCATGACTAGGTCTGTGTCTCTGTCTCTACCATGACTAGGTCTGTGTCTTCTCTACCATGACTAGGTCTGTGTCTGTCTCTACCATGACTAGGTCTGTCTCTGTCTCTACCATGACTAGGTCTGTCTGTCTGTCTCTACCATGACTTGGTCTGTGTGTTTGTCTCTACCATGACTAGGTCTGTGTCTGGCTCTACCATGACTAGGTCTGTGTCTCTGTCTCTCTACCATGACTAGGTCTGTGTCTCTGTCTCTACCATGACTAGGTATGTGTCTGTCTGTCTCTCTACCATGACTAGGTCTGTGTCTCTGTGTCTACCATGACTAGGTCTGTGTCTATCTCTACCATGACTAGGTCTGTCTCTGTCTCTACCATTACTAGGTCTGTCTGTCTCTGCCATGACAAGGTCTGTGTCTCTGTCTCTGCCATGACTAGGTCTATGTCTCTGTCTCTACCATGACTAGGTCTGTGTCTCTGTCTCTACCATGACTAGGTCTGTGTCTCTGTCTCTGCCATGACTAGGTCTATGTCTCTGTCTCTACCATGACTAGGTCTGTCTCTGTCTCTACCATGACTAGGTCTGTCTCTGTCTCTACCATGACTAGGTCTGTGTCTCTGTCTCTACCATGACTAGGTCTGTCTCTGTCTCTACCATGACTAGGTCTGTGTCTCTGTCTCTGCCATGACTAGGTCTATGTCTCTGTCTCTGCCATGACTAGGTCTATGTCTCTGTCTCTACCATGACTAGGTCTGTGTCTCTGTCTCTTCCATGACTAGGTCTGTGTCTGTCTCTACCATGACTAGGTCTGTGTCTCTGTCTCTACCATGACTAGGTCTGTGTGTCTGTCTCTACCATGACTAGGTCTGTGTCTGTCTGTCTCTACCATGACTAGGTCTGTGTCTCTACCATGACTAGATCTGTGTCTCTGTCTCTACCATGACTAGGTCTGTGTGTCTGTCTCTACCATGACTAGGTCTGTGTCTCTGTCTCTACCATGACTAGGTCTGTGTCTCGTCTCTACCATGACTAGGTCTGTGCTCTGTGTCTACCATGACTAGGTCTGTGTCTGTCTCTACCATGACTAGGTCTGTCTCTGTCTCTACCATGACTAGGTCTGTCTGTTTCTGCCATGACTAGGTCTGTGTCTCTGTCTCTACCATGACTAGGTCTGTCTCTGTCTCTACCATGACTAGGTCTGTGTCTCTGTCTCTGCCATGACTAGGTCTATGTCTCTGTCTCTACCATGACTAGGTCTGTCTCTGTCTCTACCATTACTAGGTCTGTCTGGCTCTGCCATGACTAGGTCTGTCTGTCTGTCTCTACAATGACTAGGTCTGTGTCTCTGTCTCTACCATGACTTGGTCTGTCTCTGTCTCTACCATGACTAGGTCTGTGTCTCTACCATGACTAGGTCTCTCTCTGTCTCTACCATGACTAGGTCTGTGTCTCTGTCTCTACCATGACTAGGTCTGTCTCTGTCTCTACCATGACTAGGTCTGTGTGTCTGTCTCTACCATGACTAGGTCTGTGTCTCTGTCTCTACCATGACTAGGTCTGTGTCTCTGTCTCTACCATGACTAGGTCTGTGTCTGTCTCTACCATGACTAGGTCTGTGTGTCTGTCTCTACCATGACTAGGTCTGTGTCTGTCTGTCTCTACCATGACTAGGTCTGTGTCTCTGTCTCTACCATGACTAGGTCTGTGTCTCTACCATGACTAGGTCTGTGTCTGTCTGTCTCTACCATGACTAGGTCTGTGTGTCTGTCTCTACCATGACTAGGTCAGTGTCTCTGTCTCTACCATGACTAGGTCTGTGTCTGTCTCTACCATGACTAGGTCTGTGTCTCTGTCTCTACCATGACTAGGTCTGTGTCTCTGTCTCTACCATGACTAGGTCTGTGTCTCTGTCTCTACCATGACTAGGTCTGTGTCTCTGTCTCTCTACCATGACTAGGTCTGTGTCTCTGTCTCTCTACCATGACTAGGTCTGTGTCTGTCTGTCTCTACCATGACTAGGTCTGTGTCTCTGTCTCTACCATGACTAGGTCTCTGTCTCTGTCTTTACCATGACTAGGTCAGTGTGTCTGTCTCTACCATGACTAGGTCAGTGTGTCTGTCTCTACCATGACTAGGTCTGTGTCTCTGTCTCTACCATGACTAGGTCTGTGTCTCTGTCTCTTCCATGACTAGGTCTGTGTCTCTGTCTCTCTACCATGACTAGGTCTGTGTCTCTGTCTCTACCATGACTAGGTATGTGTCTGTCTGTCTCTCTACCATGACTAGGTCTGTGTCTGTCTCTACCATGACTAGGTCTGTGTCTCTGTCTCTACCATGACTAGGTCTGTGTCTGTCTCTACCATGACTAGGTCTGTGTCTGTCTGTCTCTACCATGACTAGGTCTGTCTGTCTGTCTCTACCATGACTTGGTCTGTGTGTTTGTCTCTACCATGACTAGGTCTGTGTCTGGCTCTACCATGACTAGGTCTGTGTCTCTGTCTCTCTACCATGACTAGGTCTGTGTCTCTGTCTCTACCATGACTAGGTATGTGTCTGTCTGTCTCTCTACCATGACTAGGTCTGTGTCTGTCTCTACCATGACTAGGTCTGTGTCTCTGTCTCTACCATGACTAGGTCTGTGTCTGTCTCTACCATGACTAGGTCTGTGTCTGTCTGTCTCTACCATGACTAGGTCTGTCTGTCTGTCTCTACCATGACTTGGTCTGTGTGTTTGTCTCTACCATGACTAGGTCTGTGTCTCTGTCTCTACCATGACTAGGTATGTGTCTGTCTGTCTCTCTACCATGACTAGGTCTGTGTCTCTGTCTCTACCATGACTAGGTATGTGTCTCTGTCTCTACCATGACTAGGTCTGTGTCTCTACCATGACTAGGTCTGTCTCTGTCTCTACCATGACTAGGTCTGTGTCTCTGTCTCTACCATGACTAGGTCTGTGTCTCTGTCTCTACCATGACTAGGTATGTGTCTCTACCATGACTAGGTCTGTCTGTCTCTACCATGACTAGGTCTGTGTGTCTGTCTCTACCATGACTAGGTCAGTGTGTCTGTCTCTACCATGACTAGGTCTGTGTCTGTCTCTACCATGACTAGGTCTGTGTCTCTGTCTCTACCATGACTAGGTCTGTGTCTCTGTCTCTACCATGACTAGGTCTGTGTCTCTGTCTCTACCATGACTAGGTCTGTGTCTCTGTCTCTCTACCATGACTAGGTCTGTGTCTCTGTCTCTCTACCATGACTAGGTCTGTGTCTCTGTCTCTCTACCATGACTAGGTCTGTGTCTGTCTCTACCATGACTAGGTCTGTGTCTGTCTGTCTCTACCATGACTAGGTCTGTGTCTCTGTCTCTACCATGACTAGGTCTCTGTCTCTGTCTTTACCATGACTAGGTCAGTGTGTCTGTCTCTACCATGACTAGGTCAGTGTGTCTGTCTCTACCATGACTAGGTCTGTGTCTCTGTCTCTACCATGACTAGGTCTGTGTCTCTGTCTCTACCATGACTAGGTCTGTGTCTCTGTCTCTCTACCATGACTAGGTCTGTGTCTCTGTCTCTACCATGACTAGGTATGTGTCTGTCTGTCTCTCTACCATGACTAGGTCTGTGTCTGTCTCTACCATGACTAGGTCTGTGTCTCTGTCTCTACCATGACTAGGTCTGTGTCTGTCTCTACCATGACTAGGTCTGTGTCTGTCTGTCTCTACCATGACTAGGTCTGTCTGTCTGTCTCTACCATGACTTGGTCTGTGTGTTTGTCTCTACCATGACTAGGTCTGTGTCTGGCTCTACCATGACTAGGTCTGTGTGTCTGTCTCTACCATGACTAGGTCTGTGTCTGTCTCTACCATGACTAGGTCTGTGTCTGTCTCTACCATGACTAGGTCTGTCTCTGTGTCTACCATGACTAGGTCTGTGTCTCTGTCTCTACCATGACTAGGTCTGTGTCTCTGTCTCTACCATGACTAGGTCTGTGTCTGTCTGTCTCTACCATGACTAGGTCTGTGTCTCTGTCTCTACCATGACTAGGTCTGTGTCTGACTCTACCATGACTAGGTCTGTGTCTGTCTCTACCATGACTAGGTCTGTGTCTCTGTCTCTACCATGACTAGGTCTGTGTGTCTGTCTCTACCATGACTAGGTCTGTGTCTGTCTGTCTCTACCATGACTAGGTCTGTGTCTCTACCATGACTAGATCTGTGTCTCTGTCTCTACCATGACTAGGTCTGTGTCTCTGTCTCTACCATGACTAGGTCTGTGTCTCTCTCTACCATGACTAGGTCTGTGTCTCTACCATGACTAGGTCTGTGTCTCTGTCTCTACCATGACTAGGTCTGTGTCTCTGTCTCTACCATGACTAGGTCTGTGTCTCTACCATGACTAGGTCTGTGTCTGTCTGTCTCTACCATGACTAGGTCTGTGTCTCTGTCTCTGCCATGACTAGGTCTGTGTCTGTCTCTACCATGACTAGGTCTGTGTCTGTCTCTACCATGACTAGGTCTGTCTCTGTGTCTACCATGACTAGGTCTGTGTCTGTCTCTACCATGACTAGGTCTGTCTCTGTCTCTACCATGACTAGGTCTGTCTGTCTCTGCCATGACTAGGTCTGTGTCTCTGTCTCTACCATGATTAGGTCTGTGTCTGTCTGTCTCTACCATGACTAGGTCTGTGTCTCTGTCTCTACAATGACTAGGTCTGTGTCTCTGTCTCTTCCATGACTAGGTCTGTGTCTGTCTGTCTCTACCATGACTAGGTCTGTGTCTGTCTCTACCATGACTAGGTCTGTGTGTTTGTCTCTACCATGACTAGGTCTGTGTCTGTCTCTACCATGACTAGGTCTGTGTCTCTGTCTCTACCATGACTAGGTCTGTGTCTCTACCATGACTAGGTCTGTCTCTGTCTCTACCATGACTAGGTCTGTGTCTCTGTCTCTACCATGACTAGGTCTGTGTCTCTGTCTCTACCATGACTAGGTCTGTGTGTCTGTCTCTACCATGACTAGGTCTGTGTGTCTGTCTCTACCATGACTAGGTCTGTGTGTCTGTCTCTACCATGACTAGGTCTGTGTCTGTCTCTACCATGACTAGGTCTGTGTCTGTCTCTACCATGACTAGGTCTGTCTCTGTGTCTACCATGACTAGGTCTGTGTCTATCTCTACCATGACTAGGTCTGTCTCTGTCTCTACCATTACTAGGTCTGTCTGTCTCTGCCATGACTAGGTCTGTGTCTCTGTCTCTACCATGACTAGGTCTGTCTCTGTCTCTACCATGACTAGGTCTGTGTCTCTGTCTCTACCATGACTAGGTCTGTGTCTCTGTCTCTGCCATGACTAGGTCTATGTCTCTGTCTCTACCATGACTAGGTCTGTCTCTGTGTCTACCATGACTAGGTCTGTGTCTATCTCTACCATGACTAGGTCTGTCTCTGTCTCTACCATTACTAGGTCTGTCTGTCTCTGCCATGACAAGGTCTGTGTCTCTGTCTCTGCCATGACTAGGTCTATGTCTCTGTCTCTACCATGACTAGGTCTGTGTCTCTGTCTCTACCATGACTAGGTCTGTGTCTCTGTCTCTGCCATGACTAGGTCTATGTCTCTGTCTCTACCATGACTAGGTCTGTCTCTGTCTCTACCATGACTAGGTCTGTCTCTGTCTCTACCATGACTAGGTCTGTGTCTCTGTCTCTACCATGACTAGGTCTGTCTCTGTCTCTACCATGACTAGGTCTGTGTCTCTGTCTCTGCCATGACTAGGTCTATGTCTCTGTCTCTGCCATGACTAGGTCTATGTCTCTGTCTCTACCATGACTAGGTCTGTGTCTCTGTCTCTTCCATGACTAGGTCTGTGTCTGTCTCTACCATGACTAGGTCTGTGTCTCTGTCTCTACCATGACTAGGTCTGTGTGTCTGTCTCTACCATGACTAGGTCTGTGTCTGTCTGTCTCTACCATGACTAGGTCTGTGTCTCTACCATGACTAGATCTGTGTCTCTGTCTCTACCATGACTAGGTCTGTGTGTCTGTCTCTACCATGACTAGGTCTGTGTCTCTGTCTCTACCATGACTAGGTCTGTGTCTCTACCATGACTAGGTCTGTGTCTGTCTCTACCATGACTAGGTCTGTCTCTGTCTCTACCATGACTAGGTCTGTCTGTCTGTCTCTACCATGACTTGGTCTGTGTGTTTGTCTCTACCATGACTAGGTCTGTGTCTGGCTCTACCATGACTAGGTCTGTGTCTCTGTCTCTCTACCATGACTAGGTCTGTGTCTCTGTCTCTACCATGACTAGGTATGTGTCTGTCTGTCTCTCTACCATGACTAGGTCTGTGTCTCTGTGTCTACCATGACTAGGTCTGTGTCTATCTCTACCATGACTAGGTCTGTCTCTGTCTCTACCATTACTAGGTCTGTCTGTCTCTGCCATGACAAGGTCTGTGTCTCTGTCTCTGCCATGACTAGGTCTATGTCTCTGTCTCTACCATGACTAGGTCTGTGTCTCTGTCTCTACCATGACTAGGTCTGTGTCTCTGTCTCTGCCATGACTAGGTCTATGTCTCTGTCTCTACCATGACTAGGTCTGTCTCTGTCTCTACCATGACTAGGTCTGTCTCTGTCTCTACCATGACTAGGTCTGTGTCTCTGTCTCTACCATGACTAGGTCTGTGTCTCTGTCTCTACCATGACTAGGTCTGTGTCTCTGTCTCTGCCATGACTAGGTCTATGTCTCTGTCTCTGCCATGACTAGGTCTATGTCTCTGTCTCTACCATGACTAGGTCTGTGTCTCTGTCTCTTCCATGACTAGGTCTGTGTCTGTCTCTACCATGACTAGGTCTGTGTCTCTGTCTCTACCATGACTAGGTCTGTGTGTCTGTCTCTACCATGACTAGGTCTGTGTCTGTCTGTCTCTACCATGACTAGGTCTGTGTCTCTACCATGACTAGATCTGTGTCTCTGTCTCTACCATGACTAGGTCTGTGTGTCTGTCTCTACCATGACTAGGTCTGTGTCTCTGTCTCTACCATGACTAGGTCTGTGTCTCTCTCTACCATGACTAGGTCTGTGTCTCTACCATGACTATGTCTGTGTCTGTCTCTACCATGACTAGGTCTGTCTCTGTCTCTACCATGACTAGGTCTGTCTGTTTCTGCCATGACTAGGTCTGTGTCTCTGTCTCTACCATGACTAGGTCTGTCTCTGTCTCTACCATGACTAGGTCTGTGTCTCTGTCTCTGCCATGACTAGGTCTATGTCTCTGTCTCTACCATGACTAGGTCTGTCTCTGTCTCTACCATTACTAGGTCTGTCTGGCTCTGCCATGACTAGGTCTGTCTGTCTGTCTCTACAATGACTAGGTCTGTGTCTCTGTCTCTACCATGACTTGGTCTGTCTCTGTCTCTACCATGACTAGGTCTGTGTCTCTACCATGACTAGGTCTCTCTCTGTCTCTACCATGACTAGGTCTGTGTCTCTGTCTCTACCATGACTAGGTCTGTCTCTGTCTCTACCATGACTAGGTCTGTGTGTCTGTCTCTACCATGACTAGGTCTGTGTCTCTGTCTCTACCATGACTAGGTCTGTGTCTCTGTCTCTACCATGACTAGGTCTGTGTCTGTCTCTACCATGACTAGGTCTGTGTGTCTGTCTCTACCATGACTAGGTCTGTGTCTGTCTGTCTCTACCATGACTAGGTCTGTGTCTCTGTCTCTACCATGACTAGGTCTGTGTCTCTACCATGACTAGGTCTGTGTCTGTCTGTCTCTACCATGACTAGGTCTGTGTGTCTGTCTCTACCATGACTAGGTCAGTGTCTCTGTCTCTACCATGACTAGGTCTGTGTCTGTCTCTACCATGACTAGGTCTGTGTCTCTGTCTCTACCATGACTAGGTCTGTGTCTCTGTCTCTACCATGACTAGGTCTGTGTCTCTGTCTCTACCATGACTAGGTCTGTGTCTCTGTCTCTCTACCATGACTAGGTCTGTGTCTCTGTCTCTCTACCATGACTAGGTCTGTGTCTGTCTGTCTCTACCATGACTAGGTCTGTGTCTCTGTCTCTACCATGACTAGGTCTCTGTCTCTGTCTTTACCATGACTAGGTCAGTGTGTCTGTCTCTACCATGACTAGGTCAGTGTGTCTGTCTCTACCATGACTAGGTCTGTGTCTCTGTCTCTACCATGACTAGGTCTGTGTCTCTGTCTCTTCCATGACTAGGTCTGTGTCTCTGTCTCTCTACCATGACTAGGTCTGTGTCTCTGTCTCTACCATGACTAGGTATGTGTCTGTCTGTCTCTCTACCATGACTAGGTCTGTGTCTGTCTCTACCATGACTAGGTCTGTGTCTCTGTCTCTACCATGACTAGGTCTGTGTCTGTCTCTACCATGACTAGGTCTGTGTCTGTCTGTCTCTACCATGACTAGGTCTGTCTGTCTGTCTCTACCATGACTTGGTCTGTGTGTTTGTCTCTACCATGACTAGGTCTGTGTCTGGCTCTACCATGACTAGGTCTGTGTCTCTGTCTCTCTACCATGACTAGGTCTGTGTCTCTGTCTCTACCATGACTAGGTATGTGTCTGTCTGTCTCTCTACCATGACTAGGTCTGTGTCTGTCTCTACCATGACTAGGTCTGTGTCTCTGTCTCTACCATGACTAGGTCTGTGTCTGTCTCTACCATGACTAGGTCTGTGTCTGTCTGTCTCTACCATGACTAGGTCTGTCTGTCTGTCTCTACCATGACTTGGTCTGTGTGTTTGTCTCTACCATGACTAGGTCTGTGTCTCTGTCTCTACCATGACTAGGTATGTGTCTGTCTGTCTCTCTACCATGACTAGGTCTGTGTCTCTGTCTCTACCATGACTAGGTATGTGTCTCTGTCTCTACCATGACTAGGTCTGTGTCTCTACCATGACTAGGTCTGTCTCTGTCTCTACCATGACTAGGTCTGTGTCTCTGTCTCTACCATGACTAGGTCTGTGTCTCTGTCTCTACCATGACTAGGTATGTGTCTCTACCATGACTAGGTCTGTCTGTCTCTACCATGACTAGGTCTGTGTGTCTGTCTCTACCATGACTAGGTCAGTGTGTCTGTCTCTACCATGACTAGGTCTGTGTCTGTCTCTACCATGACTAGGTCTGTGTCTCTGTCTCTACCATGACTAGGTCTGTGTCTCTGTCTCTACCATGACTAGGTCTGTGTCTCTGTCTCTACCATGACTAGGTCTGTGTCTCTGTCTCTCTACCATGACTAGGTCTGTGTCTCTGTCTCTCTACCATGACTAGGTCTGTGTCTCTGTCTCTCTACCATGACTAGGTCTGTGTCTGTCTCTACCATGACTAGGTCTGTGTCTGTCTGTCTCTACCATGACTAGGTCTGTGTCTCTGTCTCTACCATGACTAGGTCTCTGTCTCTGTCTTTACCATGACTAGGTCAGTGTGTCTGTCTCTACCATGACTAGGTCAGTGTGTCTGTCTCTACCATGACTAGGTCTGTGTCTCTGTCTCTACCATGACTAGGTCTGTGTCTCTGTCTCTACCATGACTAGGTCTGTGTCTCTGTCTCTCTACCATGACTAGGTCTGTGTCTCTGTCTCTACCATGACTAGGTATGTGTCTGTCTGTCTCTCTACCATGACTAGGTCTGTGTCTGTCTCTACCATGACTAGGTCTGTGTCTCTGTCTCTACCATGACTAGGTCTGTGTCTGTCTCTACCATGACTAGGTCTGTGTCTGTCTGTCTCTACCATGACTAGGTCTGTCTGTCTGTCTCTACCATGACTTGGTCTGTGTGTTTGTCTCTACCATGACTAGGTCTGTGTCTGGCTCTACCATGACTAGGTCTGTGTCTCTGTCTCTACCATGACTAGGTATGTGTCTGTCTCTACCATGACTAGGTCTGTGTCTCTACCATGACTAGGTCTGTCTCTGTCTCTACCATGACTAGGTCTGTGTCTCTGTCTCTGCCATGACTAGGTCTATGTCTCTGTCTCTACCATGACTAGGTCTGTGTCTCTGTCTCTACCATGACTAGGTCTGTGTCTGTCTCTACCATGACTAGGTCTGTGTCTCTGTCTCTCTACCATGACTAGGTCTGTGTCTCTGTCTCTACCATGACTAGGTATGTGTCTGTCTGTCTCTCTACCATGACTAGGTCTGTGTCTCTGTCTCTACCATGACTAGGTATGTGTCTCTACCATGACTAGGTCTGTCTGTCTCTACCATGACTAGGTCTGTGTGTCTGTCTCTACCATGACTAGGTCAGTGTGTCTGTCTCTACCATGACTAGGTCTGTGTCTGTCTCTACCATGACTAGGTCTGTGTCTCTGTCTCTACCATGACTAGGTCTGTGTCTGTCTCTACCATGACTAGGTCTGTGTCTGTCTGTCTCTACCATGACTAGGTCTGTCTGTCTGTCTCTACCATGACTTGGTCTGTGTGTTTGTCTCTACCATGACTAGGTCTGTGTCTCTGTCTCTACCATGACTAGGTATGTGTCTGTCTGTCTCTCTACCATGACTAGGTCTGTGTCTCTGTCTCTACCATGACTAGGTATGTGTCTCTGTCTCTACCATGACTAGGTCTGTGTCTGTCTCTACCATGACTAGGTCTGTGTCTCTACCATGACTAGTCCTGTCTCTGTCTCTACCATGACTAGGTCTGTGTCTCTGTCTCTACCATGACTAGGTCTGTGTCTCTGTCTCTACCATGACTAGGTATGTGTCTCTACCATGACTAGGTCTGTCTGTCTCTACCATGACTAGGTCTGTGTGTCTGTCTCTACCATGACTAGGTCTGTGTGTCTGTCTCTACCATGACTAGGTCTGTGTCTGTCTCTACCATGACTAGGTCTGTCTCTATCTCTACCATGACTAGGTCTGTGTCTCTGTCTCTACCATGACTAGGTCTGTGTCTGACTCTACCATGACTAGGTCTGTCTCTGTGTCTACCATGACTAGGTCTGTGTCTGTCTCTACCATTACTAGGTCTGTCTGTCTCTGCCATGACTAGGTCTGTCTCTGTCTCTGCCATGACTAGGTCTATGTCTTTGTCTCTACCATGACTAGGTCTGTGTCTCTGTCTCTTCCATGACTAGGTCTGTGTCTGTCTCTGCCATGACTAGGTCTGTGTCTCTGTCTCTACCATGACTAGGTCTGTGTCTGTCTCTACCATGACTAGGTCTGTGTCTCTGTCTCTATCATGACTAGGTCTGTGTCTGTCTCTGCCATGACTAGGTCTGTCTGTCTCTACCATGACTAGGTCTGTGTGTTTGTCTCTACCATGACTAGGTCTGTCTCTGTCTCTACCATGACTAGGTCTGTGTCTGGCTCTGCCATGACTAGGTCTGTCTGTCTGTCTCTACCATGACTAGGTCTGTTTCTCTGTCTCTACCATGACTTGGTCTGTCTCTGTCTCTACCATGACTAGGTCTGTGTCTCTACCATGACTAGGTCTGTCTCTGTCTCTACCATGACTAGGTCTGTGTCTCTGTCTCTACCATGACTAGGTCTGTCTCTGTCTCTACCATGACTAGGTCTGTGTGTCTGTCTCTACCATGACTAGGTCTGTGTCTCTGTCTCTACGATGACTAGGTCTGTGTCTCTGTCTCTACCATGACTAGGTCTGTGTCTCTGTCTCTACCATGACTAGGTCTGTGTCTGTCTGTCTCTACCATGACTAGGTCTGTGTCTCTGTCTCTGCCATGACTAGGTCTGTGTCTCTGTCTCTGCCATGACTAGGTCTGTGTCTCTGTCTCTACCATGACTAGGTCTGTGTGTCTGTCTCTAACATGACTAGGTCTGTGTCTGTCTGTCTCTACCATGACTATGTCTGTGTCTGTCTGTCTCTGCCATGACTAGGTCTGTGTCTGTCTGTCTCTGCCATGACCAAGTCTGTGTCTGTCTGTCTCTACCATGACTAGGTCTGTGTCTGTCTGTCTCTGCCATGACTAGGTCTGTGTCTCTGTCTCTACCATGACTAGGTCTGTGTCTCTGTCTCTACCATGACTAGGTCTGTGTGTCTGTCTCTAACATGACTAGGTCTGTGTCTGTCTGTCTCTACCATGACTATGTCTGTGTCTGTCTGTCTCTGCCATGACTAGGTCTGTGTCTGTCTGTCTCTGCCATGACCAAGTCTGTGTCTGTCTGTCTCTACCATGACTAGGTCTGTGTCTGTCTGTCTCTGCCATGACTAGGTCTGTGTCTCTGTCTCTACCATGACTAGGTCTGTGTCTGTCTCTACCATGACTAAGTCTGTGTCTGTCTCTACCATGACTAGGTCTGTGTCTCTGTCTCTACCATGACTAGGTCTGTGTCTGTCTGTCTCTACCATGACTAGGTCTGTGTCTCTGTCTCTACCATGACTAGGTCTGTGTCTGTCTCTACCATGACTAGGTCTGTGTCTGTCTGTCTCTACCATGACTAGGTCTGTGTCTGTCTGTCTCTACCATGACTAGGTCTGTGTCTCTGTCTCTACCATGACTAGGTATGTGTCTCTACCATGACTAGGTCTGTCTGTCTCTACCATGACTAGGTCTGTGTGTCTGTCTCTACCATGACTAGGTCTGTGTGTCTGTCTCTACCATGACTTGGTCTGTCTCTGTCTCTACCATGACTAGGTCTGTGTCTCTACCATGACTAGGTCTGTCTCTGTCTCTACCATGACTAGGTCTGTGTCTCTGTCTCTACCATGACTAGGTCTGTCTCTGTCTCTACCATGACTAGGTCTGTGTGTCTGTCTCTACCATGACTAGGTCTGTGTCTCTGTCTCTACGATGACTAGGTCTGTGTCTCTGTCTCTACCATGACTAGGTCTGTGTCTCTGTCTCTACCATGACTAGGTCTGTGTCTGTCTGTCTCTACCATGACTAGGTCTGTGTCTCTGTCTCTGCCATGACTAGGTCTGTGTCTCTGTCTCTGCCATGACTAGGTCTGTGTCTCTGTCTCTACCATGACTAGGTCTGTGTGTCTGTCTCTAACATGACTAGGTCTGTGTCTGTCTGTCTCTACCATGACTATGTCTGTGTCTGTCTGTCTCTGCCATGACTAGGTCTGTGTCTGTCTGTCTCTGCCATGACCAAGTCTGTGTCTGTCTGTCTCTACCATGACTAGGTCTGTGTCTGTCTGTCTCTGCCATGACTAGGTCTGTGTCTCTGTCTCTACCATGACTAGGTCTGTGTCTCTGTCTCTACCATGACTAGGTCTGTGTGTCTGTCTCTAACATGACTAGGTCTGTGTCTGTCTGTCTCTACCATGACTATGTCTGTGTCTGTCTGTCTCTGCCATGACTAGGTCTGTGTCTGTCTGTCTCTGCCATGACCAAGTCTGTGTCTGTCTGTCTCTACCATGACTAGGTCTGTGTCTGTCTGTCTCTGCCATGACTAGGTCTGTGTCTCTGTCTCTACCATGACTAGGTCTGTGTCTGTCTCTACCATGACTAAGTCTGTGTCTGTCTCTACCATGACTAGGTCTGTGTCTCTGTCTCTACCATGACTAGGTCTGTGTCTGTCTGTCTCTACCATGACTAGGTCTGTGTCTCTGTCTCTACCATGACTAGGTCTGTGTCTGTCTCTACCATGACTAGGTCTGTGTCTGTCTGTCTCTACCATGACTAGGTCTGTGTCTGTCTGTCTCTACCATGACTAGGTCTGTGTCTCTGTCTCTACCATGACTAGGTATGTGTCTCTACCATGACTAGGTCTGTCTGTCTCTACCATGACTAGGTCTGTGTGTCTGTCTCTACCATGACTAGGTCTGTGTGTCTGTCTCTACCATGACTAGGTCTGTGTCTGTCTCTACCATGACTAGGTCTGTCTCCATCTCTACCATGACTAGGTCTGTGTCTCTGTCTCTACCATGACTAGGTCTGTGTCTGTCTCTACCATGACTAGGTCTGTCTCTGTGTCTACCATGACTAGGTCTGTGTCTGTCTCTACCATTACTAGGTCTGTCTGTCTCTACCATTACTAGGTCTGTCTGTCTCTGCCATGACTAGGTCTGTCTCTGTCTCTGCCATGACTAGGTCTATGTCTTTGTCTCTACCATGACTAGGTCTGTGTCTCTGTCTCTACCATGACTAGGTCTGTCTCTGTGTCTACCATGACTAGGTCTGTGTCTGTCTCTACCATTACTAGGTCTGTCTGTCTGCCATGACTAGGTCTGTCTCTGTCTCTGCCATGACTAGGTCTATGTCTTTGTCTCTACCATGACTAGGTCTGTGTCTCTGTCTCTTCCATGACTAGGTCTGTGTCTGTCTCTGCCATGACTAGGTCTGTGTCTCTGTCTCTACCATGACTAGGTCTGTGTCTGTCTCTACCATGACTAGGTCTGTGTCTCTGTCTCTACCATGACTAGGTCTGTGTCTGTCTCTGCCATGACTAGGTCTGTCTGTCTGTCTCTACCATGACTAGGTCTGTGTGTTTGTCTCTACCATGACTAGGTCTGTCTCTGTCTCTACCATGACTAGGTCTGTGTCTGGCTCTGCCATGACTAGGTCTGTCTGTCTGTCTCTACCATGACTAGGTATGTGTCTCTGTCTCTACCATGACTAGGTCTGTGTCTGTCTCTACCATGACTAGGTCTGTGTCTCTACCATGACTAGTCCTGTCTCTGTCTCTACCATGACTAGGTCTGTGTCTCTGTCTCTACCATGACTAGGTCTGTGTCTCTGTCTCTACCATGACTAGGTATGTGTCTCTACCATGACTAGGTCTGTCTGTCTCTACCATGACTAGGTCTGTGTGTCTGTCTCTACCATGACTAGGTCTGTGTGTCTGTCTCTACCATGACTAGGTCTGTGTCTCTGTCTCTACCATGACTAGGTCTGTCTCTGTCTCTACCATGACTAGGTCTGTGTCTCTGTCTCTACCATGACTAGGTCTGTGTCTGACTCTACCATGACTAGGTCTGTGTCTCTGTCTCTACCATGACTAGGTCTGTGTCTGTCTCTACCATGACTAGGTCTGTCTGTCTCTCGACCATGACTAGGTCTGTCTCTGTCTCTGCCATGACTAGGTCTGTGTCTTTGTCTCTACCATGACTAGGTCTGTGTGTCTGTCTCTACCATGACTAGGTCTGTGTCTGTCTGTCGCTCTACCATGACTAGGTCTGTGTCGTCTGTCTCTACCATGACTAGGTCTGTGTCTGTCTGTCTCTGCCATGACCAAGTCTGTGTCTGTCTGTCTCTACCATGACTAGGTCTGTGTCTGTCTGTCTCTGCCATGACTAGGTCTGTGTCTCTGTCTCTACCATGACTAGGTCTGTGTCTGTCTCTACCATGACTAAGTCTGTGTCTGTCTCTACCATGACTAGGTCTGTGTCTCTGTCTCTACCATGACTAGGTCTGTGTCTGTCTGTCTCTACCATGACTAGGTCTGTGTCTCTGTCTCTACCATGACTAGGTCTGTGTCTGTCTCTACCATGACTAGGTCTGTGTCTGTCTGTCTCTACCATGACTAGGTCTGTGTCTGTCTGTCTCTACCATGACTAGGTCTGTGTCTCTGTCTCTACCATGACTAGGTATGTGTCTCTACCATGACTAGGTCTGTCTGTCTCTACCATGACTAGGTCTGTCTGTCTGTCTCTACCATGACTAGGTCTGTTTCTCTGTCTCTACCATGACTTGGTCTGTCTCTGTCTCTACCATGACTAGGTCTGTGTCTCTACCATGACTAGGTCTGTCTCTGTCTCTACCATGACTAGGTCTGTGTCTCTGTCTCTACCATGACTAGGTCTGTCTCTGTCTCTACCATGACTAGGTCTGTGTGTCTGTCTCTACCATGACTAGGTCTGTGTCTCTGTCTCTACGATGACTAGGTCTGTGTCTCTGTCTCTACCATGACTAGGTCTGTGTCTCTGTCTCTACCATAACTAGGTCTGTGTCTGTCTGTCTCTACCATGACTAGGTCTGTGTCTCTGTCTCTGCCATGACTAGGTCTGTGTCTCTGTCTCTGCCATGACTAGGTCTGTGTCTCTGTCTCTACCATGACTAGGTCTGTGTGTCTGTCTCTAACATGACTAGGTCTGTGTCTGTCTGTCTCTACCATGACTATGTCTGTGTCTGTCTGTCTCTGCCATGACTAGGTCTGTGTCTGTCTGTCTCTGCCATGACCAAGTCTGTGTCTGTCTGTCTCTACCATGACTAGGTCTGTGTCTGTCTGTCTCTGCCATGACTAGGTCTGTGTCTCTGTCTCTACCATGACTAGGTCTGTGTCTCTGTCTCTACCATGACTAGGTCTGTGTGTCTGTCTCTAACATGACTAGGTCTGTGTCTGTCTGTCTCTACCATGACTATGTCTGTGTCTGTCTGTCTCTGCCATGACTAGGTCTGTGTCTGTCTGTCTCTGCCATGACCAAGTCTGTGTCTGTCTGTCTCTACCATGACTAGGTCTGTGTCTGTCTGTCTCTGCCATGACTAGGTCTGTGTCTCTGTCTCTACCATGACTAGGTCTGTGTCTGTCTCTACCATGACTAAGTCTGTGTCTGTCTCTACCATGACTAGGTCTGTGTCTCTGTCTCTACCATGACTAGGTCTGTGTCTGTCTGTCTCTACCATGACTAGGTCTGTGTCTCTGTCTCTACCATGACTAGGTCTGTGTCTGTCTCTACCATGACTAGGTCTGTGTCTGTCTGTCTCTACCATGACTAGGTCTGTGTCTGTCTGTCTCTACCATGACTAGGTCTGTGTCTCTGTCTCTACCATGACTAGGTATGTGTCTCTACCATGACTAGGTCTGTCTGTCTCTACCATGACTAGGTCTGTGTGTCTGTCTCTACCATGACTAGGTCTGTGTGTCTGTCTCTACCATGACTAGGTCTGTGTCTGTCTCTACCATGACTAGGTCTGTCTCCATCTCTACCATGACTAGGTCTGTGTCTCTGTCTCTACCATGACTAGGTCTGTGTCTGTCTCTACCATGACTAGGTCTGTCTCTGTGTCTACCATGACTAGGTCTGTGTCTGTCTCTACCATTACTAGGTCTGTCTGTCTCTGCCATGACTAGGTCTGTCTCTGTCTCTGCCATGACTAGGTCTATGTCTTTGTCTCTACCATGACTAGGTCTGTGTCTCTGTCTCTACCATGACTAGGTCTGTCTCTGTGTCTACCATGACTAGGTCTGTGTCTGTCTCTACCATTACTAGGTCTGTCTGTCTGCCATGACTAGGTCTGTCTCTGTCTCTGCCATGACTAGGTCTATGTCTTTGTCTCTACCATGACTAGGTCTGTGTCTCTGTCTCTTCCATGACTAGGTCTGTGTCTGTCTCTGCCATGACTAGGTCTGTGTCTCTGTCTCTACCATGACTAGGTCTGTGTCTGTCTCTACCATGACTAGGTCTGTGTCTCTGTCTCTACCATGACTAGGTCTGTGTCTGTCTCTGCCATGACTAGGTCTGTCTGTCTGTCTCTACCATGACTAGGTCTGTGTGTTTGTCTCTACCATGACTAGGTCTGTCTCTGTCTCTACCATGACTAGGTCTGTGTCTGGCTCTACCATGACTATGTCTGTGTCTGTCTGTCTCTGCCATGACTAGGTCTGTGTCTGTCTGTCTCTGCCATGACCAAGTCTGTGTCTGTCTGTCTCTACCATGACCAGGTCTGTGTCTGTCTGTCTCTGCCATGACTAGGTCTGTGTCTCTGTCTCTACCATGACTAGGTCTGTGTCTCTGTCTCTACCATGACTAGGTCTGTGTGTCTGTCTCTAACATGACTAGGTCTGTGTCTGTCTGTCTCTACCATGACTATGTCTGTGTCTGTCTGTCTCTGCCATGACTAGGTCTGTGTCTGTCTGTCTCTGCCATGACCAAGTCTGTGTCTGTCTGTCTCTACCATGACTAGGTCTGTGTCTGTCTGTCTCTGCCGTGACTAGGTCTGTGTCTCTGTCTCTACCGTGACTAGGTCTGTGTCTGTCTCTACCATGACTAAGTCTGTGTCTGTCTCTACCATGACTAGGTCTGTGTCTCTGTCTCTACCATGACTAGGTCTGTGTCTCTGTCTCTACCATGACTAGGTCTGTGTCTGTCTGTCTCTACCATGACTAGGTCTGTGTCTCTGTCTCTACCATGACTAGGTCTGTGTCTGTCTCTACCATGACTAGGTCTGTGTCTGTCTGTCTCTACCATGACTAGGTCTGTGTCTGTCTGTCTCTACCATGACTAGGTCTGTGTCTGTCTGTCTCTACCATGACTAGGTCTGTGTCTCTGTCTCTACCATGACTAGGTATGTGTCTCTACCATGAATAGGTCTGTCTGTCTCTACCATGACTAGGTCTGTGTGTCTGTCTCTACCATGACTAGGTCTGTGTGTCTGTCTCTACCATGACTAGGTCTGTGTCTGTCTCTACCATGACTAGGTCTGTCTCTATCTCTACCATGACTAGGTCTGTGTCTCTGTCTCTACCATGACTAGGTCTGTGTCTGTCTCTACCATGACTAGGTCTGTCTCTGTGTCTACCATGACTAGGTCTGTGTCTGTCTCTACCATTACTAGGTCTGTCTGTCTCTGCCATGACTAGGTCTGTCTCTGTCTCTGCCATGACTAGGTCTATGTCTTTGTCTCTACCATGACTAGGTCTGTGTCTCTGTCTCTACCATGACTAGGTCTGTCTCTGTGTCTACCATGACTAGGTCTGTGTCTGTCTCTACCATTACTAGGTCTGTCTGTCTGCCATGACTAGGTCTGTCTCTGTCTCTGCCATGACTAGGTCTATGTCTTTGTCTCTACCATGACTAGGTCTGTGTCTCTGTCTCTTCCATGACTAGGTCTGTGTCTGTCTCTGCCATGACTAGGTCTGTGTCTCTGTCTCTACCATGACTAGGTCTGTGTCTGTCTCTACCATGACTAGGTCTGTGTCTCTGTCTCTACCATGACTAGGTCTGTGTCTGTCTCTGCCATGACTAGGTCTGTCTGTCTGTCTCTACCATGACTAGGTCTGTGTGTTTGTCTCTACCATGACTAGGTCTGTCTCTGTCTCTACCATGACTAGGTCTGTGTCTGGCTCTGCCATGACTAGGTCTGTCTGTCTGTCTCTACCATGACTAGGTCTGTTTCTCTGTCTCTACCATGACTTGGTCTGTCTCTGTCTCTACCATGACTAGGTCTGTGTCTCTACCATGACTAGGTCTGTCTCTGTCTCTACCATGACTAGGTCTGTGTCTCTGTCTCTACCATGACTAGGTCTGTCTCTGTCTCTACCATGACTAGGTCTGTGTGTCTGTCTCTACCATGACTAGGTCTGTGTCTCTGTCTCTACCATGACTAGGTCTGTGTCTCTGTCTCTACCATGACTAGGTCTGTGTCTGTCTCTACCATGACTAGGTCTGTGTGTCTGTCTCTACCATGACTAGGTCTGTGTCTGTCTGTCTCTACCATGACTAGGTCTGTGTCTCTGTCTCTACCATGACTAGGTCTGTGTCTCTACCATGACTAGGTCTGTGTCTGTCTGTCTCTACCATGACTAGGTCTGTGTGTCTGTCTCTACCATGACTAGGTCAGTGTGTCTGTCTCTACCATGACTAGGTCAGTGTGTCTGTCTCTACCATGAATAGGTCTGTGTCTCTGTCTCTACCATTACTAGGTCTGTGTCTCTGTCTCTACCATGACTAGGTCTGTGTCTCTGTCTCTACCATGACTAGGTCTGTGTCTCTGTCTCTCTACCATGACTAGGTCTGTGTCTCTGTCTCTCTACCATGACTAGGTCTGTGTCTCTGTCTCTCTACCATGACTAGGTCTGTGTCTGTCTGTCTCTACCATGACTAGGTCTGTGTCTCTGTCTCTACCATGACTAGGTCTCTGTCTCTGTCTTTACCATGTCTAGGTCTGTGTGTCTGCCTCTACCATGACTAGGTATCTGTCTCTACCATGACTAGGTCTGTGTCTCTGTCTCTACGATGACTAGGTCTGTGTCTCTGTCTCTACCATGACTAGGTCTGTGTCTCTGTCTCTACCATGACTAGGTCTGTGTCTCTGTCTCTACCATGACTAGGTCTGTGTCTGTCTCTACCATGACTAGGTCTGTGTCTGTCTGTCTCTACCATGACTAGGTCTGTGTCTCTGTCTCTACCATGACTAGGTCTGTGTCTCTACCATGACTAGGTCTGTGTGTCTGTCTCTACCATGACTAGGTCAGTGTGTCTGTCTCTACCATGACTAGGTCTGTGTCTGTCTCTACCATGACTAGGTCTGTGTCTCTGTCTCTACCATGACTAGGTCTGTGTCTCTGTCTCTACCATGACTAGGTCTGTGTCTCTGTCTCTACCATGACTAGGTCTGTGTCTCTGTCTCTCTACCATGACTAGGTCTGTGTCTCTGTCTCTCTACCATGACTAGGTCTGTGTCTCTGTCTCTCTACCATGACTAGGTCTGTGTCTGTCTCTACCATGACTAGGTCTGTGTCTGTCTGTCTCTACCATGACTAGGTATCTGTCTCTACCATGACTAGGTCTGTGTCTCTGTCTCTACGATGACTAGGTCTGTGTCTCTGTCTCTACCATGACTAGGTCTGTGTCTCTGTCTCTACCATGACTAGGTCTGTGTCTGTCTGTCTCTACCATGACTAGGTCTGTGTCTCTGTCTCTGCCATGACTAGGTCTGTGTCTCTGTCTCTGCCATGACTAGGTCTGTGTCTCTGTCTCTACCATGACTATGTCTGTGTGTCTGTCTCTAACATGACTAGGTCTGTGTCTGTCTGTCTCTACCATGACTATGTCTGTGTCTGTCTGTCTCTGCCATGACTAGGTCTGTGTCTGTCTGTCTCTGCCATGACCAAGTCTGTGTCTGTCTGTCTCTACCATGACTAGGTCTGTGTCTGTCTGTCTCTGCCATGACTAGGTCTGTGTCTCTGTCTCTACCATGACTAAGTCTGTGTCTGTCTCTACCATGACTAAGTCTGTGTCTGTCTCTACCATGACTAGGTCTGTGTCTCTGTCTCTACCATGACTAGGTCTGTGTCTGTCTGTCTCTACCATGACTAGGTCTGTGTCTCTGTCTCTACCATGACTAGGTCTGTGTCTGTCTCTACCATGACTAGGTCTGTGTCTGTCTGTCTCTACCATGACTAGGTCTGTGTCTGTCTGTCTCTACCATGACTAGGTTTGTGTCTGTCTGTCTCTACCATGACTAGGTCTGTGTGTCTTTCTCTACCATGACTAGGTCTGTGTCTGTCTCTACCATGACTAGGTCTGTCTCTATCTCTACCATGACTAGGTCTGTGTCTCTGTCTCTACCATGACTAGGTCTGTGTCTGTCTCTAACATGACTAGATCTGTCTCTGTGTCTACCATGACTAGGTCTGTGTCTGTCTCTACCATTACTAGGTCTGTCTGTCTCTGCCATGACTAGGTCTGTCTCTGTCTCTGCCATGACTAGGTCTATGTCTTTGTCTCTACCATGACTAGGTCTGTGTCTCTGTCTCTACCATGACTAGGTCTGTCTCTGTGTCTACCATGACTAGGTCTGTGTCTGTCTCTACCATTACTAGGTCTGTCTGTCTGCCATGACTAGGTCTGTCTCTGTCTCTGCCATGACTAGGTCTATGTCTTTGTCTCTACCATGACTAGGTCTGTGTCTCTGTCTCTTCCATGACTAGGTCTGTGTCTGTCTCTGCCATGACTAGGTCTGTGTCTCTGTCTCTACCATGACTAGGTCTGTGTCTGTCTCTACCATGACTAGGTCTGTGTCTCTGTCTCTACCATGACTAGGTCTGTGTCTGTCTCTGCCATGACTAGGTCTGTCTGTCTGTCTCTACCATGACTAGGTCTGTTTCTCTGTCTCTACCATGACTTGGTCTGTCTCTGTCTCTACCATGACTAGGTCTGTGTCTCTACCATGACTAGGTCTGTCTCTGTCTCTACCATGACTAGGTCTGTGTCTCTGTCTCTACCATGACTAGGTCTGTCTCTGTCTCTACCATGACTAGGTCTGTGTGTCTGTCTCTACCATGACTAGGTCTGTGTGTCTGTCTCTACCATGACTAGGTCTGTGTCTCTGTCTCTACCATGACTAGGTCTGTGTCTCTGTCTCTACCATGACTAGGTCTGTGTCTGTCTCTACCATGACTAGGTCTGTGTGTCTGTCTCTACCATGACTAGGTCTGTGTCTGTCTGTCTCTACCATGACTAGGTCAGTGTGTCTGTCTCTACCATGACTAGGTCTGTGTCTGTCTCTACCATGAATAGGTCTGTGTCTCTGTCTCTACCATTACTAGGTCTGTGTCTCTGTCTCTACCATGACTAGGTCTGTGTCTCTGTCTCTACCATGACTAGGTCTGTGTCTCTGTCTCTCTACCATGACTAGGTCTGTGTCTCTGTCTCTCTACCATGACTAGGTCTGTGTCTCTGTCTCTCTACCATGACTAGGTCTGTGTCTGTCTGTCTCTACCATGACTAGGTCTGTGTCTCTGTCTCTACCATGACTAGGTCTCTGTCTCTGTCTTTACCATGTCTAGGTCTGTGTGTCTGCCTCTACCATGACTAGGTATCTGTCTCTACCATGACTAGGTCTGTGTCTCTGTCTCTACGATGACTAGGTCTGTGTCTCTGTCTCTACCATGACTAGGTCTGTGTCTCTGTCTCTACCATGACTAGGTCTGTGTCTGTCTGTCTCTACCATGACTAGGTCTGTGTCTCTGTCTCTACCATGACTAGGTCTGTGTCTGTCTGTCTCTGCCATGACTAGGTCTGTGTCTCTGTCTCTGCCATGACTAGGTCTGTGTCTCTGTCTCTACCATGACTAGGTCTGTGTGTCTGTCTCTAACATGACTAGGTCTGTGTCTGTCTGTCTCTACCATGACTATGTCTGTGTCTGTCTGTCTCTGCCATGACTAGGTCTGTGTCTGTCTGTCTCTGCCATGACCAAGTCTGTGTCTGTCTGTCTCTACCATGACTAGGTCTGTGTCTGTCTGTCTCTGCCATGACTAGGTCTGTGTCTCTGTCTCTACCATGACTAGGTCTGTGTCTTTCTCTACCATGACTAAGTCTGTGTCTGTCTCTACCATGACTAGGTCTGTGTCTCTGTCTCTACCATGACTAGGTCTGTGTCTGTCTGTCTCTACCATGACTAGGTCTGTGTCTCTGTCTCTACCATGACTAGGTCTGTGTCTGTCTGTCTCTACCATGACTACGTCTGTGTCTGTCTGTCTCTACCATGACTACGTCTGTGTCTGTCTGTCTCTACCATGACTAGGTCTGTGTCTGTCTGTCTCTACCATGACTAGGTCTGTGTCTCTGTCTCTACCATGACTAGGTCTGTGTCTGTCTCTACCATGACTAGGTCTGTGTCTGTCTGTCTCTACCATGACTAGGTCTGTGTCTGTCTGTCTCTACCATGACTAGGTCTGTGTCTCTGTCTCTACCATGACTAGGTCTGTCTTCGTCTCTACCATCACTAAGTGTGTCTCTGTCTCTACCATGACTAAGTCATTGTGTCTGTCTCTACCATGACTAGGTCTGTGTCTCTGTCTCTACCATGACTAGGTCTGTGTGTCTGTCTCTACCATGACTAGGTCTGTGTGTCTGTCTCTACCATGACTAGGTCTGTGTCTGTCTGTCTCTACCATGACTAGGTCTGTGTCTCTGTCTCTACCATGACTAGGTCTGTGTCTCTACCATGACTAGGTCTGTGTCTGTCTGTCTCTACCATGACTAGGTCTGTGTGTCTGTCTCTACCATGACTAGGTCAGTGTGTCTGTCTCTACCATGACTAGGTCTGTGTCTGTCTCTACCATGACTAGGTCTGTGTCTCTGTCTCTACCATGACTAGGTCTGTGTCTCTGTCTCTACCATGACTAGGTCTGTGTCTCTGTCTCTACCATGACTAGGTCTGTGTCTCTGTCTCTCTACCATGACTAGGTCTGTGTCTCTGTCTCTCTACCATGACTAGGTCTGTGTCTCTGTCTCTCTACCATGAATAGGTCTGTGTCTGTCTCTACCATGACTAGGTCTGTGTCTGTCTGTCTCTACCATGACTAGGTCTGTGTCTCTGTCTCTATCATGACTAGGTCTCTGTCTCTGTCTTTACCATGACTAGGTCTGTGTGTCTGCCTCTACCATGACTAGGTATCTGTCTCTACCATGACTAGGTCTGTGTCTCTGTCTCTACGATGACTAGGTCTGTGTCTCTGTCTCTACCATGACTAGGTCTGTGTCTCTGTCTCTACCATGACTAGGTCTGTGTCTGTCTGTCTCTACCATGACTAGGTCTGTGTCTCTGTCTCTACCATGACTAGGTCTGTGTCTGTCTGTCTCTGCCATGACTAGGTCTGTGTCTCTGTCTCTGCCATGACTAGGTCTGTGTCTCTGTCTCTACCATGACTAGGTCTGTGTGTCTGTCTCTAACATGACTAGGTCTGTGTCTGTCTGTCTCCACCATGACTATGTCTGTGTCTGTCTGTCTCTGCCATGACTAGGTCTGTGTCTGTCTGTCTCTGCCATGACCAAGTCTGTGTCTGTCTGTCTCTACCATGACTAGGTCTGTGTCTGTCTGTCTCTGCCATGACTAGGTCTGTGTCTCTGTCTCTGCCATGACTAGGTCTGTGTCTCTGTCTCTACCATGACTAGGTCTGTGTCTGTCTCTACCATGACTAAGTCTGTGTCTGTCTCTACCATGACTAGGTCTGTGTCTCTGTCTCTACCATGACTAGGTCTGTGTCTGTCTGTCTCTACCATGACTAGGTCTGTGTCTCTGTCTCTACCATGACTAGGTCTGTGTCTGTCTCTACCATGACTAGGTCTGTGTCTGTCTGTCTCTACCATGACTAGGTCTGTGTCTGTCTGTCTCTACCATGACTAGGTCTGTGTCTGTCTGTCTCTACCATGACTAGGTCTGTGTCTCTGTCTCTACCATGACTAGGTATGTGTCTCTACCATGACTAGGTCTGTCTGTCTCTACCATGACTAGGTCTGTGTGTCTGTCTCTACCATGACTAGGTCTGTGTGTCTGTCTCTACCATGACTAGGTCTGTGTCTGTCTCTACCATGACTAGGTCTGTCTCTATCTCTACCATGACTAGGTCTGTGTGTCTGTCTCTACCATGACTAGGTCTGTGTCTGTCTCTACCATGACTAGGTCTGTCTCTGTGTCTACCATGACTAGGTCTGTGTCTGTCTCTACCATTACTAGGTCTGTCTGTCTCTGCCATGACTAGGTCTGTCTCTGTCTCTGCCATGACTAGGTCTATGTCTTTGTCTCTACCATGACTGGGTCTGTGTCTCTGTCTCTTCCATGACTAGGTCTGTGTCTGTCTCTGCCATGACTAGGTCTGTGTCTCTGTCTCTACCATGACTAGGTCTGTGTCTGTCTCTACCATGACTAGGTCTGTGTCTCTGTCTCTACCATGACTAGGTCTGTGTCTGTCTCTGCCATGACTAGGTCTGTCTGTCTGTCTCTACCATGACTAGGTCTGTGTGTTTGTCTCTACCATGACTAGGTCTGTCTCTGTCTCTACCATGACTAGGTCTGTGTCTGGCTCTGCCATGACTAGGTCTGTCTGTCTGTCTCTACCATGACTAGGTCTGTGTCTCTGTCTCTACCATGACTTGGTCTGTCTCTGTCTCTACCATGACTAGGTCTGTGTCTCTACCATGACTAGGTCTGTCTCTGTCTCTACCATGATTAGGTCTGTGTCTCTGTCTCTACCATGACTAGGTCTGTCTCTGTCTCTACCATGACTAGGTCTGTGTGTCTGTCTCTACCATGACTAGGTCTGTGTCTCTGTCTCTACCATGACTAGGTCTGTGTCTCTGTCTCTACCATGACTAGGTCTGTGTCTCTGTCTCTACCATGACTAGGTCTGTGTGTCTGTCTCTACCATGACTAGGTCTGTGTCTGTCTGTCTCTACCATGACTAGGTCTGTGTCTCTGTCTCTACCATGACTAGGTCTGTGTCTCTACCAAGACTAGGTCTGTGTCTGTCTGTCTCTACCATGACTAGGTCTGTGTGTCTGTCTCTACCATGACTAGGTCAGTGTGTCTGTCTGTACCATGACTAGGTCTGTGTCTGTCTCTACCATGACTATGTCTGTGTCTCTGTCTCTACCATGACTAGGTCTGTGTCTCTGTCTCTACCATGACTAGGTCTGTGTCTCTGTCTCTACCATGACTAGGTCTGTGTCTCTGTCTCTCTACCATGACTAGGTCTGTGTCTCTGTCTCTCTACCATGACTAGGTCTGTGTCTCTGTCTCTCTACCATGACTAGGTCTGTGTCTGTCTCTACCATGACTAGGTCTGTGTCTGTCTGTCTCTACCATGACTAGGTCTGTGTCTCTGTCTCTACCATGACTAGGTCTCTGTCTCTGTCTTTACCATGACTAGGTCTGTGTGTCTGCCTCTACCATGACTAGGTATCTGTCTCTACCATGACTAGGTCTGTGTCTCTGTCTCTACGATGACTAGGTCTGTGTCTCTGTCTCTACGATGACTAGGTCTGTGTCTCTGTCTCTACCATGACTAGGTCTGTGTCTGTCTGTCTCTACCATGACTAGGTCTGTGTCTCTGTCTCTACCATGACTAGGTCTGTGTCTGTCTGTCTCTGCCATGACTAGGTCTGTGTCTCTGTCTCTGCCATGACTAGGTCTGTGTCTCTGTCTCTACCATGAGTAGGTCTGTGTGTCTGTCTCTAACATGACTAGGTCTGTGTCTGTCTGTCTCTACCATGACTATGTCTGTGTCTGTCTGTCTCTGCCATGACTAGGTCTGTGTCTGTCTGTCTCTGCCATGACCAAGTCTGTGTCTGTCTGTCTCTACCATGACCAGGTCTGTGTCTGTCTGTCTCTGCCATGACTAGGTCTGTGTCTCTGTCTCTACCATGACTAGGTCTGTGTCTGTCTCTACCATGACTAAGTCTGTGTCTGTCTCTACCATGACTAGGTCTGTGTCTCTGTCTCTACCATGACTAGGTCTGTGTCTGTCTGTCTCTACCATGACTAGGTCTGTGTCTCTGTCTCTACCATGACTAGGTCTGTGTCTGTCTCTACCATGACTAGGTCTGTGTCTGTCTGTCTCTACCATGACTAGGTCTGTGTCTGTCTGTCTCTACCATGTCTAGGTCTGTGTCTCTGTCTCTACCATGACTAGGTCTGTGTCTCTGTCTCTACCATGACTAGGTCTGTGTCTGTCTGTCTCTGCCATGACTAGGTCTGTGTCTCTGTCTCTGCCATGACTATGTCTGTGTCTCTGTCTCTACCATGAGTAGGTCTGTGTGTCTGTCTCTAACATGACTAGGTCTGTGTCTGTCTGTCTCTACCATGACTATGTCTGTGTCTGTCTGTCTCTGCCATGACTAGGTCTGTGTCTGTCTGTCTCTGCCATGACCAAGTCTGTGTCTGTCTGTCTCTACCATGACTAGGTCTGTGTCTGTCTGTCTCTGCCATGACTAGGTCTGTGTCTCTGTCTCTACCATGACTAGGTCTGTGTCTGTCTCTACCATGACTAAGTCTGTGTCTGTCTCTACCATGACTAGGTCTGTGTCTCTGTCTCTACCATGACTAGGTCTGTGTCTGTCTGTCTCTACCATGACTAGGTCTGTGTCTCTGTCTCTACCATGACTAGGTCTTTGTCTGTCTCTACCATGACTAGGTCTGTGTCTGTCTGTCTCTACCATGACTAGGTCTGTGTCTGTCTGTCTCTACCATGTCTAGGTCTGTGTCTCTGTCTCTACCATGACTAGGTCTGTGTCTGTCTGTCTCTACCATGACTAGGTCTGTGTCTGTCTCTCTCTACCATGACTAGGTCTGTGTCTCTGTCTCTACCATGACTAGGTCTGTGTCTGTCTCTACCATGACTAGGTCTGTGTCTGTCTGTCTCTACCATGACTAGGTCTGTGTCTGTCTCTACCATGACTAGGTCTGTGTCTCTGTCTCTACCATGACTAGGTCTGTGTCTGTCTGTCTCTACCATGACTAGGTCTGTCTCTGTCTCTACCATGACTAGGTCTGTCTTCGTCTCTACCATGACTAAGTGTGTCTCTGTCTCTACCATGACTAAGTCATTGTGTCTGTCTCTACCATGACTAGGTCTGTGTCTCTGTCTCTACCATGACTAGGTCTGTGTCTCTGTCTCTACCATGACTAGGTCTGTCTTCGTCTCTACCATGACTAAGTGTGTCTCTGTCTCTACCATGACTAAGTCATTGTGTCTGTCTCTACCATGACTAGGTCTGTGTCTCTGTCTCTACCATGACTAGGTCTGTGTGTCTGTCTCTACCATGACTAGGTCTGTGTCTCTGTCTCTACCATGACTAGGTCTGTCTCTGTCTCTACCATGACTAGGTCTGTGTCTGTCTGTCTCTCTACCATGACTAGGTCTGTGTCTGTCTCTACCATGACTATGTCTGTGTCTCTGTCTCTACCATGACTAGGTCTGTGTCTGTCTGTCTCTACCATGACTAGGTCTGTGTCTCTGTCTCTACCATGACTAGGTCTCTGTCTCTGTCTCTACCATGACTAGGTCTGTGTCTGTCTCTACCATGACTAGGTCTGTACCTGTCTCTACCATGACTAGGTCTGTGTCTCTACCATGACTAGGTCTGTGTCTCTGTCTCTACCATGACTAGGTCTGTGTCTGTCTCTACCATGACTAGGTCTGTGTCTGTCTCTACCATGACTAGGTCTGTGTCTCTGTCTCTACCATGACTAGGTCTGTGTGTCTGTCTCTACCATGACTAGGTCTGTGTCTCTGTCTCTACCATGACTAGGTATGTGTCTGTCTGTCTCTGCCATGACTAGGGTCTGTGTCTGTCTGTCTCTGCCATGACTAGGTCTGTGTCTGTCTCTACCATGACTAGGTCTGTGTGTCTGTCTCTACCATGACTAGGTCTGTGTCTCTACCATGACTAGGTCTGTGTCTCTGTCTCTACCATGACTAGGTCTGTGTGTCTGTCTCTACCATGACTAGGTCTGTGTCTGTCTGTCTCTACCATGACTATGTCTGTGTCTCTACCATGACTAGATCTGTGTCTCTGTCTCTACCATGACTTGGTCTGTGTGTCTGTCTCTACCATGACTAGGTCTGTGTCTCTGTCTCTACCATGACTAGGTCTGTGTCTCTCTCTATCATGACTAGGTCTGTGTCTCTGCCATGACTAGGTCTGTGTCTCTGTCTCTACCATGACTAGGTCTGTGTCTCTGTCTCTACCATGACTAGGTCTGTGTCTGTCTCTACCATGACTAGGTCTGTGTCTCTGTCTCTACCATGACTAGGTCTGTGTGTCTGTCTCTACCATGACTAGGTCTGTGTCTCTGTCTCTACCATGACTAGGTCTGTGTCTCTGTCTCTACCATGACTAGGTCTGTCTCTGTCTCTACCATGACTAGGTCTGTGTCTCTGTCTCTACCATGACTAGGTCTGTCTCTGTCTCTACCATGACTAGGTCTGTGTCTGTCTGTCTCTCTACCATGACTAGGTCTGTGTCTGTCTCTACCATGACTAGGTCTGTGTCTCTGTCTCTACCATGACTAGGTCTGTGTCTGTCTGTCTCTACCATGACTAGGTCTGTGTCTCTGTCTCTACCATGACTAGGTCTCTGTCTCTGTCTCTACCATGACTAGGTCTGTGTCTGTCTCTACCATGACTAGGTCTGTACCTGTCTCTACCATGACTAGGTCTGTGTCTCTACCATGACTAGGTCTGTGTCTCTGTCTCTACCATGACTAGGTCTGTGTCTGTCTCTACCATGACTAGGTCTGTGTCTGTCTCTACCATGACTAGGTCTGTGTCTCTGTCTCTACCATGACTAGGTCTGTGTGTCTGTCTCTACCATGACTAGGTCTGTGTCTCTGTCTCTACCATGACTAGGTATGTGTCTGTCTGTCTCTGCCATGACTAGGGTCTGTGTCTGTCTGTCTCTGCCATGACTAGGTCTGTGTCTGTCTCTACCATGACTAGGTCTGTGTGTCTGTCTCTACCATGACTAGGTCTGTGTCTCTACCATGACTAGGTCTGTGTCTCTGTCTCTACCATGACTAGGTCTGTGTGTCTGTCTCTACCATGACTAGGTCTGTGTCTGTCTGTCTCTACCATGACTATGTCTGTGTCTCTACCATGACTAGATCTGTGTCTCTGTCTCTACCATGACTTGGTCTGTGTGTCTGTCTCTACCATGACTAGGTCTGTGTCTCTGTCTCTACCATGACTAGGTCTGTGTCTCTCTCTATCATGACTAGGTCTGTGTCTCTGCCATGACTAGGTCTGTGTCTCTGTCTCTACCATGACTAGGTCTGTGTCTCTGTCTCTACCATGACTAGGTCTGTGTCTGTCTCTACCATGACTAGGTCTGTGTCTCTGTCTCTACCATGACTAGGTCTGTGTGTCTGTCTCTACCATGACTAGGTCTGTGTCTCTGTCTCTACCATGACTAGGTCTGTGTCTCTGTCTCTACCATGACTAGGTCTGTCTCTGTCTCTACCATGACTAGGTCTGTGTCTCTGTCTCTACCATGACTAGGTCTGTCTCTGTCTCTACCATGACTAGGTCTGTGTCTGTCTGTCTCTCTACCATGACTAGGTCTGTGTCTGTCTCTACCATGACTAGGTCTGTGTCTCTGTCTCTACCATGACTAGGTCTGTGTCTGTCTGTCTCTACCATGACTAGGTCTGTGTCTCTGTCTCTACCATGACTAGGTCTCTGTCTCTGTCTCTACCATGACTAGGTCTGTGTCTGTCTCTACCATGACTAGGTCTGTACCTGTCTCTACCATGACTAGGTCTGTGTCTCTACCATGACTAGGTCTGTGTCTCTGTCTCTACCATGACTAGGTCTGTGTCTGTCTCTACCATGACTAGGTCTGTGTCTGTCTCTACCATGACTAGGTCTGTGTCTCTGTCTCTACCATGACTAGGTCTGTGTGTCTGTCTCTACCATGACTAGGTCTGTGTCTCTGTCTCTACCATGACTAGGTATGTGTCTGTCTGTCTCTGCCATGACTAGGGTCTGTGTCTGTCTGTCTCTGCCATGACTAGGTCTGTGTCTGTCTCTACCATGACTAGGTCTGTGTGTCTGTCTCTACCATGACTAGGTCTGTGTCTCTACCATGACTAGGTCTGTGTCTCTGTCTCTACCATGACTAGGTCTGTGTGTCTGTCTCTACCATGACTAGGTCTGTGTCTGTCTGTCTCTACCATGACTATGTCTGTGTCTCTACCATGACTAGATCTGTGTCTCTGTCTCTACCATGACTTGGTCTGTGTGTCTGTCTCTACCATGACTAGGTCTGTGTCTCTGTCTCTACCATGACTAGGTCTGTGTCTCTCTCTATCATGACTAGGTCTGTGTCTCTGCCATGACTAGGTCTGTGTCTCTGTCTCTACCATGACTAGGTCTGTGTCTCTGTCTCTACCATGACTAGGTCTGTGTCTGTCTCTACCATGACTAGGTCTGTGTCTCTGTCTCTACCATGACTAGGTCTGTGTGTCTGTCTCTACCATGACTAGGTCTGTGTCTCTGTCTCTACCATGACTAGGTCTGTGTCTCTGTCTCTACCATGACTAGGTCTGTCTCTGTCTCTACCATGACTAGGTCTGTGTCTCTGTCTCTACCATGACTAGGTCTGTGTCTCTGTCTCTTCCATGACTTGGTCTGTGTCTGTCTCTACCATGACTAGGTCTGTCTCTGTCTCTTCCATGACTAGGTCTGTGTCTCTACCATGACTAGGTCTCTGTCTCTTTCTCTACCATGACTAGGTCTGTGTCTCTGTCTCTACCATGACTAGGTCTGTGTCTCTGTCTCTACCATGACTAGGTCTGTGTGTCTGTCTCTACCATGACTAGGTCTGTGTCTGTCTCTTTCTCTACCATGACTAGGTCTGTGTGTCTGTCTCTTTCTCTACCATGACTAGGTCTGTGTCTCTGTCTCTACCATGAGTAGGTCTGTGTCTCTGTCTCCTCCATGACTAGGTCTGTCTCTGTCTCTACCATGACTAGGTCTGTCTCTGTCTCTACCATGAATAGGTCTTTGTCTGTCTGTCTCTGCCATGTCTAGGTCTGTGTCTCTGTCTATACCATGACTAGGTCTCTGTCTCTACCATGACTAGGTCTGTGTCTCTACCATGACTAGGTCTGTGTCTCTGTCTCTACCATGACTAGGTCTGTGTGTCTGTCTCTACCATGACTAGGTCTGTGTCTGTCTCTACCATGACTAGGTCTGTCTCTATCTCTACCATGACTAGGTCTGTGTGTCTGTCTCTACCATGACTAGGTCTGTGTCTGTCTCTACCATGACTAGGTCTGTCTCTGTGTCTACCATGACTAGGTCTGTGTCTGTCTCTACCATTACTAGGTCTGTCTGTCTCTGCCATGACTAGGTCTGTCTCTGTCTCTGCCATGACTAGGTCTATGTCTTTGTCTCTACCATGACTAGGTCTGTGTCTCTGTCTCTTCCATGACTAGGTCTGTGTCTGTCTCTGCCATGACTAGGTCTGTGTCTCTGTCTCTACCATGACTAGGTCTGTGTCTGTCTCTACCATGACTAGGTCTGTGTCTCTGTCTCTACCATGACTAGGTCTGTGTCTGTCTCTGCCATGACTAGGTCTGTCTGTCTGTCTCTACCATGACTAGGTCTGTGTGTTTGTCTCTACCATGACTAGGTCTGTCTCTGTCTCTACCATGACTAGGTCTGTGTCTGGCTCTGCCATGACTAGGTCTGTCTGTCTGTCTCTACCATGACTAGGTCTGTGTCTCTGTCTCTACCATGACTTGGTCTGTCTCTGTCTCTACCATGACTAGGTCTGTGTCTCTACCATGACTAGGTCTGTCTCTGTCTCTACCATGATTAGGTCTGTGTCTCTGTCTCTACCATGACTAGGTCTGTCTCTGTCTCTACCATGACTAGGTCTGTGTGTCTGTCTCTACCATGACTAGGTCTGTGTCTCTGTCTCTACCATGACTAGGTCTGTGTCTCTGTCTCTACCATGACTAGGTCTGTGTCTCTGTCTCTACCATGACTAGGTCTGTGTGTCTGTCTCTACCATGACTAGGTCTGTGTCTGTCTGTCTCTACCATGACTAGGTCTGTGTCTCTGTCTCTACCATGACTAGGTCTGTGTCTCTACCAAGACTAGGTCTGTGTCTGTCTGTCTCTACCATGACTAGGTCTGTGTGTCTGTCTCTACCATGACTAGGTCAGTGTGTCTGTCTGTACCATGACTAGGTCTGTGTCTGTCTCTACCATGACTATGTCTGTGTCTCTGTCTCTA
Source organism: Salmo salar (assembly GCF_965601325.2). Classification (NCBI taxonomy): domain Eukaryota; kingdom Metazoa; phylum Chordata; class Actinopteri; order Salmoniformes; family Salmonidae; genus Salmo; species Salmo salar. Next base: position 79,198,779 of record NC_138304.1, on the reverse strand, counting down.
CCATGACTAGGTCTGTGTCTCTGTCTCTACCATGACTAGGTCTGTGTCTCTGTCTCTACCATGACTAGGTCTGTGTCTCTGTCTCTCTACCATGACTAGGTCTGTGTCTCTGTCTCTCTACCATGACTAGGTCTGTGTCTCTGTCTCTCTACCATGACTAGGTCTGTGTCTGTCTCTACCATGACTAGGTCTGTGTCTGTCTGTCTCTACCATGACTAGGTCTGTGTCTCTGTCTCTACCATGACTAGGTCTCTGTCTCTGTCTTTACCATGACTAGGTCTGTGTGTCTGCCTCTACCATGACTAGGTATCTGTCTCTACCATGACTAGGTCTGTGTCTCTGTCTCTACGATGACTAGGTCTGTGTCTCTGTCTCTACGATGACTAGGTCTGTGTCTCTGTCTCTACCATGACTAGGTCTGTGTCTGTCTGTCTCTACCATGACTAGGTCTGTGTCTCTGTCTCTACCATGACTAGGTCTGTGTCTGTCTGTCTCTGCCATGACTAGGTCTGTGTCTCTGTCTCTGCCATGACTATGTCTGTGTCTCTGTCTCTACCATGAGTAGGTCTGTGTGTCTGTCTCTAACATGACTAGGTCTGTGTCTGTCTGTCTCTACCATGACTATGTCTGTGTCTGTCTGTCTCTGCCATGACTAGGTCTGTGTCTGTCTGTCTCTGCCATGACCAAGTCTGTGTCTGTCTGTCTCTACCATGACCAGGTCTGTGTCTGTCTGTCTCTGCCATGACTAGGTCTGTGTCTCTGTCTCTACCATGACTAGGTCTGTGTCTGTCTCTACCATGACTAAGTCTGTGTCTGTCTCTACCATGACTAGGTCTGTGTCTCTGTCTCTACCATGACTAGGTCTGTGTCTGTCTGTCTCTACCATGACTAGGTCTGTGTCTCTGTCTCTACCATGACTAGGTCTGTGTCTGTCTCTACCATGACTAGGTCTGTGTCTGTCTGTCTCTACCATGACTAGGTCTGTGTCTGTCTGTCTCTACCATGTCTAGGTCTGTGTCTCTGTCTCTACCATGACTAGGTCTGTGTCTCTGTCTCTACCATGACTAGGTCTGTGTCTGTCTGTCTCTGCCATGACTAGGTCTGTGTCTCTGTCTCTGCCATGACTATGTCTGTGTCTCTGTCTCTACCATGAGTAGGTCTGTGTGTCTGTCTCTAACATGACTAGGTCTGTGTCTGTCTGTCTCTACCATGACTATGTCTGTGTCTGTCTGTCTCTGCCATGACTAGGTCTGTGTCTGTCTGTCTCTGCCATGACCAAGTCTGTGTCTGTCTGTCTCTACCATGACTAGGTCTGTGTCTGTCTGTCTCTGCCATGACTAGGTCTGTGTCTCTGTCTCTACCATGACTAGGTCTGTGTCTGTCTCTACCATGACTAAGTCTGTGTCTGTCTCTACCATGACTAGGTCTGTGTCTCTGTCTCTACCATGACTAGGTCTGTGTCTGTCTGTCTCTACCATGACTAGGTCTGTGTCTCTGTCTCTACCATGACTAGGTCTGTGTCTGTCTCTACCATGACTAGGTCTGTGTCTGTCTGTCTCTACCATGACTAGGTCTGTGTCTGTCTGTCTCTACCATGTCTAGGTCTGTGTCTCTGTCTCTACCATGACTAGGTCTGTGTCTGTCTGTCTCTACCATGACTAGGTCTGTGTCTGTCTCTCTCTACCATGACTAGGTCTGTGTCTCTGTCTCTACCATGACTAGGTCTGTGTCTGTCTCTACCATGACTAGGTCTGTGTCTGTCTGTCTCTACCATGACTAGGTCTGTGTCTGTCTCTACCATGACTAGGTCTGTGTCTCTGTCTCTACCATGACTAGGTCTGTGTCTGTCTGTCTCTACCATGACTAGGTCTGTCTCTGTCTCTACCATGACTAGGTCTGTCTTCGTCTCTACCATGACTAAGTGTGTCTCTGTCTCTACCATGACTAAGTCATTGTGTCTGTCTCTACCATGACTAGGTCTGTGTCTCTGTCTCTACCATGACTAGGTCTGTGTCTCTGTCTCTACCATGACTAGGTCTGTCTTCGTCTCTACCATGACTAAGTGTGTCTCTGTCTCTACCATGACTAAGTCATTGTGTCTGTCTCTACCATGACTAGGTCTGTGTCTCTGTCTCTACCATGACTAGGTCTGTGTGTCTGTCTCTACCATGACTAGGTCTGTGTCTCTGTCTCTACCATGACTAGGTCTGTCTCTGTCTCTACCATGACTAGGTCTGTGTCTGTCTGTCTCTCTACCATGACTAGGTCTGTGTCTGTCTCTACCATGACTATGTCTGTGTCTCTGTCTCTACCATGACTAGGTCTGTGTCTGTCTGTCTCTACCATGACTAGGTCTGTGTCTCTGTCTCTACCATGACTAGGTCTCTGTCTCTGTCTCTACCATGACTAGGTCTGTGTCTGTCTCTACCATGACTAGGTCTGTACCTGTCTCTACCATGACTAGGTCTGTGTCTCTACCATGACTAGGTCTGTGTCTCTGTCTCTACCATGACTAGGTCTGTGTCTGTCTCTACCATGACTAGGTCTGTGTCTGTCTCTACCATGACTAGGTCTGTGTCTCTGTCTCTACCATGACTAGGTCTGTGTGTCTGTCTCTACCATGACTAGGTCTGTGTCTCTGTCTCTACCATGACTAGGTATGTGTCTGTCTGTCTCTGCCATGACTAGGGTCTGTGTCTGTCTGTCTCTGCCATGACTAGGTCTGTGTCTGTCTCTACCATGACTAGGTCTGTGTGTCTGTCTCTACCATGACTAGGTCTGTGTCTCTACCATGACTAGGTCTGTGTCTCTGTCTCTACCATGACTAGGTCTGTGTGTCTGTCTCTACCATGACTAGGTCTGTGTCTGTCTGTCTCTACCATGACTATGTCTGTGTCTCTACCATGACTAGATCTGTGTCTCTGTCTCTACCATGACTTGGTCTGTGTGTCTGTCTCTACCATGACTAGGTCTGTGTCTCTGTCTCTACCATGACTAGGTCTGTGTCTCTCTCTATCATGACTAGGTCTGTGTCTCTGCCATGACTAGGTCTGTGTCTCTGTCTCTACCATGACTAGGTCTGTGTCTCTGTCTCTACCATGACTAGGTCTGTGTCTGTCTCTACCATGACTAGGTCTGTGTCTCTGTCTCTACCATGACTAGGTCTGTGTGTCTGTCTCTACCATGACTAGGTCTGTGTCTCTGTCTCTACCATGACTAGGTCTGTGTCTCTGTCTCTACCATGACTAGGTCTGTCTCTGTCTCTACCATGACTAGGTCTGTGTCTCTGTCTCTACCATGACTAGGTCTGTCTCTGTCTCTACCATGACTAGGTCTGTGTCTGTCTGTCTCTCTACCATGACTAGGTCTGTGTCTGTCTCTACCATGACTAGGTCTGTGTCTCTGTCTCTACCATGACTAGGTCTGTGTCTGTCTGTCTCTACCATGACTAGGTCTGTGTCTCTGTCTCTACCATGACTAGGTCTCTGTCTCTGTCTCTACCATGACTAGGTCTGTGTCTGTCTCTACCATGACTAGGTCTGTACCTGTCTCTACCATGACTAGGTCTGTGTCTCTACCATGACTAGGTCTGTGTCTCTGTCTCTACCATGACTAGGTCTGTGTCTGTCTCTACCATGACTAGGTCTGTGTCTGTCTCTACCATGACTAGGTCTGTGTCTCTGTCTCTACCATGACTAGGTCTGTGTGTCTGTCTCTACCATGACTAGGTCTGTGTCTCTGTCTCTACCATGACTAGGTATGTGTCTGTCTGTCTCTGCCATGACTAGGGTCTGTGTCTGTCTGTCTCTGCCATGACTAGGTCTGTGTCTGTCTCTACCATGACTAGGTCTGTGTGTCTGTCTCTACCATGACTAGGTCTGTGTCTCTACCATGACTAGGTCTGTGTCTCTGTCTCTACCATGACTAGGTCTGTGTGTCTGTCTCTACCATGACTAGGTCTGTGTCTGTCTGTCTCTACCATGACTATGTCTGTGTCTCTACCATGACTAGATCTGTGTCTCTGTCTCTACCATGACTTGGTCTGTGTGTCTGTCTCTACCATGACTAGGTCTGTGTCTCTGTCTCTACCATGACTAGGTCTGTGTCTCTCTCTATCATGACTAGGTCTGTGTCTCTGCCATGACTAGGTCTGTGTCTCTGTCTCTACCATGACTAGGTCTGTGTCTCTGTCTCTACCATGACTAGGTCTGTGTCTGTCTCTACCATGACTAGGTCTGTGTCTCTGTCTCTACCATGACTAGGTCTGTGTGTCTGTCTCTACCATGACTAGGTCTGTGTCTCTGTCTCTACCATGACTAGGTCTGTGTCTCTGTCTCTACCATGACTAGGTCTGTCTCTGTCTCTACCATGACTAGGTCTGTGTCTCTGTCTCTACCATGACTAGGTCTGTCTCTGTCTCTACCATGACTAGGTCTGTGTCTGTCTGTCTCTCTACCATGACTAGGTCTGTGTCTGTCTCTACCATGACTAGGTCTGTGTCTCTGTCTCTACCATGACTAGGTCTGTGTCTGTCTGTCTCTACCATGACTAGGTCTGTGTCTCTGTCTCTACCATGACTAGGTCTCTGTCTCTGTCTCTACCATGACTAGGTCTGTGTCTGTCTCTACCATGACTAGGTCTGTACCTGTCTCTACCATGACTAGGTCTGTGTCTCTACCATGACTAGGTCTGTGTCTCTGTCTCTACCATGACTAGGTCTGTGTCTGTCTCTACCATGACTAGGTCTGTGTCTGTCTCTACCATGACTAGGTCTGTGTCTCTGTCTCTACCATGACTAGGTCTGTGTGTCTGTCTCTACCATGACTAGGTCTGTGTCTCTGTCTCTACCATGACTAGGTATGTGTCTGTCTGTCTCTGCCATGACTAGGGTCTGTGTCTGTCTGTCTCTGCCATGACTAGGTCTGTGTCTGTCTCTACCATGACTAGGTCTGTGTGTCTGTCTCTACCATGACTAGGTCTGTGTCTCTACCATGACTAGGTCTGTGTCTCTGTCTCTACCATGACTAGGTCTGTGTGTCTGTCTCTACCATGACTAGGTCTGTGTCTGTCTGTCTCTACCATGACTATGTCTGTGTCTCTACCATGACTAGATCTGTGTCTCTGTCTCTACCATGACTTGGTCTGTGTGTCTGTCTCTACCATGACTAGGTCTGTGTCTCTGTCTCTACCATGACTAGGTCTGTGTCTCTCTCTATCATGACTAGGTCTGTGTCTCTGCCATGACTAGGTCTGTGTCTCTGTCTCTACCATGACTAGGTCTGTGTCTCTGTCTCTACCATGACTAGGTCTGTGTCTGTCTCTACCATGACTAGGTCTGTGTCTCTGTCTCTACCATGACTAGGTCTGTGTGTCTGTCTCTACCATGACTAGGTCTGTGTCTCTGTCTCTGCCATGACTAGGTCTGTGTCTCTGTCTCTACCATGACTAGGTCTGTCTCTGTCTCTACCATGACTAGGTCTGTGTCTCTGTCTCTACCATGACTAGGTCTGTGTCTCTGTCTCTTCCATGACTTGGTCTGTGTCTGTCTCTACCATGACTAGGTCTGTCTCTGTCTCTTCCATGACTAGGTCTGTGTCTCTACCATGACTAGGTCTCTGTCTCTTTCTCTACCATGACTAGGTCTGTGTCTCTGTCTCTACCATGACTAGGTCTGTGTCTCTGTCTCTACCATGACTAGGTCTGTGTGTCTGTCTCTACCATGACTAGGTCTGTGTCTGTCTCTTTCTCTACCATGACTAGGTCTGTGTGTCTGTCTCTTTCTCTACCATGACTAGGTCTGTGTCTCTGTCTCTACCATGAGTAGGTCTGTGTCTCTGTCTCCTCCATGACTAGGTCTGTCTCTGTCTCTACCATGACTAGGTCTGTCTCTGTCTCTACCATGAATAGGTCTTTGTCTGTCTGTCTCTGCCATGTCTAGGTCTGTGTCTCTGTCTATACCATGACTAGGTCTCTGTCTCTACCATGACTAGGTCTGTGTCTCTACCATGACTAGGTCTGTGTCTCTGTCTCTACCATGACTAGGTCTGTGTGTCTGTCTCTACCATGACTAGGTCTGTGTCTGTCTCTACCATGACTAGGTCTGTCTCTATCTCTACCATGACTAGGTCTGTGTGTCTGTCTCTACCATGACTAGGTCTGTGTCTGTCTCTACCATGACTAGGTCTGTCTCTGTGTCTACCATGACTAGGTCTGTGTCTGTCTCTACCATTACTAGGTCTGTCTGTCTCTGCCATGACTAGGTCTGTCTCTGTCTCTGCCATGACTAGGTCTATGTCTTTGTCTCTACCATGACTAGGTCTGTGTCTCTGTCTCTTCCATGACTAGGTCTGTGTCTGTCTCTGCCATGACTAGGTCTGTGTCTCTGTCTCTACCATGACTAGGTCTGTGTCTGTCTCTACCATGACTAGGTCTGTGTCTCTGTCTCTACCATGACTAGGTCTGTGTCTGTCTCTGCCATGACTAGGTCTGTCTGTCTGTCTCTACCATGACTAGGTCTGTGTGTTTGTCTCTACCATGACTAGGTCTGTCTCTGTCTCTACCATGACTAGGTCTGTGTCTGGCTCTGCCATGACTAGGTCTGTCTGTCTGTCTCTACCATGACTAGGTCTGTGTCTCTGTCTCTACCATGACTTGGTCTGTCTCTGTCTCTACCATGACTAGGTCTGTGTCTCTACCATGACTAGGTCTGTCTCTGTCTCTACCATGATTAGGTCTGTGTCTCTGTCTCTACCATGACTAGGTCTGTCTCTGTCTCTACCATGACTAGGTCTGTGTGTCTGTCTCTACCATGACTAGGTCTGTGTCTCTGTCTCTACCATGACTAGGTCTGTGTCTCTGTCTCTACCATGACTAGGTCTGTGTCTCTGTCTCTACCATGACTAGGTCTGTGTGTCTGTCTCTACCATGACTAGGTCTGTGTCTGTCTGTCTCTACCATGACTAGGTCTGTGTCTCTGTCTCTACCATGACTAGGTCTGTGTCTCTACCAAGACTAGGTCTGTGTCTGTCTGTCTCTACCATGACTAGGTCTGTGTGTCTGTCTCTACCATGACTAGGTCAGTGTGTCTGTCTGTACCATGACTAGGTCTGTGTCTGTCTCTACCATGACTATGTCTGTGTCTCTGTCTCTACCATGACTAGGTCTGTGTCTCTGTCTCTACCATGACTAGGTCTGTGTCTCTGTCTCTACCATGACTAGGTCTGTGTCTCTGTCTCTCTACCATGACTAGGTCTGTGTCTCTGTCTCTCTACCATGACTAGGTCTGTGTCTCTGTCTCTCTACCATGACTAGGTCTGTGTCTGTCTCTACCATGACTAGGTCTGTGTCTGTCTGTCTCTACCATGACTAGGTCTGTGTCTCTGTCTCTACCATGACTAGGTCTCTGTCTCTGTCTTTACCATGACTAGGTCTGTGTGTCTGCCTCTACCATGACTAGGTATCTGTCTCTACCATGACTAGGTCTGTGTCTCTGTCTCTACGATGACTAGGTCTGTGTCTCTGTCTCTACGATGACTAGGTCTGTGTCTCTGTCTCTACCATGACTAGGTCTGTGTCTGTCTGTCTCTACCATGACTAGGTCTGTGTCTCTGTCTCTACCATGACTAGGTCTGTGTCTGTCTGTCTCTGCCATGACTAGGTCTGTGTCTCTGTCTCTGCCATGACTATGTCTGTGTCTCTGTCTCTACCATGAGTAGGTCTGTGTGTCTGTCTCTAACATGACTAGGTCTGTGTCTGTCTGTCTCTACCATGACTATGTCTGTGTCTGTCTGTCTCTGCCATGACTAGGTCTGTGTCTGTCTGTCTCTGCCATGACCAAGTCTGTGTCTGTCTGTCTCTACCATGACCAGGTCTGTGTCTGTCTGTCTCTGCCATGACTAGGTCTGTGTCTCTGTCTCTACCATGACTAGGTCTGTGTCTGTCTCTACCATGACTAAGTCTGTGTCTGTCTCTACCATGACTAGGTCTGTGTCTCTGTCTCTACCATGACTAGGTCTGTGTCTGTCTGTCTCTACCATGACTAGGTCTGTGTCTCTGTCTCTACCATGACTAGGTCTGTGTCTGTCTCTACCATGACTAGGTCTGTGTCTGTCTGTCTCTACCATGACTAGGTCTGTGTCTGTCTGTCTCTACCATGTCTAGGTCTGTGTCTCTGTCTCTACCATGACTAGGTCTGTGTCTCTGTCTCTACCATGACTAGGTCTGTGTCTGTCTGTCTCTGCCATGACTAGGTCTGTGTCTCTGTCTCTGCCATGACTATGTCTGTGTCTCTGTCTCTACCATGAGTAGGTCTGTGTGTCTGTCTCTAACATGACTAGGTCTGTGTCTGTCTGTCTCTACCATGACTATGTCTGTGTCTGTCTGTCTCTGCCATGACTAGGTCTGTGTCTGTCTGTCTCTGCCATGACCAAGTCTGTGTCTGTCTGTCTCTACCATGACTAGGTCTGTGTCTGTCTGTCTCTGCCATGACTAGGTCTGTGTCTCTGTCTCTACCATGACTAGGTCTGTGTCTGTCTCTACCATGACTAAGTCTGTGTCTGTCTCTACCATGACTAGGTCTGTGTCTCTGTCTCTACCATGACTAGGTCTGTGTCTGTCTGTCTCTACCATGACTAGGTCTGTGTCTCTGTCTCTACCATGACTAGGTCTGTGTCTGTCTCTACCATGACTAGGTCTGTGTCTGTCTGTCTCTACCATGACTAGGTCTGTGTCTGTCTGTCTCTACCATGTCTAGGTCTGTGTCTCTGTCTCTACCATGACTAGGTCTGTGTCTGTCTGTCTCTACCATGACTAGGTCTGTGTCTGTCTCTCTCTACCATGACTAGGTCTGTGTCTCTGTCTCTACCATGACTAGGTCTGTGTCTGTCTCTACCATGACTAGGTCTGTGTCTGTCTGTCTCTACCATGACTAGGTCTGTGTCTGTCTCTACCATGACTAGGTCTGTGTCTCTGTCTCTACCATGACTAGGTCTGTGTCTGTCTGTCTCTACCATGACTAGGTCTGTCTCTGTCTCTACCATGACTAGGTCTGTCTTCGTCTCTACCATGACTAAGTGTGTCTCTGTCTCTACCATGACTAAGTCATTGTGTCTGTCTCTACCATGACTAGGTCTGTGTCTCTGTCTCTACCATGACTAGGTCTGTGTCTCTGTCTCTACCATGACTAGGTCTGTCTTCGTCTCTACCATGACTAAGTGTGTCTCTGTCTCTACCATGACTAAGTCATTGTGTCTGTCTCTACCATGACTAGGTCTGTGTCTCTGTCTCTACCATGACTAGGTCTGTGTGTCTGTCTCTACCATGACTAGGTCTGTGTCTCTGTCTCTACCATGACTAGGTCTGTCTCTGTCTCTACCATGACTAGGTCTGTGTCTGTCTGTCTCTCTACCATGACTAGGTCTGTGTCTGTCTCTACCATGACTATGTCTGTGTCTCTGTCTCTACCATGACTAGGTCTGTGTCTGTCTGTCTCTACCATGACTAGGTCTGTGTCTCTGTCTCTACCATGACTAGGTCTCTGTCTCTGTCTCTACCATGACTAGGTCTGTGTCTGTCTCTACCATGACTAGGTCTGTACCTGTCTCTACCATGACTAGGTCTGTGTCTCTACCATGACTAGGTCTGTGTCTCTGTCTCTACCATGACTAGGTCTGTGTCTGTCTCTACCATGACTAGGTCTGTGTCTGTCTCTACCATGACTAGGTCTGTGTCTCTGTCTCTACCATGACTAGGTCTGTGTGTCTGTCTCTACCATGACTAGGTCTGTGTCTCTGTCTCTACCATGACTAGGTATGTGTCTGTCTGTCTCTGCCATGACTAGGGTCTGTGTCTGTCTGTCTCTGCCATGACTAGGTCTGTGTCTGTCTCTACCATGACTAGGTCTGTGTGTCTGTCTCTACCATGACTAGGTCTGTGTCTCTACCATGACTAGGTCTGTGTCTCTGTCTCTACCATGACTAGGTCTGTGTGTCTGTCTCTACCATGACTAGGTCTGTGTCTGTCTGTCTCTACCATGACTATGTCTGTGTCTCTACCATGACTAGATCTGTGTCTCTGTCTCTACCATGACTTGGTCTGTGTGTCTGTCTCTACCATGACTAGGTCTGTGTCTCTGTCTCTACCATGACTAGGTCTGTGTCTCTCTCTATCATGACTAGGTCTGTGTCTCTGCCATGACTAGGTCTGTGTCTCTGTCTCTACCATGACTAGGTCTGTGTCTCTGTCTCTACCATGACTAGGTCTGTGTCTGTCTCTACCATGACTAGGTCTGTGTCTCTGTCTCTACCATGACTAGGTCTGTGTGTCTGTCTCTACCATGACTAGGTCTGTGTCTCTGTCTCTACCATGACTAGGTCTGTGTCTCTGTCTCTACCATGACTAGGTCTGTCTCTGTCTCTACCATGACTAGGTCTGTGTCTCTGTCTCTACCATGACTAGGTCTGTCTCTGTCTCTACCATGACTAGGTCTGTGTCTGTCTGTCTCTCTACCATGACTAGGTCTGTGTCTGTCTCTACCATGACTAGGTCTGTGTCTCTGTCTCTACCATGACTAGGTCTGTGTCTGTCTGTCTCTACCATGACTAGGTCTGTGTCTCTGTCTCTACCATGACTAGGTCTCTGTCTCTGTCTCTACCATGACTAGGTCTGTGTCTGTCTCTACCATGACTAGGTCTGTACCTGTCTCTACCATGACTAGGTCTGTGTCTCTACCATGACTAGGTCTGTGTCTCTGTCTCTACCATGACTAGGTCTGTGTCTGTCTCTACCATGACTAGGTCTGTGTCTGTCTCTACCATGACTAGGTCTGTGTCTCTGTCTCTACCATGACTAGGTCTGTGTGTCTGTCTCTACCATGACTAGGTCTGTGTCTCTGTCTCTACCATGACTAGGTATGTGTCTGTCTGTCTCTGCCATGACTAGGGTCTGTGTCTGTCTGTCTCTGCCATGACTAGGTCTGTGTCTGTCTCTACCATGACTAGGTCTGTGTGTCTGTCTCTACCATGACTAGGTCTGTGTCTCTACCATGACTAGGTCTGTGTCTCTGTCTCTACCATGACTAGGTCTGTGTGTCTGTCTCTACCATGACTAGGTCTGTGTCTGTCTGTCTCTACCATGACTATGTCTGTGTCTCTACCATGACTAGATCTGTGTCTCTGTCTCTACCATGACTTGGTCTGTGTGTCTGTCTCTACCATGACTAGGTCTGTGTCTCTGTCTCTACCATGACTAGGTCTGTGTCTCTCTCTATCATGACTAGGTCTGTGTCTCTGCCATGACTAGGTCTGTGTCTCTGTCTCTACCATGACTAGGTCTGTGTCTCTGTCTCTACCATGACTAGGTCTGTGTCTGTCTCTACCATGACTAGGTCTGTGTCTCTGTCTCTACCATGACTAGGTCTGTGTGTCTGTCTCTACCATGACTAGGTCTGTGTCTCTGTCTCTACCATGACTAGGTCTGTGTCTCTGTCTCTACCATGACTAGGTCTGTCTCTGTCTCTACCATGACTAGGTCTGTGTCTCTGTCTCTACCATGACTAGGTCTGTCTCTGTCTCTACCATGACTAGGTCTGTGTCTGTCTGTCTCTCTACCATGACTAGGTCTGTGTCTGTCTCTACCATGACTAGGTCTGTGTCTCTGTCTCTACCATGACTAGGTCTGTGTCTGTCTGTCTCTACCATGACTAGGTCTGTGTCTCTGTCTCTACCATGACTAGGTCTCTGTCTCTGTCTCTACCATGACTAGGTCTGTGTCTGTCTCTACCATGACTAGGTCTGTACCTGTCTCTACCATGACTAGGTCTGTGTCTCTACCATGACTAGGTCTGTGTCTCTGTCTCTACCATGACTAGGTCTGTGTCTGTCTCTACCATGACTAGGTCTGTGTCTGTCTCTACCATGACTAGGTCTGTGTCTCTGTCTCTACCATGACTAGGTCTGTGTGTCTGTCTCTACCATGACTAGGTCTGTGTCTCTGTCTCTACCATGACTAGGTATGTGTCTGTCTGTCTCTGCCATGACTAGGGTCTGTGTCTGTCTGTCTCTGCCATGACTAGGTCTGTGTCTGTCTCTACCATGACTAGGTCTGTGTGTCTGTCTCTACCATGACTAGGTCTGTGTCTCTACCATGACTAGGTCTGTGTCTCTGTCTCTACCATGACTAGGTCTGTGTGTCTGTCTCTACCATGACTAGGTCTGTGTCTGTCTGTCTCTACCATGACTATGTCTGTGTCTCTACCATGACTAGATCTGTGTCTCTGTCTCTACCATGACTTGGTCTGTGTGTCTGTCTCTACCATGACTAGGTCTGTGTCTCTGTCTCTACCATGACTAGGTCTGTGTCTCTCTCTATCATGACTAGGTCTGTGTCTCTGCCATGACTAGGTCTGTGTCTCTGTCTCTACCATGACTAGGTCTGTGTCTCTGTCTCTACCATGACTAGGTCTGTGTCTGTCTCTACCATGACTAGGTCTGTGTCTCTGTCTCTACCATGACTAGGTCTGTGTGTCTGTCTCTACCATGACTAGGTCTGTGTCTCTGTCTCTGCCATGACTAGGGTCTGTGTCTGTCTGTCTCTGCCATGACTAGGTCTGTGTCTGTCTCTACCATGACTAGGTCTGTGTGTCTGTCTCTACCATGACTAGGTCTGTGTCTCTACCATGACTAGGTCTGTGTCTCTGTCTCTACCATGACTAGGTCTGTGTGTCTGTCTCTACCATGACTAGGTCTGTGTCTGTCTGTCTCTACCATGACTATGTCTGTGTCTCTACCATGACTAGATCTGTGTCTCTGTCTCTACCATGACTTGGTCTGTGTGTCTGTCTCTACCATGACTAGGTCTGTGTCTCTGTCTCTACCATGACTAGGTCTGTGTCTCTCTCTATCATGACTAGGTCTGTGTCTCTGCCATGACTAGGTCTGTGTCTCTGTCTCTACCATGACTAGGTCTGTGTCTCTGTCTCTACCATGACTAGGTCTGTGTCTGTCTCTACCATGACTAGGTCTGTGTCTCTGTCTCTACCATGACTAGGTCTGTGTGTCTGTCTCTACCATGACTAGGTCTGTGTCTCTGTCTCTACCATGACTAGGTCTGTGTCTCTGTCTCTACCATGACTAGGTCTGTCTCTGTCTCTACCATGACTAGGTCTGTGTCTCTGTCTCTACCATGACTAGGTCTGTGTCTCTGTCTCTTCCATGACTTGGTCTGTGTCTGTCTCTACCATGACTAGGTCTGTCTCTGTCTCTTCCATGACTAGGTCTGTGTCTCTACCATGACTAGGTCTCTGTCTCTTTCTCTACCATGACTAGGTCTGTGTCTCTGTCTCTACCATGACTAGGTCTGTGTCTCTGTCTCTACCATGACTAGGTCTGTGTGTCTGTCTCTACCATGACTAGGTCTGTGTCTGTCTCTTTCTCTACCATGACTAGGTCTGTGTGTCTGTCTCTTTCTCTACCATGACTAGGTCTGTGTCTCTGTCTCTACCATGAGTAGGTCTGTGTCTCTGTCTCCTCCATGACTAGGTCTGTCTCTGTCTCTACCATGACTAGGTCTGTCTCTGTCTCTACCATGAATAGGTCTTTGTCTGTCTGTCTCTGCCATGTCTAGGTCTGTGTCTCTGTCTATACCATGACTAGGTCTCTGTCTCTACCATGACTAGGTCTGTGTCTCTACCATGACTAGGTCTGTGTCTCTGTCTCTACCATGACTTGGTCTGTGTGTCTGTTTCTACCATGACTAGGTCTGTGTCTCTGTCTCTACCATGACTAGGTCTGTGTCTGTCTGTCTCTACCATGACTAGGTCTGTGTCTGTCTCTACCATGACTAGGTCTGTGTCTGTCTCTACCATGACTAGGTCTGTGTCTCTGTCTCTACCATGACTAGGTCTGTGTGTCTGTCTCTACCATGACTAGGTCTGTGTCTGTCTGTCTCTACCATGACTAGGTCTCTGTCTCTACCATGACTAGGTCTGTCTCTGTCTCTACCATGACTAGGTCTGTGTCTGTCTCTACCATGACTAGGTCTGTGTCTCTGTCTCTACCATGACTAGGTCTGTCTGTCTGTCTCTACCATGACTAGGTCTGTGTCTGTCTCTACCATGACTAGGTCTGTGTCTGTCTCTACCATGACTAGGTCTGTGTCTGTCTCTTTCTCTACCATGACTAGGTCTGTGTCGCTGTCTCTACCATGACTAGGTCTGTCTCTGTCTCTACCATGACTAGGTCTGTGTCTGTCTCTACCATGACTAGGTCTGTCTCTGTCTCTACCATGACTAGGTCTGTGTCTCTGTCTCTACCATGACTAGGTCTGTGTCTGTCTCTTTCTCTACCATGACTAGGTCTGTGTGTCTGTCTCTTTCTCTACCATGACTAGGTCTGTGTCTCTGTCTCTACCATGAGTAGGTCTGTGTCTCTGTCTCCTCCATGACTAGGTCTGTCTCTGTCTCTACCATGACTAGGTCTGTCTCTGTCTCTACCATGAATAGGTCTTTGTCTGTCTGTCTCTGCCATGTCTAGGTCTGTGTCTCTGTCTATACCATGACTAGGTCTCTGTCTCTACCATGACTAGGTCTGTGTCTCTACCATGACTAGGTCTGTGTCTCTGTCTCTACCATGACTTGGTCTGTGTGTCTGTTTCTACCATGACTAGGTCTGTGTCTCTGTCTCTACCATGACTAGGTCTGTGTCTGTCTGTCTCTACCATGACTAGGTCTGTGTCTGTCTCTACCATGACTAGGTCTGTGTCTGTCTCTACCATGACTAGGTCTGTGTCTCTGTCTCTACCATGACTAGGTCTGTGTGTCTGTCTCTACCATGACTAGGTCTGTGTCTGTCTGTCTCTACCATGACTAGGTCTGTCTCTGTCTCTACCATGACTAGGTCTGTGTCTGTCTCTACCATGACTAGGTCTGTGTCTCTGTCTCTACCATGACTAGGTCTGTCTGTCTGTCTCTACCATGACTAGGTCTGTGTCTGTCTCTACCATTACTAGGTCTGTGTCTGTCTCTACCATGACTAGGTCTGTGTCTGTCTCTTTCTCTACCATGACTAGGTCTGTGTCGCTGTCTCTACCATGACTAGGTCTGTCTCTGTCTCTACCATGACTAGGTCTGTGTCTGTCTCTACCATGACTAGGTCTGTCTCTGTCTCTACCATGACTAGGTCTGTGTCTCTGTCTCTACCATGACTAGGTCTGTGTCTCTGTCTCTACCATGACTAGGTATGTGTCTGTCTGTCTCTGCCATGACTAGGTCTGTGTCTCTGTCTCTACCATGACTAGGTCTGTGTCTGTCTCTACCATGACTAGGTCTGTCTCTGTCTCTACCATGACTAGGTCTGTGTCTCTGTCTCTACCATGACTAGGTCTGTGTCTCTGTCTCTACCATGACTAGGTCTGTGTCTCTGTCTCTACCATGACTAGGTCTGTGTCTCTGTCTCTACCATGACTAGGTCTGTGTCTGTCTGTCTCTACCATGACTAGGTCTGTGTCTCTTTCTCTACCATGACTAGGTCTGTGTCTCTACCATGACTAGGTCTGTGTCTGTCTCTACCATGACTAGGTCTGTGTCTCTACCATGACTAGGTCTGTGTCTCTGTCTCTACCATGACTAGGTCTGTGTCTCTGTCTCTACCATGACTAGGTCTGTGTCTCTACCATGACTAGGTCTGTGTCTGTCTGTCTCTACCATGACTAGGTCTGTGTCTCTGTCTCTACCATGACTAGGTCTGTGTCTGTCTCTACCATGACTAGGTCTGTGTCTGTCTCTACCATGACTAGGTCTGTGTCTGTCTCTACCATGACTAGGTCTGTGTCCTTCTGTCTCTACCATGACTAGGTCTGTGTCTGTCTGTCTCTACCATGACTAGGTCTGTGTCTCTACCATGACTAGGTCTGTCTGTCTCTACCATGACTAGGTCTGTGTGTCTGTCTCTACCATGACTAGGTCTGTCTCTGTCTCTACCATGACTAGGTCTGTCTGTCTGTCTCTACCATGACTAGGTCTGCGTCTCTGTCTCTACCATGACTAGGTCTGTGTCTCTGTCTCTACTATGACTAGGTCTGTGTCTGTCTGTCTCTACCATGACAAGGTCTGTGTCTCTGTCTCTACCATGACTAGGTCTGTGTCTCTGTCTCTACCATGACTAGGTCTGTGTCTGTCTGTCTCTACCATGACTAGGTCTGTGTCTGTCTCTACCATGACTAGGTCTGTGTCTCTACCATGACTAGGTCTGTGTCTGTCTGTCTCTACCATGACTAGGTCTCTGTCTCTGCCATGACTAGGTCTGTGTCTGTCTGTCTCTACCATGACTAGGTCTGTGTCTCTGTCTCTACCATGATTAGGTCTGTGTCTGTCTCTACCATGACTAGGTATGTGTCTGTCTGTCTCTGCCATGACTAGGTCTGTGTCTGTCTGTCTCTACCATGACTATGTCTGTGTCTGTCTGTCTCTGCCATGACTAGGTCTGTGTCTGTCTGTCTCTGCCATGACCAAGTCTGTGTCTGTCTGTCTCTACCATGACTAGGTCTGTGTCTGTCTGTCTCTGCCATGACTAGGTCTGTGTCTCTGTCTCTACCATGACTAGGTCTGTGTCTGTCTCTACCATGACTAAGTCTGTGTCTGTCTCTACCATGACTAGGTCTGTGTCTCTGTCTCTACCATGACTAGGTCTGTGTCTGTCTGTCTCTACCATGACTAGGTCTGTGTCTCTGTCTCTACCATGACTAGGTCTGTGTCTGTCTCTACCATGACTAGGTCTGTGTCGGTCTGTCTCTACCATGACTAGGTCTGTGTCTGTCTGTCTCTACCATGTCTAGGTCTGTGTCTCTGTCTCTACCATGACTAGGTCTGTGTCTGTCTGTCTCTACCATGACTAGGTCTGTGTCTGTCTCTCTCTACCATGACTAGGTCTGTGTCTCTGTCTCTACCATGACTAGGTCTGTGTCTGTCTCTACCATGACTAGGTCTGTGTCTGTCTGTCTCTACCATGACTAGGTCTGTGTCTCTACCATGACTAGGTCTGTCTGTCTCTACCATGACTAGGTCTGTGTGTCTGTCTCTACCATGACTAGGTCTGTCTCTGTCTCTACCATGACTAGGTCTGTCTGTCTGTCTCTACCATGACTAGGTCTGCGTCTCTGTCTCTACCATGACTAGGTCTGTGTCTCTGTCTCTACTATGACTAGGTCTGTGTCTGTCTGTCTCTACCATGACAAGGTCTGTGTCTCTGTCTCTACCATGACTAGGTCTGTGTCTCTGTCTCTACCATGACTAGGTCTGTGTCTGTCTGTCTCTACCATGACTAGGTCTGTGTCTGTCTCTACCATGACTAGGTCTGTGTCTCTACCATGACTAGGTCTGTGTCTGTCTGTCTCTACCATGACTAGGTCTCTGTCTCTGCCATGACTAGGTCTGTGTCTGTCTGTCTCTACCATGACTAGGTCTGTGTCTCTGTCTCTACCATGATTAGGTCTGTGTCTGTCTCTACCATGACTAGGTATGTGTCTGTCTGTCTCTGCCATGACTAGGTCTGTGTCTGTCTGTCTCTACCATGACTATGTCTGTGTCTGTCTGTCTCTGCCATGACTAGGTCTGTGTCTGTCTGTCTCTGCCATGACCAAGTCTGTGTCTGTCTGTCTCTACCATGACTAGGTCTGTGTCTGTCTGTCTCTGCCATGACTAGGTCTGTGTCTCTGTCTCTACCATGACTAGGTCTGTGTCTGTCTCTACCATGACTAAGTCTGTGTCTGTCTCTACCATGACTAGGTCTGTGTCTCTGTCTCTACCATGACTAGGTCTGTGTCTGTCTGTCTCTACCATGACTAGGTCTGTGTCTCTGTCTCTACCATGACTAGGTCTGTGTCTGTCTCTACCATGACTAGGTCTGTGTCGGTCTGTCTCTACCATGACTAGGTCTGTGTCTGTCTGTCTCTACCATGTCTAGGTCTGTGTCTCTGTCTCTACCATGACTAGGTCTGTGTCTGTCTGTCTCTACCATGACTAGGTCTGTGTCTGTCTCTCTCTACCATGACTAGGTCTGTGTCTCTGTCTCTACCATGACTAGGTCTGTGTCTGTCTCTACCATGACTAGGTCTGTGTCTGTCTGTCTCTACCATGACTAGGTCTGTGTCTGTCTCTACCATGACTAGGTCTGTGTCTCTGTCTCTACCATGACTAGGTCTGTGTCTGTCTGTCTCTACCATGACTAGGTCTGTCTCTGTCTCTACCATGACTAGGTCTGTCTTCGTCTCTACCATGACTAAGTGTGTCTCTGTCTCTACCATGACTAAGTCATTGTGTCTGTCTCTACCATGACTAGGTCTGTGTCTCTGTCTCTACCATGACTAGGTCTGTTTGTCTGTCTCTACCATGACTAGGTCTGTGTCTCTGTCTCTACCATGACTAGGTCTGTCTCTGTCTCTACCATGACTAGGTCTGTGTCTGTCTGTCTCTCTACCATGACTAGGTCTGTGTCTGTCTGTCTCTCTACCATGACTAGGTCTGTGTCTGTCTCTACCATGACTAGGTCTGTGTCTCTGTCTCTACCATGACTAGGTCTGTGTCTGTCTGTCTCTACCATGACTAGGTCTGTGTCTCTGTCTCTACCATGACTAGGTCTCTGTCTCTGTCTCTACCATGACTAGGTCTGTGTCTGTCTCTACCATGACTAGGTCTGTACCTGTCTCTACCATGACTAGGTCTGTGTCTCTACCATGACTAGGTCTGTGTCTCTGTCTCTACCATGACTAGGTCTGTGTCTGTCTCTACCATGACTAGGTCTGTGTCTGTCTCTACCATGACTAGGTCTGTGTCTCTGTCTCTACCATGAATAGGTCTGTGTGTCTGTCTCTACCATGACTAGGTCTGTGTCTCTGTCTCTACCATGACTAGGTATGTGTCTGTCTGTCTCTGCCATGACTAGGGTCTGTCTCTGTCTGTCTCTGCCATGACTAGGTCTGTGTCTGTCTCTACCATGACTAGGTCTGTGTGTCTGTCTCTACCATGACTAGGTCTGTGTCTCTACCATGACTAGGTCTGTGTCTCTGTCTCTACCATGACTAGGTCTGTGTGTCTGTCTCTACCATGACTAGGTCTGTGTCTGTCTGTCTATACCATGACTATGTCTGTGTCTCTACCATGACTAGATCTGTGTCTCTGTCTCTACCATGACTTGGTCTGTGTGTCTGTCTCTACCATGACTAGGTCTGTGTCTCTGTCTCTACCATGACTAGGTCTGTGTCTCTCTCTCTATCATGACTAGGTCTGTGTCTCTGCCATGACTAGGTCTGTGTCTCTGTCTCTACCATGACTAGGTCTGTGTCTCTGTCTCTACCATGACTAGGTCTGTGTCTGTCTCTACCATGACTAGGTCTGTGTCTCTGTCTCTACCATGACTAGGTCTGTGTGTCTGTCTCTACCATGACTAGGTCTGTGTCTCTGTCTCTACCATGACTAGGTCTGTGTCTCTGTCTCTACCATGACTAGGTCTGTCTCTGTCTCTACCATGACTAGGTCTGTGTCTCTGTCTCTACCATGACTAGGTCTGTGTCTCTGTCTCTTCCATGACTTGGTCTGTGTCTGTCTCTACCATGACTAGGTCTGTCTCTGTCTCTTCCATGACTAGGTCTGTGTCTCTACCATGACTAGGTCTCTGTCTCTTTCTCTACCATGACTAGGTCTGTGTCTCTGTCTCTACCATGACTAGGTCTGTGTCTCTGTCTCTACCATGACTAGGTCTGTGTGTCTGTCTCTACCATGACTATGTCTGTGTCTCTACCATGACTAGATCTGTGTCTCTGTCTCTACCATGACTTGGTCTGTGTGTCTGTCTCTACCATGACTAGGTCTGTGTCTCTGTCTCTACCATGACTAGGTCTGTGTCTCTCTCTCTATCATGACTAGGTCTGTGTCTCTGCCATGACTAGGTCTGTGTCTCTGTCTCTACCATGACTAGGTCTGTGTCTCTGTCTCTACCATGACTAGGTCTGTGTCTGTCTCTACCATGACTAGGTCTGTGTCTGTCTCTACCATGACTAGGTCTGTGTCTCTGTCTCTACCATGACTAGGTCTGTCTGTCTGTCTCTACCATGACTAGGTCTGTGTCTGTCTCTACCATTACTAGGTCTGTGTCTGTCTCTACCATGACTAGGTCTGTGTCTGTCTCTTTCTCTACCATGACTAGGTCTGTGTCGCTGTCTCTACCATGACTAGGTCTGTCTCTGTCTCTACCATGACTAGGTCTGTGTCTGTCTCTACCATGACTAGGTCTGTCTCTGTCTCTACCATGACTAGGTCTGTGTCTCTGTCTCTACCATGACTAGGTCTGTGTCTCTGTCTCTACCATGACTAGGTATGTGTCTGTCTGTCTCTGCCATGACTAGGTCTGTGTCTCTGTCTCTACCATGACTAGGTCTGTGTCTGTCTCTACCATGACTAGGTCTGTCTCTGTCTCTACCATGACTAGGTCTGTGTCTCTGTCTCTACCATGACTAGGTCTGTGTCTCTGTCTCTACCATGACTAGGTCTGTGTCTCTGTCTCTACCATGACTAGGTCTGTGTCTCTGTCTCTACCATGACTAGGTCTGTGTCTGTCTGTCTCTACCATGACTAGGTCTGTGTCTCTTTCTCTACCATGACTAGGTCTGTGTCTCTACCATGACTAGGTCTGTGTCTGTCTCTACCATGACTAGGTCTGTGTCTCTACCATGACTAGGTCTGTGTCTCTGTCTCTACCATGACTAGGTCTGTGTCTCTGTCTCTACCATGACTAGGTCTGTGTCTCTACCATGACTAGGTCTGTGTCTGTCTGTCTCTACCATGACTAGGTCTGTGTCTCTGTCTCTACCATGACTAGGTCTGTGTCTGTCTCTACCATGACTAGGTCTGTGTCTGTCTCTACCATGACTAGGTCTGTGTCTGTCTCTACCATGACTAGGTCTGTGTCCTTCTGTCTCTACCATGACTAGGTCTGTGTCTGTCTGTCTCTACCATGACTAGGTCTGTGTCTCTACCATGACTAGGTCTGTCTGTCTCTACCATGACTAGGTCTGTGTGTCTGTCTCTACCATGACTAGGTCTGTCTCTGTCTCTACCATGACTAGGTCTGTCTGTCTGTCTCTACCATGACTAGGTCTGCGTCTCTGTCTCTACCATGACTAGGTCTGTGTCTCTGTCTCTACTATGACTAGGTCTGTGTCTGTCTGTCTCTACCATGACAAGGTCTGTGTCTCTGTCTCTACCATGACTAGGTCTGTGTCTCTGTCTCTACCATGACTAGGTCTGTGTCTGTCTGTCTCTACCATGACTAGGTCTGTGTCTGTCTCTACCATGACTAGGTCTGTGTCTCTACCATGACTAGGTCTGTGTCTGTCTGTCTCTACCATGACTAGGTCTCTGTCTCTGCCATGACTAGGTCTGTGTCTGTCTGTCTCTACCATGACTAGGTCTGTGTCTCTGTCTCTACCATGATTAGGTCTGTGTCTGTCTCTACCATGACTAGGTATGTGTCTGTCTGTCTCTGCCATGACTAGGTCTGTGTCTGTCTGTCTCTACCATGACTATGTCTGTGTCTGTCTGTCTCTGCCATGACTAGGTCTGTGTCTGTCTGTCTCTGCCATGACCAAGTCTGTGTCTGTCTGTCTCTACCATGACTAGGTCTGTGTCTGTCTGTCTCTGCCATGACTAGGTCTGTGTCTCTGTCTCTACCATGACTAGGTCTGTGTCTGTCTCTACCATGACTAAGTCTGTGTCTGTCTCTACCATGACTAGGTCTGTGTCTCTGTCTCTACCATGACTAGGTCTGTGTCTGTCTGTCTCTACCATGACTAGGTCTGTGTCTCTGTCTCTACCATGACTAGGTCTGTGTCTGTCTCTACCATGACTAGGTCTGTGTCGGTCTGTCTCTACCATGACTAGGTCTGTGTCTGTCTGTCTCTACCATGTCTAGGTCTGTGTCTCTGTCTCTACCATGACTAGGTCTGTGTCTGTCTGTCTCTACCATGACTAGGTCTGTGTCTGTCTCTCTCTACCATGACTAGGTCTGTGTCTCTGTCTCTACCATGACTAGGTCTGTGTCTGTCTCTACCATGACTAGGTCTGTGTCTGTCTGTCTCTACCATGACTAGGTCTGTGTCTCTACCATGACTAGGTCTGTCTGTCTCTACCATGACTAGGTCTGTGTGTCTGTCTCTACCATGACTAGGTCTGTCTCTGTCTCTACCATGACTAGGTCTGTCTGTCTGTCTCTACCATGACTAGGTCTGCGTCTCTGTCTCTACCATGACTAGGTCTGTGTCTCTGTCTCTACTATGACTAGGTCTGTGTCTGTCTGTCTCTACCATGACAAGGTCTGTGTCTCTGTCTCTACCATGACTAGGTCTGTGTCTCTGTCTCTACCATGACTAGGTCTGTGTCTGTCTGTCTCTACCATGACTAGGTCTGTGTCTGTCTCTACCATGACTAGGTCTGTGTCTCTACCATGACTAGGTCTGTGTCTGTCTGTCTCTACCATGACTAGGTCTCTGTCTCTGCCATGACTAGGTCTGTGTCTGTCTGTCTCTACCATGACTAGGTCTGTGTCTCTGTCTCTACCATGATTAGGTCTGTGTCTGTCTCTACCATGACTAGGTATGTGTCTGTCTGTCTCTGCCATGACTAGGTCTGTGTCTGTCTGTCTCTACCATGACTATGTCTGTGTCTGTCTGTCTCTGCCATGACTAGGTCTGTGTCTGTCTGTCTCTGCCATGACCAAGTCTGTGTCTGTCTGTCTCTACCATGACTAGGTCTGTGTCTGTCTGTCTCTGCCATGACTAGGTCTGTGTCTCTGTCTCTACCATGACTAGGTCTGTGTCTGTCTCTACCATGACTAAGTCTGTGTCTGTCTCTACCATGACTAGGTCTGTGTCTCTGTCTCTACCATGACTAGGTCTGTGTCTGTCTGTCTCTACCATGACTAGGTCTGTGTCTCTGTCTCTACCATGACTAGGTCTGTGTCTGTCTCTACCATGACTAGGTCTGTGTCGGTCTGTCTCTACCATGACTAGGTCTGTGTCTGTCTGTCTCTACCATGTCTAGGTCTGTGTCTCTGTCTCTACCATGACTAGGTCTGTGTCTGTCTGTCTCTACCATGACTAGGTCTGTGTCTGTCTCTCTCTACCATGACTAGGTCTGTGTCTCTGTCTCTACCATGACTAGGTCTGTGTCTGTCTCTACCATGACTAGGTCTGTGTCTGTCTGTCTCTACCATGACTAGGTCTGTGTCTGTCTCTACCATGACTAGGTCTGTGTCTCTGTCTCTACCATGACTAGGTCTGTGTCTGTCTGTCTCTACCATGACTAGGTCTGTCTCTGTCTCTACCATGACTAGGTCTGTCTTCGTCTCTACCATGACTAAGTGTGTCTCTGTCTCTACCATGACTAAGTCATTGTGTCTGTCTCTACCATGACTAGGTCTGTGTCTCTGTCTCTACCATGACTAGGTCTGTTTGTCTGTCTCTACCATGACTAGGTCTGTGTCTCTGTCTCTACCATGACTAGGTCTGTCTCTGTCTCTACCATGACTAGGTCTGTGTCTGTCTGTCTCTCTACCATGACTAGGTCTGTGTCTGTCTGTCTCTCTACCATGACTAGGTCTGTGTCTGTCTCTACCATGACTAGGTCTGTGTCTCTGTCTCTACCATGACTAGGTCTGTGTCTGTCTGTCTCTACCATGACTAGGTCTGTGTCTCTGTCTCTACCATGACTAGGTCTCTGTCTCTGTCTCTACCATGACTAGGTCTGTGTCTGTCTCTACCATGACTAGGTCTGTACCTGTCTCTACCATGACTAGGTCTGTGTCTCTACCATGACTAGGTCTGTGTCTCTGTCTCTACCATGACTAGGTCTGTGTCTGTCTCTACCATGACTAGGTCTGTGTCTGTCTCTACCATGACTAGGTCTGTGTCTCTGTCTCTACCATGAATAGGTCTGTGTGTCTGTCTCTACCATGACTAGGTCTGTGTCTCTGTCTCTACCATGACTAGGTATGTGTCTGTCTGTCTCTGCCATGACTAGGGTCTGTCTCTGTCTGTCTCTGCCATGACTAGGTCTGTGTCTGTCTCTACCATGACTAGGTCTGTGTGTCTGTCTCTACCATGACTAGGTCTGTGTCTCTACCATGACTAGGTCTGTGTCTCTGTCTCTACCATGACTAGGTCTGTGTGTCTGTCTCTACCATGACTAGGTCTGTGTCTGTCTGTCTATACCATGACTATGTCTGTGTCTCTACCATGACTAGATCTGTGTCTCTGTCTCTACCATGACTTGGTCTGTGTGTCTGTCTCTACCATGACTAGGTCTGTGTCTCTGTCTCTACCATGACTAGGTCTGTGTCTCTCTCTCTATCATGACTAGGTCTGTGTCTCTGCCATGACTAGGTCTGTGTCTCTGTCTCTACCATGACTAGGTCTGTGTCTCTGTCTCTACCATGACTAGGTCTGTGTCTGTCTCTACCATGACTAGGTCTGTGTCTCTGTCTCTACCATGACTAGGTCTGTGTGTCTGTCTCTACCATGACTAGGTCTGTGTCTCTGTCTCTACCATGACTAGGTCTGTGTCTCTGTCTCTACCATGACTAGGTCTGTCTCTGTCTCTACCATGACTAGGTCTGTGTCTCTGTCTCTACCATGACTAGGTCTGTGTCTCTGTCTCTTCCATGACTTGGTCTGTGTCTGTCTCTACCATGACTAGGTCTGTCTCTGTCTCTTCCATGACTAGGTCTGTGTCTCTACCATGACTAGGTCTCTGTCTCTTTCTCTACCATGACTAGGTCTGTGTCTCTGTCTCTACCATGACTAGGTCTGTGTCTCTGTCTCTACCATGACTAGGTCTGTGTGTCTGTCTCTACCATGACTATGTCTGTGTCTCTACCATGACTAGATCTGTGTCTCTGTCTCTACCATGACTTGGTCTGTGTGTCTGTCTCTACCATGACTAGGTCTGTGTCTCTGTCTCTACCATGACTAGGTCTGTGTCTCTCTCTCTATCATGACTAGGTCTGTGTCTCTGCCATGACTAGGTCTGTGTCTCTGTCTCTACCATGACTAGGTCTGTGTCTCTGTCTCTACCATGACTAGGTCTGTGTCTGTCTCTACCATGACTAGGTCTGTGTCTCTGTCTCTACCATGACTAGGTCTGTGTGTCTGTCTCTACCATGACTAGGTCTGTGTCTCTGTCTCTACCATGACTAGGTCTGTGTCTCTGTCTCTACCATGACTAGGTCTGTCTCTGTCTCTACCATGACTAGGTCTGTGTCTCTGTCTCTACCATGACTAGGTCTGTGTCTCTGTCTCTTCCATGACTTGGTCTGTGTCTGTCTCTACCATGACTAGGTCTGTCTCTGTCTCTTCCATGACTAGGTCTGTGTCTCTACCATGACTAGGTCTCTGTCTCTTTCTCTACCATGACTAGGTCTGTGTCTCTGTCTCTACCATGACTAGGTCTGTGTCTCTGTCTCTACCATGACTAGGTCTGTGTGTCTGTCTCTACCATGACTAGGTCTGTGTCTGTCTCTTTCTCTACCATGACTAGGTCTGTGTGTCTGTCTCTTTCTCTACCATGACTAGGTCTGTGTCTCTGTCTCTACCATGAGTAGGTCTGTGTCTGTCTGTCTCTGCCATGACTAGGTCTGTGTCTCTGTCTCCTCCATGACTAGGTCTGTCTCTGTCTCTACCATGACTAGGTCTGTCTCTGTCTCTACCATGAATAGGTCTTTGTCTGTCTGTCTCTGCCATGTCTAGGTCTGTGTCTCTGTCTCTACCATGACTAGGTCTCTGTCTCTACCATGACTAGGTCTGTGTCTCTACCATGACTAGGTCTGTGTCTCTGTTTCTACCATGACTTGGTCTGTGTGTCTGTTTCTACCATGACTAGGTCTGTGTCTCTGTCTCTACCATGACTAGGTCTGTGTCTGTCTGTCTCTACCATGACTAGGTCTGTGTCTGTCTCTACCATGACTAGGTCTGTGTCTGTCTCTACCATGACTAGGTCTGTGTCTCTGTCTCTACCATGACTAGGTCTGTGTGTCTGTCTCTACCATGACTAGGTCTGTGTCTGTCTGTCTCTACCATGACTAGGTCTCTGTCTCTACCATGACTAGGTCTGTCTCTGTCTCTAACATGACTACGTCTGTGTCTGTCTCTACCATGACTAGGTCTGTGTCTCTGTCTCTACCATGACTAGGTCTGTCTGTCTGTCTCTACCATGACTAGGTCTGTGTCTGTCTCTACCATGACTAGGTCTGTGTCTGTCTCTACCATGACTAGGTCTGTGTCTGTCTCTACCATGACTAGGTCTGTCTCTGTCTCTACCATGACTAGGTCTGTGTCTCTGTCTCTACCATGACTAGGTCTGTGTCTCTGTCTCTACCATGACTAGGTATGTGTCTGTCTGTCTCTGCCATGACTAGGTCTGTGTCTCTGTCTCTACCATGACTAGGTCTGTGTCTGTCTCTACCATGACTAGGTCTGTCTCTGTCTCTACCATGACTAGGTCTGTGTCTCTGTCTCTACCATGACTAGGTCTGTGTCTCTGTCTCTACCATGACTAGGTCTGTGTCTCTGTCTCTACCATGACTAGGTCTGTGTCTCTGTCTCTACCATGACTAGGTCTGTGTCTGTCTGTCTCTACCATGACTAGGTCTGTGTCTCTGTCTCTACCATGACTAGGTCTGTGTCTCTACCATGACTAGGTCTGTGTCTGTCTCTACCATGACTAGGTCTGTGTCTCTGTCTCTACCATGACTAGGTCTGTGTGTCTGTCTCTACCATGACTAGGTCTGTGTCTGTCTGTCTCTACCATGACTAGGTCTGTGTCTCTACCATGACTAGATCTGTGTCTCTGTCTCTACCATGACTAGGTCTGTGTGTCTGTCTCTACCATGACTAGGTCTGTGTCTCTGTCTCTACCATGACTAGGTCTGTTTCTCTCTCTACCATGACTAGGTCTGTGTCTCTACCATGACTAGGTCTGTGTCTCTGTCTCTACCATGACTAGGTCTGTGTCTCTGTCTCTACCATGACTAGGACTGTGTCTCTACCATGACTAGGTCTGTGTTTGTCTGTCTCTACCATGACTAGGTCTGTGTCTCTGTCTCTACCATGACTAGGTCTGTGTCTGTCTCTACCATGACTAGGTCTGTGTCTGTCTCTACCATGACTAGGTCTGTGTCTGTCTGTCTCTACCATGACTAGGTCTGTGTCTGTCTGTCTCTACCATGACTAGGTCTGTGTCTCTACCATGACTAGGTCTGTCTGTCTCTACCATGACTAGGTCTGTGTGTCTGTCTCTACCATGACTAGGTCTGTCTCTGTCTCTACCATGACTAGGTCTGTCTGTCTGTCTCTACCATGACTAGGTCTGTGTCTGTCTCTACCATGACTAGGTCTGTGTCTCTGTCTCTACTATGACTAGGTCTGTGTCTGTCTGTCTCTACCATGACAAGGTCTGTGTCTCTGTCTCTACCATGACTAGGTCTGTGTCTCTGTCTCTACCATGACTAGGTCTGTGTCTGTCTGTCTCTACCATGACTAGGTCTGTGTCTGTCTCTACCATGACTAGGTCTGTGCCTCTACCATGACTAGGTCTGTGTCTGTCTGTCTCTACCATGACTAGGTCTCTGTCTCTGCCATGACTAGGTCTGTGTCTGTCTGTCTCTACCATGACTAGGTCTGTGTCTCTGTCTCTACCATGATTAGGTCTGTGTCTGTCTCTACCATGACTAGGTATGTGTCTGTCTGTCTCTGCCATGACTAGGTCTGTGTCTCTGTCTCTACCATGACTAGGTCTGTGTCTGTCTCTACCATGACTAGGTCTGTGTCTGTCTGTCTCTACCATCACTAGGTCTGTGTCTCTGTCTCTGCCATGACTAGGTCTATGTCTGTCTGTCTCTACCATGACTAGGTCTGTGTCTCTGTCTCTGCCATGACTAGGTCTGTGTCTGTCTGTCTCTACCATGACTAGGTCTGTGTGTCTGTCTCTACCATGACTAGGTCTGTGTCTGTCTGTCTCTACCATGACTAGGTCTGTGTCTCTACCATGACTAGATCTGTGTCTCTGTCTCTACCATGACTAGGTCTGTGTGTCTGTCTCTACCATGACTAGGTCTGTGTCTCTGTCTCTACGATGACTAGGTCTGTGTCTCTCTCTATCATGACTAGGTCTGTGTCTCTACCATGACTAGGTCTGTCTCTGTCTCTACCATGACTAGGTCTGTGTCTCTGTCTCTACCATGACTAGGTCTGTGTCTCTGTCTCTACCATGACTAGGTCTGTGTCTCTGTCTCTACCATGACTAGGTCTGTGTCTCTGTCTCTACCATGACTTGGTCTGTGTCTGTCTGTCTCTACCATGACTAGGTCTGTGTCTCT
Organism: Salmo salar; assembly: GCF_965601325.2. Taxonomy (NCBI): domain Eukaryota; kingdom Metazoa; phylum Chordata; class Actinopteri; order Salmoniformes; family Salmonidae; genus Salmo; species Salmo salar. The sequence goes on along the minus strand of NC_138304.1, from coordinate 79,170,367 downwards.
GTCTCTACCATGACTAGGTCTGTGTCTCTACCATGACTAGGTCTGTGTCTGTCTCTACCATGACTAGGTCTGTGTCTCTGTCTCTACCATGACTAGGTCTGTGTGTCTGTCTCTACCATGACTAGGTCTGTGTCTGTCTGTCTCTACCATGACTAGGTCTGTGTCTCTACCATGACTAGATCTGTGTCTCTGTCTCTACCATGACTAGGTCTGTGTGTCTGTCTCTACCATGACTAGGTCTGTGTCTCTGTCTCTACCATGACTAGGTCTGTGTCTCTCTCTACCATGACTAGGTCTGTGTCTCCACCATGACTAGGTCTGTGTCTCTGTCTCTACCATGACTAGGTCTGTGTCTCTGTCTCTACCATGACTAGGTCTGTGTGTCTGTCTCTACCATGACTAGGTCTGTGTCTCTGTCTCTACCATGACTAGGTCTGTGTCTCTGTCTCTACCATGACTAGGTCTGTCTCTGTCTCTACCATGACTAGGTCTGTGTCTCTGTCTCTACCATGACTAGGTCTGTGTCTCTGTCTCTTCCATGACTAGGTCTGTGTCTGTCTCTACCATGACTAGGTCTGTCTCTGTCTCTTCCATGACTAGGTCTGTGTGTCTGTCTCTACCATGACTAGGTCTGTGTCTGTCTCTTTCTCTACCATGACTAGGTCTGTGTGTCTGTCTCTTTCTCTACCATGACTAGGTCTGTGTCTCTGTCTCTACCATGAGTAGGTCTGTGTCTGTCTGTCTCTGCCATGACTAGGTCTGTGTCTCTGTCTCCTCCATGACTAGGTCTGTCTCTGTCTCTACCATGACTAGGTCTGTCTCTGTCTCTACCATGACTAGGTCTGTGTCTCTGTCTCTACCATGAATAGGTCTTTGTCTGTCTGTCTCTGCCATGACTAGGTCTGTGTCTCTGTCTCTACCATGACTAGGTCTCTGTCTCTGTCTCTACCATGACTAGGTCTGTGTCTCTACCATGACTAGGTCTGTGTCTCTGTGTCTACCATGACTTGGTCTGTGTGTCTGTTTCTACCATGACTAGGTCTGTGTCTCTGGCTCTAACATGACTAATTCTGTGTCTGTCTGTCTCTACCATGACTAGGTCTGTGTCTGTCTCTACCATGACTAGGTCTGTGTCTGTCTCTACCATGACTAGGTCTGTGTCTCTGTCTCTGCCATGACTAGGTCTGTGTCTGTCTGTCTCTACCATGACTAGGTCTGTGTGTCTGTCTCTACCATGACTAGGTCTGTGTCTGTCTGTCTCTACCATGACTAGGTCTGTGTCTCTACCATGACTAGGTCTGTGTCTCTGTCTCTACCATGACTAGGTCTGTGTGTCTGTCTCTACCATGACTAGGTCTGTGTCTCTGTCTCTACCATGACTGGGTCTGTGTCTCTCTCTATCATGACTAGGTCTGTGTCTCTACCATGACTAGGTCTGTGTCTCTGTCTCTAGCATGACTAGGTCTGTGTCTCTGTCTCTACCATGACTAGGTCTGTGTCTGTCTCTACCATGACTAGGTCTGTGTCTCTGTCTCTACCATGACTAGGTCTGTGTCTCTGTCTCTACCATGACTAGGTCTGTCTCTGTCTCTACCATGACTAGGTCTGTGTCTCTGTCTCTACCATGACTAGGTCTGTGTCTCTGTCTCTTCCATGACTAGGTCTGTGTCTGTCTCTACCATGACTAGGTCTGTCTCTGTCTCTTCCATGACTAGGTCTGTGTGTCTGTCTCTACCATGACTAGGTCTGTGTCTGTCTCTTTCTCTACCATGACTAGGTCTGTGTGTCTGTCTCTTTCTCTACCATGACTAGGTCTGTGTCTCTGTCTCTACCATGAGTAGGTCTGTGTCTGTCTGTCTCTGCCATGACTAGGTCTGTGTCTCTGTCTCCTCCATGACTAGGTCTGTGTCTCTGTCTCTACCATGACTAGGTCTGTCTCTGTCTCTACCATGACTAGGTCTGTGTCTCTGTCTCTACCATGAATAGGTCTCTGTCTCTGTCTCTACCATGACTAGGTCTGTGTCTCTACCATGACTAGGTCTGTGTCTCTGTGTCTACCATGACTTGGTCTGTGTGTCTGTTTCTACCATGACTAGGTCTGTGTCTCTGTCTCTACCATGACTAGGTCTGTGTCTGTCTGTCTCTACCATGACTAGGTCTGTGTCTGTCTCTACCATGACTAGGTCTGTGTCTGTCTCTACCATGACTAGGTCTGTGTCTCTGTCTCTACCATGACTAGGTCTGTGTGTCTGTCTCTACCATGACTGGGTCTGTGTCTGTCTGTCTCTACCATGACTAGGTCTCTGTCTCTACCATGACTAGGTCTGTCTCTGTCTCTACCATGACTAGGTCTGTGTCTGTCTCTACCATGACTATGTCTGTGTCTGTCTCTAGCCATGACTAGGTCTGTGTCTGTCTCTTTCTCTACCATGACTAGGTCTGTGTCGCTGTCTCTACCATGACTAGGTCTGTCTCTGTCTCTACCATGACTAGGTCTGTCTCTGTCTCTACCATGACTAGGTCTGTGTCTCTGTCTCTACCATGACTAGGTCTGTGTCTCTGTCTCTACCATGACTAGGTATGTGTCTGTCTGTCTCTGCCATGACTAGGTCTGTGTCTCTGTCTCTACCATGACTAGGTCTGTGTCTCTGTCTCTACCATGACTAGGTCTGTGTCTGTCTCTACCATGACTAGGTCTGTCTCTGTCTCTACCATGACTAGGTCTGTGTCTCTGTCTCTACCATGACTAGGTCTGTGTCTCTGTCTCTACCATGACTAGGTCTGTGTCTCTGTCTCTACCATGACTAGGTCTGTGTCTCTGTCTCTACCATGACTAGGTCTGTGTCTGTCTGTCTCTACCATGACTAGGTCTGTGTCTCTGTCTCTACCATGACTAGGTCTGTGTCTCTACCATGACTAGGTCTGTGTCTGTCTCTACCATGACTAGGTCTGTGTCTCTGTCTCTACCATGACTAGGTCTGTGTGTCTGTCTCTACCATGACTAGGTCTGTGTCTGTCTGTCTCTACCATGACTAGGTCTGTGTCTCTACCATGACTAGATCTGTGTCTCTGTCTCTACCATGACTAGGTCTGTGTGTCTGTCTCTACCATGACTAGGTCTGTGTCTCTGTCTCTACCATGACTAGGTCTGTGTCTCTCTCTACCATGACTAGGTCTGTGTCTCTACCATGACTAGGTCTGTGTCTCTGTCTCTACCATGACTAGGTCTGTGTCTGTCTGTCTCTACCATGACTAGGTCTGTGTCTCTGTCTCTACCATGACTAGGTCTGTGTCTGTCTCTACCATGACTAGGTCTGTGTCTGTCTCTACCATGACTAGGTCTTTGTCTCTGTCTCTACCATGACTAGGTCTGTGTCTGTCTGTCTCTACCATGACTAGGTCTGTGTCTGTCTGTCTCTACCATGACTAGGTCTGTGTCTGTCTCTACCATGACTAGGTCTGTGTCTGTCTCTACCATGACTAGGTCTGCGTCTGTCTGTCTCTACCATGACTAGGTCTGCGTCTGTCTGTCTCTACCATGACTAGGTCTTTGTGCCTGTCTCTACCATGACTAGGTCTGTCTCTGTCTCTACCATGACTAGGTCTGTCTGTCTGTCTCTACCATGACTAGGTCTGTGTCTCTGTCTCTACCATGACTAGGTCTGTGTCTCTGTCTCTACCATGACTAGGTCTGTGTCTGTCTGTCTCTACCATTACAAGGTCTGTGTCTCTGTCTCTACCATGACTAGGTCTGTGTCTCTGTCTCTACCATGACTAGGTCTGTGTCTATCTGTCTCTACCATGGCTAGGTCTGTGTCTGTCTCTACCATGACTAGGTCTGTGTCTCTACCATGACTAGGTCTGTGTCTGTCTGTCTCTACCATGACTAGGTCTGTGTCTCTGTCTCTGCCATGACTAGGTCTGTGTCTGTCTGTCTCTACCATGACTAGGTCTGTGTCTCTGTCTCTACCATGACTAGGTCTGTGTCTGTCTCTACCATGACTAGGTATGTGTCTGTCTGTCTCTGCCATGACTAGGTCTGTGTCTGTCTCTACCATGACTAGGTCTGTGTCTCTGTCTCTGCCATGACTAGGTCTGTGTCTTTCTGTCTCTACCATGACTAGGTCTGTGTCTCTGTCTCTACCATGACTAGGTCTGTGTCTGTCTCTACCATGACTAGGTATGTGTCTGTCTGTCTCTGCCATGACTAGGTCTGTGTCTGTCTGTCTCTACCATCACTAGGTCTGTGTCTCTGTCTCTGCCATGACTAGGTCTGTGTCTGTCTGTCTCTACCATGACTAGGTCTGTGTGTCTGTCTCTACCATGACTAGGTCTGTCTCTGTCTCTACCATGACTAGGTCTGTGTCTGTCTCTACCATGACTAGGTCTGTGTCTGTCTCTACCATGACTAGGTCTCTGTCTCTACCATGACTAGGTCTGTGTCTGTCTCTACCATGACTAGGTATGTGTCTGTCTCTCCCATGACTAGGTCTGTGTCTGTCTCTACCATGACTAGGTCTGTGTCTCTACCATGACTAGGTCTCTGTCTCTACCATGACTAGGTCTGTGTGTCTGTCTCTACCATGACTAGGTCTGTATCTGTCTCTACCATGACTAGGTCTGTGTCTGTCTCTACCATGACTAGGTCTGTGTCTGTCTCTACCATGACTAGGTCTGTGTCTGTCTCTACCATGACTAGGTATGTGTCTGTCTCTACCATGACTAGGTATGTGTCTGTCTCTACCAGGGCTCTGACCAGGACTGTACTTAGTTTAATCTCCACCCCGCAACTTCCCTCTTGTAATACAACCTCATTTACATCGTGATATGACAACCTCTGTGTATCCCAGACACTCACACCAGACCTCTCCACAGTGAGCCCCTCATGTTAGACAGCACAAGGAACGAAGGTGCGTCTCAGCGACAGTGTCTGTTTTGCATCGGCTGTATATTTGCATTCGCCAGACTTTTGCATAGTATACAGTGAGGGAAAAAAGTATTTGATCCCTTGCTGATTTTGTACGTTTGCCCACTGACAAAGAAAGGGTCAGTCTATTATTTTAATGGTAGGTTTATTTGAACAGTGAGAGACAGAATGACAACAAAAATATCCTGAACAACGCATGTCAAAAATGTTATAAATTGATTTGCATTTTAATGAGGGAAATAAGTATTTGACCCCCTTTCAATCAGAAAGATTTCTGGCTCCCAGGTGTCTTTTATACAGGTAACGAGCTGAGATTAGGACCACACTCTTAAAGGGAGTGCTCCTAACCGCAGCTTGTTACCTATAAAAAAGACACCTGTCCATAGAAGCAATCAATCAATCAGATTCCAAACTCTCCACCATGGCCAAGACCAAAGAGCGCTCCAAGGATGTCAGGGACAAGATTGTAAACCTACACAAGGCTGTAATGGGCTACAAGACCATCGCCAAGCAGCTTGGTGAGAAGGTGACAACATTTGGAATAAACATTAAAGAACTGTCAATATCCCTCGGCCTTGGGCTCCTTGCAAGATCTCACCTCGTGGAGTTGCAATGATCATGAGAACGGTGAGGAATCAGCCCAGAACTACACGGGAGGATCTTGTCAATGATCTCAAGGCAGCTGGGACCATAGTCACCAAGAAAACAATTGGTAACACACTATGCCGTGAAGGACTGAAATCCTGCAGCGCCCGCAAGGTCCCCCTGCTCAAGAATACATATACATGCCCGTCTGAAGTTTGCCAATGAACATCTCAATGACTCAGAGGACAACTGGTGAAAGTGTTGTGGTCAGATGAGACCAAAATGGAGCTCTTTGACATCAACTCAACTCGCCGTGTTTGGAGGAGGAGGAATGCTGCCTATGACCCCAAGAACACCATCCCCACCGTCAAACATGGAGGTGGAAACATTATGCTTTGGGGGTGTTTTTCTGCTAAGGGGATAGGACAACTTCACCGCATCAAAGGGACGATGGACGGGGCCATGTACCGTCACATCTTGGGTGAGAACCTCCTTCCCTCAGCCAGGGCATTTAGAATGGGTCGTTGATGGGTATTCCAGCATGACAATGACCCAAAACACACGGCCAAGGCAACAAAGGACTGGCTCAAGAAGAAGCACATTAAGGTCCTGGAGTGGCCTAGCCAGTCTCCAGACCTTAATCCCGTAGAAAATCTGTGGACGGAGCTGAAGGTTTGAGTTTCCAAACGTCAGCCTCGAACCCTTAGTGACTTGGAGAAGATCTGCAAAGAGGAGTGGAACAAAATCCCTCCTGATATGTGTGCAGTCCTGGTGGCCAATTACAAGAAACGTCTGACCTATGTGATTGCCAACAAGGGTTTTGCCACCAAGTACTAAGTCATGTTTTGCAGAGGGGTCAAATACTTATTTCCCCCATTAAAATGCAAATCATTTTATAACATTTTTGACATGCGTTTTTCTGGATTTTTTTGTTGTTATTCTGTCTCTCACTGTTCAAATAAACCTACTATTAAAATTATAGACTGATCATTTCTTTGTAAGTACAAACGTACAAAATCAGCAGGGGATCAAATACTTTTTTCCCCCACTGTACATCTGCGTCTTAATGAAAGAACCTGTTCATCAAAAGTGATGAAATGCATTTTGTGAATGTTGACTAATTCACATAGTTAAGGAGAAATCTGGTTATATGCAGCCGGGGAGAGGAGAGATCTTGTCAAGCAAGAGAGTGGCATCTGTCCCTCTGGCTGAAGGACATACAGTACACACACAAACACACAGTGGAGGAGGGAGGGGGTGGATGAGGAGGATGAGGGAGGATGAGTAGCGGGTAGAGGAGGAGGAGGAGGGAGGGGTGGATGAGGAGGAGGGGGAAGGATGTGTAGCGGGGTAGAGGCAGAGGAGGAGGGAGGGGGTGGATGAGGAGGATGAGTAGTGGGGTAGAGGAGGAGGAGGATGGAGGGGGTGGATGAGGAGGATGAGGGAGGATGAGTAGTGGGGTAGAGGAGGAGGAGGAGGGAGGGGTGGATGAGGAGGAGGGGGAAGGATGAGTAGCGGGGTAGAGGAGGAGGAGGAGGGAGGATGAGTAGTGGGGTAGAGGAGGAGGAGGGTGTGGATGAGGAGGAGGGAAGATGAGTAGTGGGGTAGAGGAGGAGGGAGGGGTGGATGAGGAGGGGGAGGGAGGATGAGTAGCGGGGTAGAGGAGGAGGAGGAGGGAGGGTGTGGATGAGGAGGAGGGAGGATGAGTAGCGGGGTAGAGGAGGAGGGAGGGGTGGATGAGGAGGAGGAGGGAGGATGAGTAGCGGGGTAGAGGAAGAGGAGGGAGGGGGTGGATGAGGAGGGGGTGGATGAGGAGGAGGAGGGAGGATGAGTAGAGGAGGAGGAGGAGGGAGGGGGTGGATGAAGGGGAGGGGGAAGGATGAGAGTAGCGGGGTAGAGGAGGAGGAGGAGGGAGGGGGTGGGGGAGGGGGAAGGATGAGAGTAGCGGGGTAGAGGAGGAGGAGGAGGGAGGGGGTGGATGAGGGGGAGGGGGAAGGATGAGAGTAGCGGGGTAGAGGAGGAGGAGGAGGGAGGGGGTGGATGAGGGGGAGGGGGAAGGATGAGAGTAGCGGGGTAGAGGAGGAGGAGGAGGGAGGGGGTGGATGAAGGGGAGGGGGAAGGATGAGAGTAGCGGGGTAGAGGAGGAGAAGGAGGGAGGGGGTGGATGAGGGGGAGGGGGAAGGATGAGAGTAGCGGGGTAGAGGAGGAGGAGGAGGGAGGGGGTGGATGAGGGGGAGGGGGAAGGATGAGAGTAGCGGGGTAGAGGAGAAGGAGGGGGGAGGGGGTGGGGAGGGGGAAGGATGAGAGTAGCGGGGTAGAGGAGGAGGAGGAGGGAGGGGGTGGATGAGGGGGAGGGGGAAGGATGAGAGTAGCGGGGTAGAGGAGAAGGAGGGGGGAGGGGGTGGGGGAGGGGGAAGGATGAGAGTAGCGGGGTAGAGGAGGAGGAGGAGGGAGGGGGTGGGGGAGGGGGAAGGATGAGAGTAGCGGGGTAGAGGAGGAGGAGGAGGGAGGGGGTGGATGAGGGGGAGGGGGAAGGATGAGAGTAGCGGGGTAGAGGAGAAGGAGGGGGGAGGGGGTGGGGGAGGGGGAAGGATGAGAGTAGCGGGGTAGAGGAGGAGAAGGAGGGAGGGGGTGGATGAGGAGGGGGTGGATGAGGAGGAGGAGGGAGGATGAGTAGAGGAGGAGGGAGGGGGTGGATGAAGGGGAGGGGGAAGGATGAGAGTAGCGGGGTAGAGGAGGAGGAGGAGGGAGGGGGTGGGGGAGGGGGAAGGATGAGAGTAGCGGGGTAGAGGAGGAGGAGGAGGGAGGGGGTGGATGAGGGGGAGGGGGAAGGATGAGAGTAGCGGGGTAGAGGAGAAGGAGGGGGGAGGGGGTGGGGGAGGGGGAAGGATGAGAGTAGCGGGGTAGAGGAGGAGGAGGAGGGAGGGGGTGGATGAGGGGGAGGGGGAAGGATGAGAGTAGCGGGGTAGAGGAGAAGGAGGGGGGAGGGGGAAGGATGACAGACAGTCTCTCTGGGGTTTAACATGTAGGTTGGGCTGTTCTGTAACCATCCATTGAACCATGAATGTGGTGTGTAGATCAGGCCCCAGTGGAGACAGCCAGGGTTGGTAGAGCTGAAAGTCACAGGCTCCATGCTGAGAGATGATCACTCTGGATGGGGTTAAAGATTGATTGATGGATGGACAGAAAAACATGATGATAACCTGTTTGTACCTGCTCTATGCTTACAGGCACTGCGCACGCACGCACGCACGCACGCACGCACACACGCTTGGCAAAGCTCAATGGATTACACACATGGGTTGAGGGCCAGTCAGCTTTCCATGGAAACAAAGGCATGTGTTTACACGCACACACACTTGCACATACATACACAAACCTTTTCCCACATACAGTGTCTGAATATCGAGAGACCCATCAAGTCCCTCTACTATCTGCTTATCCTCCTTTTCACTACACTCTCTTGATTACACATCATCAGAACACATCACATTCCTTTTCACTACACTCTCTTGATTACACATCATCAGAACACATCACATTCCTGTGTGTTCATTATTTCATCATCACTTTTTTGTTAATGATCTCAGAATACGTGTCATTCTGCTCATGGTTGAGAAGAGAGAGTCAGTGGTTGGCTGGTTGTCACCTTTGACCCCAGGTTCACTGTTCCATGCAGGAGTCAATAGAAACTGCTGGACCATCTGAACAGTACATTTGTCCAAAGCTTTTTGTAAACCACCATTAGCTTCAATCTTCGACCTGAATCATTGAGTTACGGTTTAATGCATTGTACTCTATTCTTAGAATAGCCTTGTATCAATGTAGATTTTTCTCTCTCGCCCTCTCTCTCTTTCCAGACGTTGGAAGCTGTGATGACATTTAAGTACTCGGGAGGAGCAGGCAGGGTGGAGGGCTACTACCGGGACCTGACCCTGGGTGTGCATGTTGACGTAGAACCCTCTGTGTTCTTCACCAGGGTCAGCACACTACCAGCCACCAGGTAAACACTATCAACACTTTATTCACTATCACTTCTGGGGAGCGGCGAACAGTGAACAAACATTAAGGTTACCTTACCTTCCTATGGATAAAGTGCATCGACAGACGGTCGACATCACTGTCCCAACAACGCCCGGCAAAAACACAACCACCGCACTACGCTGTCGCAACTTTGAGACAATGTTACAGTGTTTGCTAGGCTGTTACTTCTGTACCATTTAACTAGATGTTTCCGCTTCTCTTATCCTGCTGTATCAGTCATTCCTACCCTCAACAGTCATCTAACTAACTCCTAGTACTGTTTGTCCTTGCTATCTCTGTCCTATTAGTAAGGGCACTGTGTTGTGTTCCACGGTTCCACTTTAACTGTGATGACGCAAAGTGTTTGTTGTGTTTTTCCATCTTGACTGGGTAAACACGTCGCACCAGATCCCCCTCAGTCCCCACTTCCTGCTCCTCTACCCAGCAGACCAGACCAGACCAGACTAGACCAGGGCTCTGCTCTGCTCAGTGACATTATTGTCGCTGTAACAATGGGAAATCGGAAAGATGGCATTTCTACTGACAGGCCTAGGTGGTAACGGATGAATATTATCTCTCCTAGCTTTCACTCCCTTTCTCTCTCTCTCTCTCCTCTCTCTTGCTCTACTCTCTTTCTCTGTCTCCTCTTTCTCTCCCTCCCCCTTGTCATCTCTCCGGCTCTGTGGAAAAAGCCAGGTTGCAGAAGCGAGGGAGAGAGGGAGGGAGACAGATCGTACTCCAGTAATCACCACTTGAGGTGAATCATTCGCTGTAATAATATCTGCAGTTTAACCAATCCATCTTCCTCTCTATCTTTCTGCTCTGGTGATAAATCTGTCTCTTCTCTCCTCCGCCCTGCAGTCACTATCATCTTGTCACTCCCCCTTTTCTCCCTCCCTCACTCATAGATCTGCCTCTCCCTCGCTACCTCCCACCTCCCCCCCAAACTATTTCTCCTAATCAGACACAGTAGATTTGTAGATTTTGCTCCTTCAATCTCGACGTGAGTCTCTCTGGAGTTTTCTCAAGCGATGCTGCGTTGTCTGTGAAAGGAAAGGTAGTGACATTTCCACAGAGAATACCCTCTGTATATCTGTTTACAGTATCCCAGCAGTACTGTCTCTCTCTGGGTTCATATGACAAAAGTTGACATTAATTGAGAGGTGATTCTCAGAGGAGATCCATAATTCACTGTGAAAGTAGGGAGGAGAGAGAAATTAGAGAAGAGAGAGAGTGGAGGAGAGTGGAGGAGAGAGAGAGTGGAGGAGAGTGGAGGAGAGAGAGAGTGGAGGAGAGAGAGAGTGGAGGAGAGAGGAGAGGGAGAGGAGAGGAGAGAGTATGGGAGAGGAGAGAAGAGAGGGAGCGGAGGGAGAGAGAGAGAGAGGAGAGGAGAGAGAGAGTAGAGAAGTGAGAGAGGAGAGTAGAGGAGAGAGGGAGAGAGTGGCGAGGGAGAGGAGAGAAGAGGAGAGAGTGGAGAGGGAGAATAGAGAGGGAGAATAGAGGAGAGGGAGAATAGAGGAGAGTGGAGAGGGAGAGGGAGAGTAGAGGAGAGGGAGAAGAGAGAATGGAGAGGGAGAGGAGAAAGTGGAGAGGGAGAGGAGAGAGAGAGAGGTAGAGGAGAGAGAGAGGTAGAGGAGAGAGAGAGGGAGAGGAGAGAGGAGAGAGAGGGAGAGAGGAGAGAGTAGAGGAGAGAGTAGAGGAGAGAGAGAGGGAGAGGAGAGAGTAGAGGAGAGAGTAGAGGAGAGAGTAGAGGAGAGAGTAGAGGAGAGTGTAGAGGAGAGTGTAGAGGAGAGTGTAGAGGAGAGTGTAGAGGAGAGTGTAGAGGGGAGTGTAGAGGAGAGAGAGAGAGGGCGAAAGAGAGAGGAGAGAGAGATGGGAGAGAGAGGGGGAGAGAGTACAGGAGAGAGAGAGAGTACAGGAGAGAGAGAGAGTACGGAGAGAGAGAGAGAGTACGGAGAGAGAGAGAGAGAGACGGAGAGAGAGAGAGAGAGAGAGAGAGGGAGAGAGAGAGAGACGGACAGAGAGAGAGGGAGAGAGAGACGGACAGAGAGAGAGGAGAGAGAGACGGACAGAGAGAGAGAGAGGGAGAGAGAGACAGAGAGGGAGAGACAGAGAGGGAGGGAGAGAGAGAGACCGAGAGAGAGAGGAGAGAGAGAGAGAGAGAGAGAGAGAGGAGAGAGAGAGAGGAGAGAGAGAGAGAGAGAGAGAGGAGAGAGGGAGAGGAGAGACAGAGAGGGAGAGGAGAGAATGCACTTGTACACCAGGTACCAGTCAGTGTGGGTTTCTCTCTCTGACCCCAATTGACACATTGGATCTGGGTGTAAATGAATAGACGGTATCTTGAGTCCTTACTGTCCATCGTTTTAGACAGGGTTTAGTTAGAGCTGCATACATTTGCCTTATCTTTATACGTAGATCTTTCCATATTGTCTACTGCAGTTTCCCAGTGTCTAAACTGTCTGGAATAATGCAGTTGAGCAGCAAGTGAACTCCTCTATTCAGCGATCGCTTTCTGTCTGTATTTTCGGCCGTCCTCTGTGGCTTCAAAATGTGGACTTAAAGAGACCTTTGAAAAGGAATGTGAATAAAAACCTGTTTTTCTAGTTTTATACTGCTGCTCTTACAATGTACCACACTACTGCTGTGAGGGGTAAAGGGGGAGGGACTGTCTCTGTCGGTTACTCTTTCTCTCTCTCGCTTTCTCTCGCTCTATATTTCTCTCTCGCTCTATCGCTCTCATCTCTGGAGAACCTTTCTATGGCTTGGTGTAGTGATTAAGTGGGCCAGTGCAGCTCACTTCATTCCATTACAGTACATAAAGCAGGTCTTTCACAGAAAAAGCCCTTAAATAGGGAGACTGAAACAGAGAAAAGGATGCTTGTTGATCTCTCTCTCTCTCTCTCTCTCTCTCTCTCTCTCTCTCTCTCTCTCTCTCTCTCTCTCTCTCTCTCTCTCTCTCTCTCTCTCTCTCTCTGTCTCTCTGTCTCTGTCTCTGTCTCTCTCTCTCGGTCTCTCTCTCTCTGTGTCTCTGTCACGGTCTCTCTCGCTCTCTGTCTCTCTCTCTGTTTCTCTCTGTCTCTCTCTCTGTCTCTCTCTCTGTCTCTCTCTCTGTCTCTCTCTCTGTTTTGGTCTCTCTCTCTGTCTCTCTGTCTCTCTCTGTGTCTCTGTCTCGGTCTCTCTTTCTCTCTTAATTGAATTCAAGGGGCTTTATTGGCATGGGAAACATATGTTAACATTCTCTCTCTCTCTCTCTCTCTCTGTCTCTCTCATATATTTATATAGCTGACAAGGTACAAATCTGTCATTCTGCCCCTGAACAAGGCAGTTTACCCACTGTTCCTAGGCCGTCATTGAAAATAAGAATTTGTTCTTAACTGACTTGCCTATTTAAATAAAGATAAAATAAATTAAAAAATATGCGAGTGTAAGAAAAACTAAATTTCTTATTTCTCCCACTTCCTGATTCAATTTTTCTCAGGTTTTTTGGCTGCCATATGTGTTCTGTTATACTCACAGACACCGTTCAAACAGTTTTAGAAACTTCAGAGTGTTTTCTATCCAAATCTACTAATAATATGCATATTCTAGTTTCTGGGCCAGAGTAGTAACCTGTTTAAATTGGGTACGTTTTTCATCCGGCCGTGAAAATACTGCCCCCTAGCCCCAACAGGTTAAGAACACCTTCCTAATATTGTGTTACACCCACTTTTGTCCTCAGAACAGCCTCAATTCGTCGGGACATGGACTCTACAAGGTGTCAAAAGCATTCCACAGGGATGCTGGCCCATGTTGACCCCAATGCTTCCCGCAGTTGTGTCAAGTTGGCTGGTAGTGGATCTCTACTCCGAATAGCTCGTTCCATTTCCTCCCGCAGATGCTCAATTGGATTGAGATCTGGTGACTGGGCAGGCCACTGCAGGAAGCTGAATTCACTGTGTCTGATATTTGTGGAACCATTCCTGGACAATCCTAGTCTTGTGGCATGGGGCATTATCCTTCTGAATAAATCTATTTGCAGATGGATACACTGCTGCCATGAAGGGATGCACCTGATTAGCAATGATGTTCAGATACCCTGTGGCATTCAAACGTTGCTCCACTTTTATCAAGGGGCTCAATGTTTGCCATGAAAACACACCCCACACCATCACACCACCACCACCAGCCTGCAATGTTGACACACAGAATGATAGATACATGTACTAGTGGTTTTCTCCATACCCTAGTCCTCCCATCAGTGTAAAACAGCTGGAATCAAGATTCATCAGACCTCCTCCCCTTCATCTACACTGATGGAAGTGGATTTAACAAGTGAAATCAATAAGGGATCAAAGCTTTCACCTGGATTCACCTGGTCAGTTTATGTCATGGAAAGAGTAGGTGTTCCTAATGTTTTGTGTGTGTGTGTGTGTGTGTGTGTGTGTGTGTGTGTGGTGTGTGTGTGTGTGTGTGTGTGTGTGTGTGCAGTTGAAGTCGAAATTTTACATACACTTAGGTTGGAGTCATTAAAACTAATTTTTCAACCACCACAAATGTTTTGTTAACGAACTGTAGTTTTGGCAAGTCGGTTAGGACATCTACTTTGTGCATGACACAAGTAATTTTTCCAACAATTGTTTACAGACAGATTATTTCACTTATAATTCACTGTATCACAATTCCAGTGGGTCAGACGTTCCAGAAAATGATGTAATGGCTTTAGAAGCTTCTGATAGGCTAATTGACATCATTTGAGTCAATTGGAGGTATACCTGTAGATGTATTTCAAGGCCTACCTTCAAACTCAGTGCCTCTTTACTTGACATCATGGGAAAATCAAAAGAAATCAGCCAAAACCTCATATAAAAATGTAGACTCCACTAGTCTGGTTCATCCTTGGGAGCAATTTCCAAACGCCTGAAGGTACCACGTTCATCTGTACAAACAATAGTATGTAACAAGTAATAACCCAATCTCAAAAGACCTAACATCCCCCCTCATGTGTTCTCCAATCTCATAAAACATTTTAGAAAACGGCTCAGGGTCATTATTCTCACAAGGGGAGGGTGCTGGTGTATTGAAAACAGGGGTGCCAATAACTTTGACCAATATCTTTTTTTTTTTATTTTGGAGTTACTTGTTGGACAAATAAGTATAAAATAATACATTTTCAGTTATTTTTTTGCATGCAATATAGCTCAGTATTTGGATTCATTTTATACAGTCTTTTTCACTCGTCTTTATAATGTGTGCCAATAATTATGACCTGACTGAAGTCAGGTGCAGGAGAGCAGAGATTTGTTGACAGGCGCACACTTTATTACGGCAAGAGAGAGATACAGATGGACGCAGCTGCATAAAAAACCTCCTCCAGCCTACAAGGCAAAGTGTATAGCGCGCAGAAATGTCACACAACATAAATGTATAGCGATACAAATAAGCTTTGTGAAAACACACGGAAAATAACAAACGCTTAGCCTAGTGCGTACAACAAGTAACACACAAATCATTTCACACAAAGACATGAGGGGGAACAGAGGAATAAATACAATTAGTGTGATTGAGGAATGCAAACCAGGTGTGAATTGAACAAGACAAAACCAATGGATAATAGAAGAGTGGAGCGGTGATGGCTAGAAAGCCGGTGACGTCGACCGCCGAACGCCGCCCGAACAAGGAGAGGAGCCGACTTTGGCCGAAGTCGTGACAGTGAAATAGTCAATGATCCATTCATGATAGAAACCTGTTGGAACCATACCAATACTGCATACAGCAGCTGGGGTCTGTTATCTGACATACTGGTCCATACTGTCAGACACACACACGAGCACAAACACACACACAGATGTTTCATATTACCAGGACATGATTCAGTCTTCAGTCTAAACCTGTTCTTAGTTGCCCAGCCTTCTGTCTGCTCTGTTCCCCACAGGCTCTCTCTCACACACACACACACACACACACACACACACACACACACACACACACACACACACACACACGCACACACACACACACACACACACACACTAAAAATAGCAACACATTGGCAGCACTCTAAATCCAACTAGCCCAAGCCTAATCAAGCATATTTATTTCACGTGGGAGTGTATAGGAGGGCTGAGGACGTATTGTCAGTGTTGTGCCGGTGGAGCCGCTGTGGAATCAGCACATATTGATCGTGGATCCTGAGGATTGACCAGCCATTGAGCTGCTTCTCCTCTTTCTCGCTGCCTTCTTCATCTGCCCAGTGATGATGATCCTTCTATCCTGTGGTGATGGCAGACATTTTGACCACTACCACACCTCAAAGTCAGACACCAAGCCCCACAGCATTAGGCTAGCTAGGCCACCTGTGTGTTGCTGTTTCAGATGAGACTATCTGAATAACAATAAGCTAGCTAAAGGAGTGACGGTGGCTGAAGTGGTCTCATCCATAGTCTCAGGGTTTGCAGGCTGTGGATTTGTTTGGGGAGACAGCCAGTCACATGATTTGCATGTCCATCTGTTTAAAAGCTCATTTGGCTGTCAGTGGTGGCTCTAAGAAGTGATGAGCTACCGTGGGCAGCCAGGTTTGGTGAATGGGTTGCCAAGTTTGGTAAGTTATTCTTCTCCGACGGGACGGGAGGCCTCTCCACCAATCATTAACGGTGAATGGCTGATCTCACGGCTCATTCGTCAGCATGACATAGCGCTGTCCAGAAATGGGAGACATTCATTATCCGGTGGTGTTTGTGGGAGGGTGGAGGGTGTTTGCGTGTGAACATTCGAACACACACGTTACATAACGGAAACACATTAAGGAGTACTCGTCCATTCCTGTCCTGTCCTAACATCACAACATCAAAGGTATTAGTCCTTTCATCAGGGCCAGTTTCCTAGCTGTTGTAGGTGTATTTCTTCTCTCCTCTCTAGCCTGTCTCTCTCTGTCTGTTTCTCTTCTTCAGCCTGTCTCTCTCTGTCTGTTTCTCTTCTCCTCTCGAGCTTATCTCTGTCTGTCCGTTTCTCCTCTCCAGCCTCTCTCTGTGTCTTTCCCCTCTCCAGCCTCTCTCTGTCTGACTGTTTCTCCTTTCCTCTCCAGCCTGTCTCTGTATGACTGTTTCTCCTTTCCTCTCCAGCCTGTCTCTGTATGACTGTTTCTCCTTTCCTCTCCAGCCTGTCTCTGTATGTCTGTTTCTCCTCTCCAGCCTGTCTCTATTTGTCTGTTTCTCCTCTCCAGCCTGTCTATGTTTGTCTGTTTCTCCTCTCCAGCCTGTCTCTGTATGTCTGTTTCTCCTCTCCAGCCTGTCTCTATTTGTCTGTTTCTCCTCTCCAGCCTGGCTCTGTTTCTTCTCTCCAGCCTGTCTATGTTTGTCTGTTTCTCCTCTCCAGCCTGTCTCTGTATGTCTGTTTCTCCTCTCCAGCCTGTCTCTATTTGTCTGTTTCTCCTCTCCAGCCTGTCTATGTTTGTCTGTTTCTCCTCTCCAGCCTGTCTCTGTATGTCTGTTTCTCCTCTCCAGCCTGTCTCTATTTGTCTGTTTCTCCTCTCCAGCCTGTCTATGTTTGTCTGTTTCTCCTCTCCAGCCTGTCTCTGTATGTCTGTTTCTCCTCTCCAGCCTGGCTCTGTTTTTGTTTCTCCAGCCTGTCTCTGTATGTCCTTTTCTCCTCTCCAGCCTGTCTGTCTGTTTCTTCTCTCCAGCCTGTCTCTGTATGTCTGTTTCTCCTCTCCAGCCTGTCTCTGTATGTCTGTTTCTCCTCTCCAGCCTGTCTCTGTATGTCTGTTTCTCCTCTCCAGCCTGTTTCTATTTGTCTGTTTTTCCTCTCCAGCCTGTCTCTGTTTGTCGGTTTCTCCTCTCCAGCCTGTCTCTGTATGTCTGTTTCTCCTCTCCAGCCTGTCTCTATTTGTCTGTTTCTCCTCTCCAGCCTGTCTATGTTTGTCTGTTTCTCCTCTCCAGCCTGTCTCTGTATGTCTGTTTCTCCTCTCCAGCCTGTCTCTATTTGTCTGTTTCTCCTCTCCAGCCTGTCTCTGTATGTCTGTTTCTCCTCTCCAGCCTGTCTCTATTTGTCTGTTTCTCCTCTCCAGCCTGTCTGTCTGTTTCTCCTCTCCAGCCTGGCTCTGTTTCTCCTCTCCAGCCTGGCTCTGTTTCTCCTCTCCAGCCTGTTTGTCTGTTTCTCCTCTCCAGCCTGTCTATGTTTGTCTGTTTCTCCTCTCCAGCCTGTCTCTGTATGTCTGTTTCTCCTCTCCAGCCTGTCTCTGTATGTCTGTTTCTCCTCTCCAGCCTGTCTCTATTTGTCTGTTTCTCCTCTCCAGCCTGGCTCTGTTTTTGTTTCTCCAGCCTGTCTCTGTATGTCCTTTTCTCCTCTCCAGCCTGTCTGTCTGTTTCCTCCAGCCTGTCTGTCTGTTTTTTCTCTCCAGCCTGTCTCTGTATGTCTGTTTCTCCTCTCCAGCCTGTCTCTGTATGTCTGTTTCTCCTCTCCAGCCTGTCTCTGTATGTCTGTTTCTCCTCTCCAGCCTGTTTCTATTTGTCTGTTTCTCCTCTCCAGCCTGTCTCTGTTTGTCGGTTTCTCCTCTCCAGCCTGTCTCTGTATGTCTGCTTCTCCTCTCCAGCCTGTCTCTGTATGTCTGTTTCTCCTCTCCAGCCTGTCTCTGTATGTCTGTTTCTCCTCTCCAGCCTGTCTCTGTATGTCTGTTTCTCCTCTCCAGCCTGTCTCTGTATGTCTGTTTCTCCTCTCCAGCCTGTCTCTGTATGTCTGTTTCTCCTCTCCAGCCTGTCTCTGTATGTCTGTTTCTCCTCTCCAGCCTGTCTCTGTATGTCTGTTTCTCCTCTCCAGCCTGTCTCTGTATGTCTGTTTCTCCTCTCCAGCCTGTCTCTGTATGTCTGTTTCTCCTCTCCAGCCTGTCTCTGTATGTCTGTTTCTCCTCTCCAGCCTGTCTCTGTTTGTCTGTTTCTCCTCTCCAGCCTCTCTCTGTCTGACTGTTTCTCCTTTCCTCTCCAGCCTGTCTCTGTATGACTGTTTCTCCTTTCCTCTCCAGCCTGTCTCTGTATGACTGTTTCTCCTTTCCTCTCCAGCCTGTCTCTGTATGTCTGTTTCTCCTCCCCAGCCTGTCTCTATTTGTCTGTTTCTCCTCTCCAGCCTGGCTCTGTTTCTCCTCTCCAGCCTGTCTATGTTTGTCTGTTTCTCCTCTCCAGCCTGTCTCTGTATGTCTGTTTCTCCTCTCCAGCCTGTCTCTATTTGTCTGTTTCTCCTCTCCAGCCTGTCTATGTTTGTCTGTTTCTCCTCTCCAGCCTGTCTCTGTATGTCTGTTTCTCCTCTCCAGCCTGTCTCTGTATGTCTGTTTCTCCTCTCCAGCCTGTCTCTATTTGTCTGTTTCTCCTCTCCAGCCTGGCTCTGTTTTTGTTTCTCCAGCCTGTCTCTGTATGTCCTTTTCTCCTCTCCAGCCTGTCTGTCTGTTTCTCTCCTCCAGCCTGTCTGTCTGTTTCTTCTCTCCAGCCTGTCTCTGTATGTCTGTTTCTCCTCTCCAGCCTGTCTCTGTATGTCTGTTTCTCCTCTCCAGCCTGTCTCTGTATGTCTGTTTCTCCTCTCCAGCCTGTTTCTATTTGTCTGTTTTTCCTCTCCAGCCTGTCTCTGTTTGTCGGTTTCTCCTCTCCAGCCTGTCTCTGTATGTCTGTTTCTCCTCTCCAGCCTGTCTCTATTTGTCTGTTTCTCCTCTCCAGCCTGTCTATGTTTGTCTGTTTCTCCTCTCCAGCCTGTCTCTGTATGTCTGTTTCTCCTCTCCAGCCTGTCTCTATTTGTCTGTTTCTCCTCTCCAGCCTGGCTCTGTTTCTGTTTCTCCAGCCTGTTTGTCTGTTTCTCCTCTCCAGCCTGTCTCTGTATGTCTGTTTCTCCTCTCCAGCCTGTCTCTGTATGTCTGTTTCTCCTCTCCAGCCTGTTTCTATATGTCCTTTTCTCCTCTCCAGCCTGTCTCTGTATGTCTGTTTCTCCTCTGCAGCCTGTCTCTGTATGTCCTTTTCTCCTCTCCAGCCTATCTCTGTATGTCTGTTTCTTCTCTCCAGCCTGTCTCTGTATGTCTGTTTCTCCTCTCCAGCCTGTCTCTGTATGTCCTTTTCTCCTCTCCAGCCTGTCTCTGTATGTCCTTTTCTCCTCTCCAGCCTGTCTCTGTATGTCTGTTTCTCCTCTCCAGCCTGTCTCTGTATGTCTGTTTCTCCTCTCCAGCCTGTCTCTGTATGTCTGTTTCTCCTCTCCAGCCTGTTTCTATTTGTCTGTTTTTCCTCTCCAGCCTGTCTCTGTTTGTCGGTTTCTCCTCTCCAGCCTGTCTCTGTATGTCTGTTTCTCCTCTCCAGCCTGTCTCTATTTGTCTGTTTCTCCTCTCCAGCCTGTCTATGTTTGTCTGTTTCTCCTCTCCAGCCTGTCTCTGTATGTCTGTTTCTCCTCTCCAGCCTGTCTCTATTTGTCTGTTTCTCCTCTCCAGCCTGTCTCTGTATGTCTGTTTCTCCTCTCCAGCCTGTCTCTATTTGTCTGTTTCTCCTCTCCAGCCTGTCTGTCTGTTTCTCCTCTCCAGCCTGGCTCTGTTTCTCCTCTCCAGCCTGGCTCTGTTTCTCCTCTCCAGCCTGTTTGTCTGTTTCTCCTCTCCAGCCTGTCTATGTTTGTCTGTTTCTCCTCTCCAGCCTGTCTCTGTATGTCTGTTTCTCCTCTCCAGCCTGTCTCTGTATGTCTGTTTCTCCTCTCCAGCCTGTCTCTATTTGTCTGTTTCTCCTCTCCAGCCTGGCTCTGTTTTTGTTTCTCCAGCCTGTCTCTGTATGTCCTTTTCTCCTCTCCAGCCTGTCTGTCTGTTTCCTCCAGCCTGTCTGTCTGTTTTTTCTCTCCAGCCTGTCTCTGTATGTCTGTTTCTCCTCTCCAGCCTGTCTCTGTATGTCTGTTTCTCCTCTCCAGCCTGTCTCTGTATGTCTGTTTCTCCTCTCCAGCCTGTTTCTATTTGTCTGTTTCTCCTCTCCAGCCTGTCTCTGTTTGTCGGTTTCTCCTCTCCAGCCTGTCTCTGTATGTCTGCTTCTCCTCTCCAGCCTGTCTCTGTATGTCTGTTTCTCCTCTCCAGCCTGTCTCTGTATGTCTGTTTCTCCTCTCCAGCCTGTCTCTGTATGTCTGTTTCTCCTCTCCAGCCTGTCTCTGTATGTCTGTTTCTCCTCTCCAGCCTGTCTCTGTATGTCTGTTTCTCCTCTCCAGCCTGTCTCTGTATGTCTGTTTCTCCTCTCCAGCCTGTCTCTGTATGTCTGTTTCTCCTCTCCAGCCTGTCTCTGTATGTCTGTTTCTCCTCTCCAGCCTGTCTCTGTATGTCTGTTTCTCCTCTCCAGCCTGTCTCTGTATGTCTGTTTCTCCTCTCCAGCCTGTCTCTGTTTGTCTGTTTCTCCTCTCCAGCCTCTCTCTGTCTGACTGTTTCTCCTTTCCTCTCCAGCCTGTCTCTGTATGACTGTTTCTCCTTTCCTCTCCAGCCTGTCTCTGTATGACTGTTTCTCCTTTCCTCTCCAGCCTGTCTCTGTATGTCTGTTTCTCCTCCCCAGCCTGTCTCTATTTGTCTGTTTCTCCTCTCCAGCCTGGCTCTGTTTCTCCTCTCCAGCCTGTCTATGTTTGTCTGTTTCTCCTCTCCAGCCTGTCTCTGTATGTCTGTTTCTCCTCTCCAGCCTGTCTCTATTTGTCTGTTTCTCCTCTCCAGCCTGTCTATGTTTGTCTGTTTCTCCTCTCCAGCCTGTCTCTGTATGTCTGTTTCTCCTCTCCAGCCTGTCTCTGTATGTCTGTTTCTCCTCTCCAGCCTGTCTCTATTTGTCTGTTTCTCCTCTCCAGCCTGGCTCTGTTTTTGTTTCTCCAGCCTGTCTCTGTATGTCCTTTTCTCCTCTCCAGCCTGTCTGTCTGTTTCTCTCCTCCAGCCTGTCTGTCTGTTTCTTCTCTCCAGCCTGTCTCTGTATGTCTGTTTCTCCTCTCCAGCCTGTCTCTGTATGTCTGTTTCTCCTCTCCAGCCTGTCTCTGTATGTCTGTTTCTCCTCTCCAGCCTGTTTCTATTTGTCTGTTTTTCCTCTCCAGCCTGTCTCTGTTTGTCGGTTTCTCCTCTCCAGCCTGTCTCTGTATGTCTGTTTCTCCTCTCCAGCCTGTCTCTATTTGTCTGTTTCTCCTCTCCAGCCTGTCTATGTTTGTCTGTTTCTCCTCTCCAGCCTGTCTCTGTATGTCTGTTTCTCCTCTCCAGCCTGTCTCTATTTGTCTGTTTCTCCTCTCCAGCCTGGCTCTGTTTCTGTTTCTCCAGCCTGTTTGTCTGTTTCTCCTCTCCAGCCTGTCTCTGTATGTCTGTTTCTCCTCTCCAGCCTGTCTCTGTATGTCTGTTTCTCCTCTCCAGCCTGTTTCTATATGTCCTTTTCTCCTCTCCAGCCTGTCTCTGTATGTCTGTTTCTCCTCTGCAGCCTGTCTCTGTATGTCCTTTTCTCCTCTCCAGCCTATCTCTGTATGTCTGTTTCTTCTCTCCAGCCTGTCTCTGTATGTCTGTTTCTCCTCTCCAGCCTGTCTCTGTATGTCCTTTTCTCCTCTCCAGCCTGTCTCTGTATGTCCTTTTCTCCTCTCCAGCCTGTCTCTGTATGTCTGTTTCTCCTCTCCAGCCTGTCTCTGTATGTCTGTTTCTCCTCTCCAGCCTGTCTCTGTATGTCTGTTTCTCCTCTCCAGCCTGGCTCTGTTTGTCTGTTTCTCCTCTCCAGCCTGTCTCTGTATGTCTGTTTCTCCTCTCCAGCCTGTCTCTGTTTGTCTGTTTCTCCTCTCCAGCCTGTCTCTGTATGTCTGTTTCTCCTCTCCAGCCTGTCTCTGTATGTCTGTTTCTGCTCTCCAGCCTGTCTCTGTATGTGTGTTTCTCCTCTCCAGCCTGTCTGTCTGTTTCTCCCCTCCAGCCTGTCTCTGTATGTCTGTTTCTCTTCTCCAGCCTGTCTCTGTTTCTCCTCTCCAGCCTGGCTCTGTATGTCTGTTTCTCTTCTCCAGCCTGTCTCTGTTTCTCCTCTCCAGCCTGGCTCTGTTTCTGTTTCTCCAGCCAGCCTGTCTTTCTGTTTGTCCTCTCCAGCCTGGCTCTATTTCTGTTTTTCCAGCCTGTCTGTCTGTTTCTCCTCTCCAGCCTGTCTGTCTGTTTCTCCTCTCCAGCCTGTCTCTGTATGTCTGTTTCTCCTCTCCAGCCTGTCTCTGTATGTCTGTTTCTGCTCTCCAGCCTGTCTCTGTATGTGTGTTTCTCCTCTCCAGCCTGTCTGTCTGTTTCTCCCCTCCAGCCTGTCTCTATATGTCTGTTTCTCTTCTCCAGCCTGTCTCTGTTTCTCCTCTCCAGCCTGGCTCTGTTTCTGTTTCTCCAGCCAGCCTGTCTTTCTGTTTGTCCTCTCCAGCCTGGCTCTGTTTCTGTTTTTCCGGCCTGTCGGTCTGTTTCTCCTCTCCAGCCTGTCTGTCTGTTTCTCCTCTCCAGCCTGTCTGTCTGTTTCTCCTCTCCAGCCTGTCTGTCTGTTTCTCCTCTCCAGCCTGTCTGTCTGTTTCTCCTCTCCAGCCTGGCTCTGTTTCTCCTCTCCAGCCTGGCTCTGTTTCTGTTTCTCCAGCCTGTATGTCTGTTTCTCCTCTCCAGCCTGTCTGTCTGTTTCTCCTCTCCAGCCTGGCTCTGTTTCTCCTCTCCAGCCTGTCTCTATTTGTCTGTTTCTCCTCTCCAGCCTGTCTGTCTGTTTCTCCTCTGCAGCCTGTCTCTATTTGTTTCTCCTCTCCAACCTGTCTCTCCTCTCGCCTTACCGCCTGTCTCAATCTGTTTCTCCTCTCCAGCCTGTCTCAATCTGTTTCTCCTCTCCAGCCTGTCTCAATCGGTTTCTCCTCTCCAGCCTGTCTCAATCTGTTTCTCCTCTCCAGCCTGTCTCTGTATGTCTGTTTCTCCTCTCCAGCCTGTCTCTGTATATCTGTTTCTCCTCTCCAGCCTGTCTCGATCTGTTTCTCCTCTCCAGCCTGTCTCGATCTGTTTCTCCTCTCCAGCCTTTCACGATCTGTTTTTCCTCTCCAGCCTGTCTCGATCTTTCTCCTCTCCAGCCTGTCTCAATCTGTTTATCCTCTCCAGCCTGTCTCGATCTGTTTCTCCTCTCCAGCCTTTCTCGATCTGTCTTACACATCTGTCTGTTTCTCCTCTCCAGCCTGTCTGTCTGTTTCTCCTCTGCAGCCTGTCTCTATTTGTTTCTCCTCTCCAACCTGTCTCTCGTCTCGCCTTACCGCCTGTTTCAATCTGTTTCTCCTCTCCAGCCTGTCTCAATCTGTTTATCCTCTCCAGCCTGTCTCAATCTGTTTCTCCTCTCCAGCCTGTCTCAATCTGTTTCTCCTCTCCAGCCTGTCTCTGTATGTCTGTTTCTCCTCTCCAGCCTGTCTCTGTATGTCTGTTTCTCCTCTCCAGCCTGTCTCTGTATGTCTGTTTCTCCTCTCCAGCCTGTCTCGATCTGTTTCTCCTCTCCAGCCTGTCTCGATCTGTTTCTCCTCTCCAGCCTGTCTCGATCTGTTTCTCCTTTCCAGCCTGTCTCGATCTTTCTCCTCTCCAGCCTGTCTCGATCTTTCTCCTCTCCAGCCTGTCTCGATCTGTTTATCCTCTCCAGCCTCTCTCGATCTGTCTTACACATTCTCTTTTTCTTATTTTTCCACAAAACATAGGTAAAAGACATCATTCCTTGGAAAAATAAATAGTTTTAAGAATGGTGTTATATTTTCTCTGAAATTAGAATAGTGTACACTGAGTGTCCAAAACGTTTAGAACAGCTTCCTAATATTGTGTTACTCCCCTGTTTTGCCCTCAGAACAGACGCAATTCATTGGGGCATGGAGTCTACAAGGTGTTGCAAGCATTCCACGGGGAAGCTGTCCCATGTTGACTCCAATGCTTCCCACAGTTGTGTCAAGTTGGCTGGATGTCCTTTGGGCGGTGGACTATTCTTGATACACACAGGAAACTGTTGAGCGTTAAAACAACAGCAGCGTTGCAGTTCTTGACGCACTCAAACCGTTGCGCCTGGCACCAAATAGCATACCCCTTTCAAAGGCACTTAAATGTTTTGACCGGCCTATTCACCCTCACAATCCAGGTCTCAATTGTCTCAAGGCTTTAAAAAAATCCCTTTTTTTAGCTGGTCTCCTCCCCTTCATCTACACTGATTGAAGTGGATTTAGCAAGAGACATCAGTAAGGGATCCTTAGCTTTCACCTGGATTCACCTGGTCAGTCTGTCATGGAAAGAGCATGTTTGTACACTCAGTGTATGTACTGTAGTCCATTGTGCAGACGGGAGTTACTCAAAACGCAACTGATCTCAAAGATCTATTCTATCACCCATGTACTGAAGGCAAGGTGTAGGACGACTGCTAGCTCACCTACTTTCCAGACCACAAACCTGCAAAGGACCGCTTTACCCTCAGCCGTCCCGTCTAACTGCTTCCCTCCCTCCCTCTTAGAGACACCATGTCCTCAGCCCTTCCACTCTACTTTTTTCCTCCCTCCTCTTAAATCCCAGAGTTAAAGGAGACTTCATCAGAGTTTGTCCCGGCCCCCTAATAAAGTGTCAGGGTAATTAAAATACCATATTTCTAGCAGGAGCGTCCATGTTTCTCCAACTGTCTCTTTGTCTCTGCTGGAGGACATGATTAACCCAGTGGACGGTTGTACCAAAAGAGAGAGAGGGGGGAGACAACTGATTTATCCTCCACACAGTTTAGCTGGACCATCAATCAGGAAGCACCGACACAGCAGCTTAGCCAATCAGGAGAGAGCGACATACAGTAGAACAGGGCTGTGAAAACGGTCACCACAGCAGTAGCTTAATAGCGAAAACTATCAGGAAGTCATCTGGGCGACGTGTATAATGTTGCAACATGCACATCGCAGACGTTGGCTCTGTAGCCGACGTAGAAATGTTTTGAAAGTGAACCTTTTCAACAAGTATCCAGCGGGGAGACTGACTGATACCCTTGGTGTTGCTAAGTGAACACTGAACTGACCTTTCAATTTTATTTGGGGTATATCAGTACATTATTAATCAACTTAATATCAATTTAACAGTGTATTCTAGTGTTCTGTGTCTGTGTACATCAGCTAATGTACTGGCTTGTGTGTTTGTGTTCTGTTTCTCTTTCCATTTTGAAGAGAGTAGGCATGACTCTCGTTCGCAATTACACGCTGGATGTTGTATTACTTCAAGTTAAAAACATCTGCTCTCTCCCCTGTACCCATCATTTGTCTGTGTTTGTGTGTGTGGTTTTAACCCGGTTCTATCTTTCTCCCCAGAACCCGTCAGTGCCATCTGCTGCTGGACGTGTTCAACTCAACAGAACATGAGCTGACGGTCAGCGCCAACAACAACCAGGACTTGGTGCTGCACGCCTCAGAGTGTCAGAGGTATGTGACCTTTAACCTGCCCATTCACAGGGAGCCAGTGGATAACAGTCCATTCCATGTTTTAAATGTACACACATTGTGGGCCAGGTTTCTCTTATGAACATGAGCAGGTAAATGAATCATCGTATATGAACACAAACTCAAATCCAACCAGTCAGAGTCATATTTGTGAACGATATACACTGAGTGGACAAAACATTAGGAATACCTGCTCTTTGACCAGGTGAAACCTATGATCCCTTATTGATGTCCCTTATTTATGAGACATGGATAGTGAATGAGTGCCATTCAGAGGGTGAATGGGCAAGACAAAATATTTATGTGCCTTTGAACGGGGTATGGTATTAGGTGCCAGGCGCACCGGTTTGTGTCAAGAACTGCAACGTTGCTGGGTTTTTCACACTCAACAGTTTCCCGTGTGTATCAAGAATGGTCCACCACCCAAAGGACATCCAGCCAACTTTACACAATTGTGGGAAGCATTGGAGTCAACAAGGGGCAGCAACCCTGTGGAATGGTTTCTGCACCTTGTGGAGTCCATGGCCTGGCGAATTGAGGCTGTTCTGGGGGCAAAAAGGGGGGGGTGCAACTCAATATTAGGAAAGTGTTCTGAATGATTTGTACACTGTGTATACTGTGACCAAGCCCATGTTGTGTGTGTGAATCATGTGACATATATTGCCTACATATAGCCTGCAGTGTATCTTCTGTCTTCAAGTGCTTTAAACAGCGTTCTAATAGCTGGAGTTGGGTTAATGAGACTGTAATGGCTAAGTATGGATTAGTGCCGACGGGTCAACACTGTCCTGTTGACCTAACCATGGTAGTTAGGTCCATTATTGACATCCCACTCTGGGGTGTTTTACTGGGGGTCAATAACGACAGCCTCTGGAGCCGCCCTTTAAAGGGGTAGTTCACCCAAATGTTCAAAATGACATTGGTTTCCTTACCCTGTAAGAAGTCTATAGACAAGGTGAACTAACCAAATCACAGACTGCTGTCTTAATTTGGCCATAGACTGCTTACAGGGTAAAGAAACCAATTAATCATTTTGTGAAGTGGGTGAACTATGCCTTTAACATCGTCCTTTACTAGATAACCTATACTTTCTAAATATGTCTATGGAGCTGCTCATGTCACTGGATTTTAGTATGAGACAAGATATTCCTGTTGACTTTGAACACTAAGCGGGGGCTCAATCAGTAGCCGGCTGTATCTCTCAACACACATTCATTCTGCATTGATGAAGACATGTCGGACATTTGTTTACAGTGAGAGCTGCTGTACGTCTTGAGATGGGATTATTCCGACACTGTCGCTTCCTCTCCCTTTCCCTTCCCCCTCTCCATCTCTGAACCTCTCTCCCTGCCTCCATTCCTCTCCTCTCTTCCGCACACCGCCTGTTATTCCTCTGAACGAGTTATGACTCCTGTCACAGCTATCTCTGAGGAGCGTCCTTCCTCCTGCTATGAATGCGGGTGGGGAGGTGTGTGTGTGTGTGTGTGTGTGTGTGGGGAATGTGCGTGTACACCGTGTGTGACCCACAAGCCTTCCTCTACAGGAGAGGAATGTTCTCTTACTGCCTGCATCTGAGACAACACAGGGTGGTGTGGGGCTGTTCCTTAGTCTACAGGAGAGGAATGTTCTCTTACAGCCTGCATCAGAGACAACACAGGGTGGTGTGGGGCTGTTCCTTAGTCTACAGGAGAGGAATGTTCTCTTACTGCCTGCATCTGAGACAACACAGGCTGGTGTGGGGCTGTTCCTTACTCTACAGGAGGGGAATGTTCTCTTACTGCCTGCATCTGAGGCAACACAGGGTGGTGTGGGGCTGTTCCTTACTCTACAGGAGAGGAATGTTCTCTTACAGCCTGCATCTGAGACAACACAGGGTGGTGTGGGGCTGTTCCTTAGTCTACAGGAGAGGAATGTTCTCTTACTGCCTGCATCTGAGACAACACAGGGTGGTGTGGGGCTGTTCCTTAGTCTACAGGAGAGGAATGTTCTCTTACAGCCTGCATCAGAGACAACACAGGGTGGTGTGGGGCTGTTCCTTAGTCTACAGGAGAGGAATGTTCTCTTACTGCCTGCATCTGAGACAACACAGGGTGGTGTGGGGCTGTTCCTTACTCTACAGGAGAGGAATGTTCTCTTACTGCCTGCATCTGAGGGAACACAGGGTGGTGTGGGGCTGTTCCTTACTCTACAGGAGAGGAATGTTCTCTTACAGCCTGCATCAGAGACAACACAGGCTGGTGTGGGGCTGTTCCTTAGTCTACAGGAGAGGAATGTTCTCTTACTGCCTGCATCAGAGACAACACAGGGTGGTGTGGGGCTGTTCCTTAGTCTACAGGAGAGGAATGTTCTCTTACTGCCTGCATCTGAGACAACACAGGGTGGTGTGGGGCTGTTCCTTAGTCTACAGGAGAGGAATGTTCTCTTACAGCCTGCATCTGAGACAACACAGGGTGGTGTGGGGCTGTTCTTTTCAGCCACACAGCCATATAGCGGAGTATTCTCACACTATCCTTCTGTAGGACTATTGGAAAATGTCTCTAGAAATGGTTAACTAGCATGTTTATCTTTCTTATTCTCTACATGGCTGGTTCATAAGTTAGGTCAATTTTGCTGTTGCAAAGATAGAGGAAGGTTTCCTAACTTTTCCAGGAAAGTGACAGTAAGACTTTGGACCGCCCTGTTCTCCTGTCTATGGTACAGCAATAACACGTTAGGAATGATGAACCCACTGCCTTCGGAGAGGTCTTGTCAAGAGGTCGGGCTGTCTTTTAAAGACTTTTAATTCAAAGTGTGCATGTGAGCCGGTTACAGGCAGGTCAGCAGTTCATTTTTAATCACTGGTATTACAGCCGCAGTGGAGACAAAGAGCTCTGAATCCTGCCTGAGCTTCATTACATTAGAACAGGAAAACACTCTCAGTCAACTGAAGCCCTGGTTTCTATAATATATGAAGGTAAATGGTCCGTATTATATTTAATACAGTTTATTATCAACGTCTTTGATTTTTGTTTGTTTCTATAATTGTCAAGGTTTTTCTCTCAGTTTTTTGGGTTATTAACAAAAACACTCAATCTGTTTAAATAGTGCTATTGTATATGTTTAAAGTTACCTTGGAAATCTTTATTTGCAGAAATACAACTCGAGACCGCGGCTGCTCGTGTGGGTGTGTGTGTGTGTGTGTGTGTGTGTGTGTGTGTGCGCGGCTGCTTGTGTGCGAGTTCATCGAAGAAGGAAAGAGGTCTGGTTGCTTTCATCTTCTCCCATCTTCCAACGCTCAGCTTTCCAGATCTTTACCACTCGTTCCTGTTCATTACAGCTGAAAGACAGATGAGAGGTGCAGGAGATATGAATGAAAATGACCCCTCTGATGTTTGGAAGCCCTAGAAAGCTCAAACACCGACCTCTGTCAGCCTCTTCAACCAAAGCCCCTTTTGTCTCTCTCTCTCTCTTTGTGTATGAGCACCATGGGGAATAGGGAGAATAGAGAGAGCAGGACTTGTCTATTGTAGTTTGGTTGTTTTGTCTTGATTTGAATGGGCAGCCACAATGTTATTCATGACTTTAATGAAATTCACAGCATGGGATCTCAAGGGATCATAACCCACAGTTAAAATTAGACAACTTTTATGCAGACCTGAATAAAGCTAAATAAACCAATGTAGGGGGGGACAGGTGACATTCTTGTCGATGGTTTATTAGGTACACCTTCTAGTACTGGGTCGGACCCCCCTTTGCCTCCAGAACAGCCTGAAGTCTTCGGGGCATGGAAACGTTGCTTAATTGGTATCAAGGGAGCTAACGTGCCAGGAAAACATTCCCCACACCATTACACCACCGCCACCAGCCTGTACCGTTGACACCAGGTAGGATGGGGCCATGGACTCATGCTGCTTACGCCAAATCCTGACTCCATCGGACCAGGATGTTTTTCCACTCCTCAATTGTTCAGTGTTGGTGATGGCGTGCCCACTGGAGCTTCTTGTTTGTAGCTGATAGGAGTGGAACCTGGTGAGGTCCTCTGCTGCTTGAGCCTATCCGTGACGAGGACCAACGAGTTGTGGGTTCTGAGATCCTGTTGGGCATACCACTTTGTTGTTATTTGCCTGTTTGTGGCCCGTCTCTTAGCTTGCACGACTCTTGCCATTCTCCTTTGACCTCTCTCATCAACGAGCTGTTTTCATCCACAGGACTGCCGCTGACTGGATGTGTTTTGTTTGTCACACCATTCTCTGTAAATCCTAGACACTGCCATGCATGAATAGCCCAGGAGGCCACACATTTCTGACGTGCTGGAAGCAGCACAACTGGCACTCACAATCATACTGCGCTCAGTCGCTTAGGTCACTCGTTTTGTCAATTCAAACGTTCAATCAATCAGTAACTGGAATACCTTGATTACTGTCTGCCTGCTTTATATAGCACGCCACGTCCACGTGACTCACTGTCTGTAGGAGTGAACGGCCACCGAGTGTCAGACATCCTGACCGCTTCCAAAACAAACTACTATAAGAAATGTGTGCCCTAGTCCTAAAGAAGCCCTAATACTAATGAATCTGGAGAAGAGGAGCCAACAGCCATTCTCCCTTAGTTGGTTGTTGTTCTCCACACTGACTTCCTAGAGTGTGTGTGCTGTGCCGTGTGTTTGTGTGCAGGTGCCGGGTGTGAGTTGAGCCCCTGAAGTATCAGTTTAATCTGTAACTGACTGCCAGACAGAAAAGATCCCCGAGGGGCTTCTTTTTATATCTGTCTGTTCTGTGTGAACAAAAGCTCAGGGTGAACGTCCTTCACTGGAGTATCTCATGATAGTCTCCATAATGTCCTTTTAAGGTTTTTTGCTCCATTCATCCTGCAGGCTGCTGTTATTTCCTGCATGGCCTGAAGCCTCTGTCTGAATCACAGGTCTTTCCTGAGGTTTTGTTCTTTCAGCTCTGTAGTGGTGGCCCATTGAGTTGCTCGGTCTGTTTACAGACATGGGTGATGGAGAACGTTGAAACAACATCCCATTGAGCAGCCATCTGAAATGAATCTTTCCCCACTTACTGCCTGATGACGTTTTCACTCAGGGCCCCCATTCCAGCATTGGGGAACATCCTGTTCCCCCCCTTCCTTATTTCCTGCAATTTGACACATTTTGTCATGGGGTGCAAAGAAAATATTGCAGTTTTACAGCTAATTTTCTTGCAACTCTATACATTGGGCGGCAGGTAGCCTAGTGGTTAGAGCGTTGGGCCAGTAAACGAAAGGTTGCTAGATCGAGTCCCCGAGCTGACAAGGTAAAAATCTGTCTTTCTGACCCTGAACAAGGCAGTTAACCCACTGTTCCTAGGCCGTCGTTGTAAATAAGAATTTGTTCTTAACTGACTTGCCTAGTTAAATAAAGGTTAAATAAAAAATGTTAAATGCATATTGCCATGTCTTATGTGTTTTCATGTGATATTTGAGTGACAAAAAAATTACAATTTCTATGGGCTAAAAAAAAATTGTTGAAAAAAGTTAGTTGACTTGGGCTAGTTGATCTGGACATCTGTGACAAATTATAAATGACAAACATGACAAGAGGAACTGATGATGCACTACCCAATGTTGAAATTGTATCTCGTGCATTCTACTATTACAACTTTCAATAGTAAGTTGAAAGCATACTGAATTTCTTAAAAATAATTATATATACAGTACCAGTCAAAAGTTTGGACACAACTACTCATTCAAGTTTGTTTTTTTTACTATTTTCTACATTGTAGAATAATAGTGAAGACATCAAAACTATGAAATAACATATTTGGAATCATGTAGTAACCAAAAAAGTGTTAAACAAATCTTAATATATTTTATAGTTTAGATTCTTCAAGGAAGCCACCCTTTGCGTTGATGGCAGCTTTGCACATTTGGCATTCTCTCAACCAGCTTCATGAGGTAGACACCTGGAATGCATTTCAATTAACAGGTGCACCTTGTTAACTTGTGGAATTTATTTTCCTAATGCATTTGAGCCAATTAGTTGTGTTGTGACAAGGTAGGGGTGGTATATAGAAGATAGCCCTATTTGGTAAAAGACCAAGTCCATATTATGGCAAGAACAGCTCAAATAAGCAAAGAGAAACAACAGTCCATCATTAATTTAAGACATGAGGGTCAGTCAATCTGGAAAATTTCAAGATCTTTGAAAGTTTCTTCAAGTGCAGTCGCAAAACCCATCATGCATTATGATGAAACTGGCTCTCATGAGGACCGCCAGACCCAGAGTTAACTCTGCTGCAGAGGATAAGTTCATTAGAGTTAACCGCACCTCAGATTGCAGCCCAAATAAATGCTTCACAGAGTTCAAGTAACGGACACATCTCAACATCAACTGTTCAGAGGAGACTGCATGAATCAGGCCTTCATTGTCAAATTGCTGTAAAGAAACCACTACTAAAGGACACCAATAAGAAGAAGAGACTTGCTTGGGCCAAGAAACATGAGCAACGGACATTAGACCAGTGGAACTCTGTCCTTTGGTCTGATGATTCCAAATGTGAGATTTTTGGTTCTAATCACCATGTGTTTTTTTTTTCTTTTTCTTCTAAGGGGTGGATCAGCTTAATATTGCGGAAAGAATGTTGCTTCCATCAATGTAATTGTCTGCATCATTTCCAATCCCCCATAGATTTTTGGGATAAATACACTGCTCAAAAAAATAAAGGGAACACTTAAACAACACAATGTAACTCCAAGTCAATCACACTTCTGTGAAATCAAACTGTCCACTTAGGAAGCAGCACTGATTGACAATACATTTCACATGCTGTTGTGCAAATGGAATAGACAACAGGTGGAAATTATAGGCAATTAGCAAGACACCCCCAATAAAGGAGTGGTTCTGCAGGTGGGGACCACAGACCACTTCTCAGTTCCTATGCTTCCTGGCTGATGTTTTGGTCACTTTTGAATACTGGCGGTGCTTTCACTCTAGTGGTAGCATGAGACGGAGTCTACAACCCACACAAGTGGCTCAGGTAGTGCAGCCCATCCAGGATGGCACATCAATGCGAGCTGTGGCAAGAAGGTTTGCTGTGTCTGTCAGTGTAGTGTCCAGAGCATGGAGGCGCTACCAGGAGACAGGCCAGTACATCAGGAGACGTGGAGGAGGCCGTAGGAGGGCAACAACCCAGCAGCAGGACCGCTACCTCCGCCTTTGTGCAAGGAGGAGCAGGAGAAGCACTGCCAGAGCCCTGCAAAATGACCTCCAGCAGGCCACAAATGTGCATGTGTCTGCTCAAACGGTCAGAAACAGACTCCATGAGGGTGGTATGAGGGCCCGACGTCCACTGGTGGCGGTTGTGCTTACAGCCCAACACCGTGCAGGACGTTTGGCATTTGGCAGAGAACACCAAGATTGGCAAATTCGCCACTGGCGCCCTGTGCTCTTCACAGATGAAAGCAGGTTCACACTGAGCACGTGACAGATGTGACAGAGTCTGGAGACGCCGTGGAGAACGTTCTGCTGCCTGCAACATCCTCCAGCATGACCGGTTTGGCGGTGGGTCAGTCATGGTGTGGGGTGGCATTTCTTTGGGGGGCCGCACAGCCCTCCATGTGCTCGCCAGAGGTAGCCTGACTGCCATTAGGTACCGAGATGAGATCCTCAGACCCCTTGTGAGACCATATGCTGGTGTGGTTGGCCCTGGGTTCCTCCTAATGCAAGACCATGCTAGACCTCATGTGGCTGGAGTGTGTCAGCAGTTCCTGCAAGAGGAAGGCATTGATGCTATGGACTGGCCCGCCCGTTCCCCAGACCTGAATCCAATTGAGCACATCTGGGACATCATGTCTCGCTCCATCCACCAACGCCACGTTGCACCACAGACTGTCCAGGAGTTGGCGGATGCTTAAGTCCAGGTCTGGGAGGAGGTCCCTCAGGAGACCATCCGCCACCTCATCAGGAGCATGCCCAGGCGTTGTAGGGAGGTCATACAGGCACGTGGAGGCCACACACACTACTAAGCCTCATTTTGACTTGTTTTAAGGACATTACATCAAAGTTGGATCAGCCTGTAGTGTGGTTTTCCACTTTAATTTTGAGTGTGACTCCAAATCCAGACCTCCATGGGTTGATAAATTGGATTTCCATTGATTCTTTTTGTGTGATTTTGTTGTCAGCACATTGAACTATGTAAAGAAAAAAGTATTTAATAAGATTATTTCTTTCATTCAGATCTAGGATGTGCTGTTTAAGTGTTCCCTTTATTTTTTTGAGCAGTATATATATATCCATATACATACACACATGCATACATATACACATATATACATATACATACTTTTTATAGAATATACCTTTATTATTCCCCGCAAACCCTACCACCCTTCCCCCAATTGTAGTAAACCAATAAACACTTATGCTTCTACCTTCAGTTTTTATATCTTATACACATTTTAAAGACACAATTTATTTTACAATAGTTATATTTTGTTTGTTTTTAGTTCTTCCTCTGTTTCTGATGTCCATCCAGTTTGATTTATATTTGTAACTGTGCTATTTCACAAAAGTTATACATTTTAC
Organism: Salmo salar; assembly: GCF_965601325.2. NCBI lineage: Eukaryota > Metazoa > Chordata > Actinopteri > Salmoniformes > Salmonidae > Salmo > Salmo salar. The sequence continues at coordinate 79,135,904 of NC_138304.1, read as the reverse complement.
AGACCCCAAATGTTTTACGTTGGTTATCTTGTTATTAGTCTCACCCTTCAGCTCCATTCAACCCCTCCCATCTATCTCTCAACATCATCCATTTTGGATTTCTATTTGCCATATATTTTTCAACTGTGCAGTGGTTCTTCACAAAAGTATTGAACCTTTCTATTCTCATAGCTTCTACAGATTGTAAATTAAAAATAAACATTTTTGCTAAAATAATTATTATATTATTGATTGATTGACTATGGCTTTTCAAATCACCCAGTATTGCTATCTGCAGCGTTAGTTCTAGGCAAATGTTGCAATTCTTCAGCCATTTCTGGACCTGTGACCAAAAACGAGCTACATATGGACAATACCAAAATAAATGATCTAATGACTCTGCCTCCTCACAGCAGAATCTGCAGAGCTGGGAAGATTGTATCCAGCATATATATAACATTCTATTGGTTGCAAGAATTTTGTATAGTAATTTAAATTGAAAAATTTGAAGTTTTGAATCCGGCGTTGTTTTGCGTATCAATTCATAAACCGTATGCCATGGAATGGGCACATCGAAAATCTCTTCCCAACTATTTTGCAATTTATATGGCACAGCTGTCAGTTTTTTGGTCCTTAAATGAAATTGGTAAATGTTTTTACTTATCACACTTTTCTTTAACCATTTATGTTCTTTAATACGGGGCCGACATACAAGTTCCTTACTTTTTTCCCCTTCTACTTGCCTCTTCCATTTTTTGGGTAGAGCAGACATTTCCATATGTCTGTGTTAGCTGTATGTGTGACATAACCTCACCAGTCCTATTTATGATATCATTCACTAAAATTATACCTTTTTTAAAAATTTCTTCGAAAATACGTTTTTTTTTATCAAGTAGTATATTTGAGTTTAACCACACTATTTGTTGTATTATTTATTCTGTCTTTTCAGGTGGATTGAAACTGAAATTGCAACCAACTTTCTAAGGCTTGTTTAAAAAATAACGATATTTTGGAGATTATTTCCTTTTCAAACAACTGAAAGTGAGCAGGTGTAATCTGAATAAAGGGAAAAGGGCCCTTCTTGAACATAGGGTGAGACATTCTTACCAATTCTTACCAATTTACTAGAGAATCAGTTTGGATTTAAGTATAACTTTTGTATGACTGATGCCTTTAGTGAGAAGTCTAATGCTTTAATATTTAACAATTTCTGCCCTCCAAATTCATATTTGTTATATAAATAGGCCCTTTTAATTTTGTCTGGCTTACCGTTCCAAATAAAATTGAATATTTTTTGTTCATATAATTTAAAAAGCAGGTCACTAGGTGTAGGCAAAACCATAAGCAAATAGGTAAACTGTGATATGACTAAAGAGTTCATCAGGGTGATTTTTCCACAAATAGACAGGTATTTGCCTTTCCATGGTAGCAAGATCTTATCTAGTTTTGCTAACTTTCTCTAAAAATGTATTTCTTTCTTTTGCGATTTGTATACCGAGTATGTCCACATCTCTGTCAGACCATTTAATTGGTAAACTACATGATAATGTAAAATTAGCATGTTTTAGTGATCCAATACGTAATATAGTACACTTATCATAATTTGGTTTTAATCCAGAGAGGATAGCAAAAGTATCTAGATCCTCTATGAGGCCGTGGAGAGATTCTAATTGTGGTTTTAAAAGAAAACATGAATCATCAGTGTACAATAACACCTTCATTTTTAAGCCACAGATTTCTAATCCCTTAATATTATTGTTTGATCTAATTTTAACAGCTAACATTTTGATGGCAATAATAAATAGATATGCCGATAGTGGACAACCTTGTTTTACTCCTCTAGATAGTTTAAAACTTTCTGAGATGTAGCCATTATTTACTATTTTACACCTAGGGTTACAATACATAATGTTAACCCATTTTATAAGAGATACCCCAAAATTAAAATATTCTAGGCATTTATATATAAACTCCAGTCGTACTTTATCAAAATCCTTTTCACAATCAGCTATGAAAACCAGGCCTGGTGTCCCCGATATTTCATAGTATTCTACTGTTTCCAGTACTTGTCTTATATTATCTCCAATGTATCGTCCATGTAAAAACCTGTCTGATTAGGATGAATAATATCTGACAATACTTTTGTAATTCTATGCGCCAAGCATTTTGCTAGGATTTTTGCATCACAACACTTTTTAAATGGACTGGATCTTTAAATATACCATTTGGGTCCTGTTTCAGTAATAATGATATCAGACCTTGTTGCATGTCTGATAATCTACCATTTATATAGGAGTGGTTAAAACATGCTAATAATGGTCCTCTGAGTATATCAAAACAAGTTTTGTATACTTCCACTGGTATGCCATCCAGCCCTGGAGTTTTCCCAGCCTTAAAGGCCCCAATTGCATCAAGAAGTTCCTCCTCTGTAATTTGGCCTTCACATGAGTCTTTCTGTACAGATGTTAATTTTACATTATTATTAGGGGAAAAATCCATACAATTAGTTTCAGTTAGTGAAGATGGAGGAGACTGAAATGAAAACATATTCTTAAAGTACTTTACTTCCTTTTTCAAAATATCATTCGGTGAATCATGCGTGACTCCATCATTTGTAACAAGTTTTAATACATTTTTTTGGTAGCATTTCTATATTGAAGATTGAAAAAGAATTTGGTGCATTTTTCCCCATAGTCCATCCAGTTCGCTTTATTTTTATAATATATTACACTGGATCTTTCTTGAATAAGTTCCTCCATTTCTTTTTGTTTTTCCTCTAACTTATTCTGTGCCTCTATGGTACAGTTTTTATTTCTATCTAACTGTACTGTTAGTCCTTCAATTTCCTTTATTAATATGGACTCTTTGATCTAAATTGCTTTTGTTTTATAGATGACTACTGAATTGCATGACCTCTAAAGGCACTCTTAAAAGTGTCCCATACAATAAGGGGATCTGCTGTACCTATGTTATGTCTGGAAAAGTCAGTTATAAATTCTTCTGTCCTAGTTCTAAACAATTTATCATCTAGTAGGCTTTGATTAAATTTCCAATATCCTCGCCCACGTGGAAATTCTGTAAGAGTAATATATATGACAATTATGTGATGATCCGACCGCATTCTGTCCCCATCAACACTTTTTTAACTTTTGGTGCCAGAGAGAATGGCATAAGAAAGTAGTCAAGATGACTAGCTTGATTAAGCCTCCGCCATGTATATCTCACTAGATCAGGGTATTTAAGTCTCCATATATCCACTAATTCCAATATATCCATGACATGCATGATTTCCTTAAGTGCCTGAGGGTGATAGTTTGTAGTGTGATTTCCTGTCCGGTCCATAGAGGTATTTAAGACCGTATTAAAATCTCCCATCATAATAATAGAGTCTAGTGTTGCTTGTAGAGTTGATACATTCTTATATATATTTTCAAAAAAGCTTGGATCATCATTATTTGGACCGTATAGATTAATAAGTCATATCTGTTTATTGTCCAATAACATATTTGAAATAATCCATCTACCTTGATGATCTGTTTGGACAATTTGCACATTTGTATCAAAATTGCTGTTAATTAAAACCATCACCCCTTTTGAATTTCTTTGCCCATGGGAGAAATATATTTCACCCCCCCCCCAGTCCTTTTTCCACAAAACTTCATGTAAAATTGTTGAATGAGCTTCCTGTAAACAATAGATATTATATTCCTTCTCTTTTAGCCAGGTAAATACTGATCGTCTTTTCTTATTATCTGCTAGGCCATTACAATTGTAACTGGCTATACTTATTTCACCACTTACCATAATGAGACACAACTTTAAATTCTATTTATGAAAATATATGTTTGTAAACGTACCATTAAAAAGTAACATGATGATTGAGTGTCAATATAGCTGTACCATGATTTGCATTGCTACTAAGTAAACCTCCAATTGGTCCCCACCATTCCACCCTCTAAAAGCCCTCCTCATCCCGAGTTGGGTTGTCATCCCAATGCCCGGCAGACCACCCCCGACCCCCTGTATCCCATAGCCCTGAAAAGACTGGGATCCAACCTTCGAAAAGAGCACACAGGGCCGTTTACAGAACAGAAGTAGATCAGATGCATTTCCATCACCCTTACCTCGATTTGTATTATATATAGCCATCAAAAAAATATATATATTTTAAGAATCCTGTTTCTTATTTTCCATAATTAGCTATTAATATTTGTAGTAATGTAGGCAATTTATGAAAAGGTTTTTACCTCTCACCAGTCTCACCATTATCAAAATTACATTATTGCAAGCAATTATTATATTAGCAAACAATTGTTGTGAATCATCCTCTATTGTCCCTAACATCTTTTCTCCTTTGCAACAGTTGTGAGATACACACATACACCCACACACTCATACACACTCAACTCTTTCCCCCCACACAACCATAGGCTCACATTCTCAACAGTTGCACCATCCCAGAGCCCAACTCAAGAAAGGTCTTGATTTACAAATGCATTTAAAGTTGCAGCTGTATGAGAAGGCCTGCAAGACCGTGCAAAAAATGGGCAGAAATGGAGAGATTTTATTAACCATTGTCATGACCTAGATGATGGAGGTCAAATGTACACCTTTTCTCTGAAACACCCACAACACGGTCCCCCGTATTGGCCATATTCCCAAGCATCTCCATGCAGTCAGGCTTTTGATTTTGTGCCACAATAATATACCCCCTCTCTGAATGTCCGAGTGTGACCCCCTCCCCATGGGGCACTGTCTTCGTGATACGCAGAGTAGGTGAATGTATGATCTCTGCATGTGTGGTTCCAACCGTGAAGCATGGAGGAGGAGGTGTGGGGGTGCTTTGCTGGTGACACTGTTAGTGATTTATTTACAATTCAAGGCACACTTAACCAGCATAGCTACCACAGAATTCTGCAGCGATATGCTATGCCATCCCATCTGGTTTGCGCTTAGTGGGACTATCATTTGTTTTTCAACAGGGCAATAACCCAAAACACACCTCCAGGCGGTGTAAGGGCTATTTGACCAAGAATGAGATGAGTTTGGGATGGGTTGGACTGCAGAGTGAAGGAAAAACAGCCAACAAGTGCTCAGCATATGTGGGAACTCCTTCAAGACTGTTGGAAAAGCATTCCTCATGATGCTGGTTGAGAGAATGCCAAGATTGTGCAAAGCTGTCATCAAGTCAAAGGGTGGCTACTTTGAAGGGTCTGAAATATATTTTGATATGTTTAACAGTATTTTGGTTACTACATGATTCCATATGTGTTATTTCATAATTTTGATGTCTTTACTATTATTCTATAATGTAGAAAATAGTAAACATAAAGAAAAACTCTTGAATGAATAGGTGTATCCAAACTTTTGACTGGTACTGTATATTTTATTTTATTGGATGGGGACCCCCATGCCGACCCCTCGGAGGGAGGGGCCCGCCCCACAGTTTGGGAACCACTGATTTAAAAGACACTAGGCTAGTTTGCAAATGCATTATTAGCAGCCTATGTTTTAGCCTTTTTTCATTACAGACATGAAAGTTTTGCCAGCATGTGCTTCCTGTAACCATTATCTATTTTCTTCCACGCATGGGATGGCGGGCCGCATATGTTCTGTGTCATCCAGTTGATCCATCCAGTAGCTTCTTCTGGCCGACATTCCCCCCCGCAGTTGTGTCGCCTAGAGTGTTCTGGGTAGGGGCTGTGACACATAGCTTAGAGAGAGATTTGTGACCTGTTGCCACAAGAAAAGAAAAGGGCAACCAGTGGCACACAAACACCATTTTAAATACAACCTATATTAACGTCTAGATCCCTGCTCACTCACCCATATTGTCTAGATCTGTGTGTGTGTGTGTGTGTGTGTGTGTGTGTGTGTGTTGTGTGTGCGTGCGAGATAGCATCAAAATGTAAGTTGAGAAATATATAGTATAGGTGCTGTAATAGCAAAACACATTAAAGGGAAATTTCCAAATGTTTCAACTTCATATTCAACGTCTCCAGCACCACCCCATCATCAACATGGGAAAATGGCGCGTTTCTATGTTGTTATAGTAAAAAAAGAGAAAGATAAGTGCTTCCAATGACATCATCAACCAATTAGTAGGCAATGCCTACTCACAATTGGTCAAAATTGCACGATGCACACCGATGAGGTCATCGGAAGCACTTATCTTCCTCTATGTTTTTACTACAAAACATAGAAATGCACAATGTTCATGTATGATGATGTTGGGGTGGTGCTGGAGATGATGAATATGAAGTTGAAAAATTGTGAAGTTTCCCTTTAAGAATCATATTATATTTTTGTTTTGGCTTCTGAACCTTCTAAACTGTCTGTTAGTTTACCCTCAGGCCAGGCAACATATATTTTTAACTCTAATCCCATTCATTCACAGCCATAATCTCATATAGTTGAAACCATGACAGAGGCTTTATCATTAGATCCTCCAAGCCACTAGATAATTTACTAATGAAGCGAATAATTCACCAGATTTCAACATCGTACAGTATGTTCTCAGAGCTTTGTTTGTCTGCATAGAGAGAAACCCTGTGCTCTATACTGTCCCTCCCTGTAAACTCTGCATCGACTGAATTTAAATAGCATCTTGATCAATGCATTAGCAGATTCCTGCACTGAGGCATATCCATACTGTATATCCATACTGTAATTGTTTGTATAGATCTGTCTCTACAGCAGCCAATCCGACAGGTGTGTGTGTGTGTGTGTGTGTGTGTGTGTGTGTGTGTGTGTGTGTGTGTGTGTGTGTGTGTGGGGGGGGGGAGTGTCAGTGTCAGAAAGAGCAGGACCGTTATTGATGGAGGTGGAGTCGGTGCTGAGGCTGTTGCTGGTAACCGGGGGTTACGGGGAGTCAGCCACATGCAGTCTATAAATAGCGTGTTGCTCTCACCTGCCTCCGCACACCCTGCCTCCGCACAGCCCGCCTCCGCACAGCCCGCCTCCACTCTCAGCACATGAGCTCAAGCATGTGAGCTAAAAATAGAACACTGGGCTCACAAACACTCAGTCACACCACACACACAGCTCTGTATTTTCTCTCTTCCTCTCAGTTTGTCCCCAGTGCGATCACTGGCTGTTAGAGCTGCAGCAGCAGCACTTTGATAAAAACAATTTTTTCACTGGTTCTCTCTCTTTTTTCTCTCCCACTCCCACCCTCTTTCTCTCTTGCTCTCTCTCTCTAATGGATTCCTATGCAGGTTAAGATGAACTGCGCTGCTGTTTGAATAATCAAAGGAAAATATAGACATGCTGTGTGTGTGTGTGGATAATTCTAATTTGTAACATTTGTAGGTCTAAACTGGGAGAAACAGCTGACATAATTGCGTGATGAGATTATGATATACATCTGTCTGTGAGTGAAAAGGGGGATTGTAGTTGTCGGGTTCCTTTTTCCCCCTCTCTTCTTCTTACCCACTCCCATGATGTAACGCTACACAGTGTGTGTATGTGCATGCGTGCGTGTGTCCCTCCCTGCATCTGTGTTTTTTCTCTTTCCATGTTGGAGCTCCAAGCCTGAGGTATTCAGACGAACCGACACTTACTGCAATCAGAGGATTCACAGCATCTCAGAGCAGGCCTGAAATGGACACAATCTAATGTGGTTATCAAATCATGTGCTCTTTGTTGGTCTGAGGCGTCACACCGTTTAAAAACATCGTGGTCATTCCACAGAGATCTGTCTCCTATCAGGACCATGTTATAACACCCATAAAGTAGACCTGGCTGTTAAAGACGGCTACAGGCAACCCTTGTGGGTGTGTTTATACGCATGTTTGAATTGGATATTCTTTTTTTGCATATCCCAACTCCCCCTGAGACACCCAATGGCGATTCTGGAGCAATTAGGGTTAAATGCCTTGCCCATCTGCAGATTCTTCACCTTGTCGGCTCGGGGATTTGAACTGTGCTGATATTTATAGTATAGAAATATACACTGACTAGACAAAACATTAGGAATATTGAGTTGCACCCCATTTGCCTGCAGAACAGCCTCAATTCGTTGGGACATGGACTCTACAAGGTGTCGAAACCGTTACACAGGGATGCTGGCCCATGTTGACTCCAATGCTTCCAACAGTTGTGTCAAGTTGGCTGGATGTCCTTTCGATAGTGGACCATTCCCAGCAACATTGCAGTTCTTGATACTCTCAAACAGGTGTGTCTGGCACCTTCTACCATACCCCATTCAAAGGCACTTAAATATTTTGTCTTGCCCATTTATTCTTTGAACGGCACACATACACAATCCATGTCTCAAATGTCTCAAGGCTTAAAAATCCTTCTTTAACCTGTCTCCTCCCCTTCATCTACACTGATTGAAGCAGAGTTTAACAAGTGACATCAACAAGGGATCATAGCTTTCACCTGGTCAGTCTATGTCATGAAAAGAGCAGTTCCTAATGTTTTGTACACTCAATGTATATTTATATTTATACCTACACAGATGAACTATTGTCGTGGAAATTCGTAACCATGTGAGAGAGACTTTATCATTTCTTCAAACAATCATATTTATTTAATATCGATTAATTATTCCCATAATGAAGCTGGTCGATCCCACACTCTTGAGCGTTGAAAAAACAGGGGTCTTATATAGTAGACCTAAAACTGCTTAGTCATGGCTGGTTCCACCCCTCCCTTGGCTTAGTGTCTCAGAAGCAAAGGTGATTAGAAACAATCACAGGTCTGTTCTGTTATTTTTTTTATAAATCTCTCACCTGTCACACCATGTCCTTGACGATAAGCCCAGACGATCCTGCAGGGATCTCAAGAGGGGAACCATCCCTTTACAGAAGCATGTCATTAGTAGTTATGAATACCTCTCACTATGTGTTAACCTCTTACATCTAGACGTTCCGCTAGCGGAACACCTGCTCCAATATCCAATGATAGGCGTGGCGCGAATTACAAATTCCTCTAAAATACAAAAACTTCAATTTTTCAAACATATGACTATTTCACAGCATTTTAAAGACAAGACTCTCCTTTATCTAACCACACTGTCCGATTTCAAAAAGGCTTTACAGCGAAAACAAAACATTAGATTATGTCAGCAGAGTACCCAGCCAGAAATAATCAGACACCCATTTTTCAAGCTAGCATATAATGTCACAAAAAACAAAACCACAGTTAAATGCAGCACTAACCTTTGATGATCTTCATCAGATGACACACCTAGGACATTATGTTATACAATACATGCATGTTTTGTTCAATCAAGTTCATATTTATATCAAAAAACAGCTTTTTACATTAGCATGTGACGTTCAGAACTAGCATACCCCCCGCAAACCTCCGGTGAATTTACTAAATTACTCACGATAAACGTTCACAAAAAACAGAACAATTATTTAAAGAATTATAGATACAGAACTCCTTTGTGCAATCGAGTTGTCCGATTTTAAAATAGCTTTTCGGTGAAAGCACATTTTGCAATATTCTGTGTAGATAGCCCAGCCATCACGGCTAGCTATTTAGACACCCACCAAGTTTAGCCCTGACCAAAGTCAGATTTACTATTAGAAAAGTTTGATTACCTTTAGTGTTCTTCGTCAGAATGCACTCCCAGCACTGCTACTTCAATAACAAATGTTGGTTTGGTTCAAAATAATCCATAGTTATATCCAAACAGCGGCGTTTTGTTCATGCGTTCAAGACACTATCCGAAGTGTAAATAAAGGTCACGAGCATGGCGCATTTCGTGACAAAAGATTTCTAAATATTCCATTACCGTACTTCGAAGCATGTCAACCGCTGTTTAAAATCAATTTTTATGCCATTTTTGTCATAAAAAAGCGATAATATTCCGACCGGGAATCTGCGTTTAGGTAAACAGACGAAAGAAAACAAAGCATGGGGTCGACGCGGGCACGCGCCTGAGTCTCACAGTACTGTAACCAGCCACTATCCAAACGCGCTACTTTTTTTCAGCCAGGGGCTGCAAAGCCACGATTCAGCTTTTTGCCGCCTTCTGAGAGCCCATGGGAGCCGTAGGAAGTGTCACGTAACAGCAGAGATCCTCTGTAATGGATAGAGATAATCAAGAAGGGCAAGAAATTGTCAGACAGGGCACTTCCTGCATGGAATCTTCTCAGGTTTTGGCCTGCCAAATGAGTTCTGTTATACTCACAGACACCATTCAAACAGTTTTAGAAACGTTGGAGTGTTTTCTATCCAAAGCTAATAATTATATGCATATTCTAGTACAATCATCACCTCCCCTGCTCTCCTCTTCTCTCCTCTATTCCTCCTGGAGGGGTGTAGGGTGGTGGTCTGAGGGTTGGATGGGGTGAAGGGAGGGTGATATGGTCTGGAGGTGGAGGGAGGTAGTGGAGGGTGAAGGGAGGGTGATATGGTCTGGAGGGGGTGAGGCGAGGGTGCTGTGGAGGGAGGTAGAGGGGGTGAAGGGAGGGTGATATGGTCTGGAGGTGGAGGGAGGTAGTGGAGGGTGAAGGGAGGGTGATATGATCTGGAGGTGGAGGGGGGTGAAGGGAGGGTGATATGAGGTGGAGGGGGGTGAAGGGAGGGTGCTATGATCTGGAGGTGGAGGGAGGTAGAGGGGGTGAAGGGAGGGTGATATGATCTGGAGGTGGAAGGAGGTAGAGGGGGGTGAAGGGAGGGTGATATGATCTGGAGGTGGAGGGGGGTGAAGAGAGGGTGATATGGTCTGGAGGTGGAGGGAGGTAGAGGGGGTGGAGGGAGGTAGAGGGGGGTGAAGGGAGGGTGATATAGGATGGCGGCCCCTGGTCCTCCGTGCCCTCTCGGACCGCTAACAGAGACAGTTATTAAAAGCCTGCTAATAGACTAGATTAGGTTTAAGCCCTGCAAGACGCCACAATCAATTCAGAAAGGAAGAGAGGCAGTGGTTGAAAAGGAATGAGATTATGTTGTTATCCCTTCCCTGTACAGCAGCAGGGCTATGCAGCAGGTTCTACGTCACTGTTAGAAATTAGATGTATAGGCGTTTATCTTTACAGCTGTTTGCGACCTTACTTAATTTGGGAAATATAATGAATTGTTAGAAATCTAATATTCAACGTTTATGCACAAAAGAACAATCCCAGATCTGTTAAACTTTGCGTTTTTCTTTACTTTTTAGATACTATTTGCGTCGATGAAACGGGGCATTTCATGGCTCAATGTGTCTGTTTGAAGATGCCTGGGAGATGAAAGCAACCCTGGTTTGAAGATGGGACTTCAGTCAGGGACATAAACCCAGTACCACTAATCTTCAAACGCCTGTAGTTTGTGTATCACAGGAGGTTGGTGGCACCTTAATTGGGGAAGACGAGCTCATGGTAACGGCTGGAGCGGAATCAAATACATCAAACACATGGTTTCCATCAAACACACGCCATTCCATTCGCTCCATTCCAGCCATTATTATGAACCGTCCTCCCATCAGGAGCCACCTGTGGACTGTGTTTGTCTGTTCTTGCTGGCCTGCGTGTGTGTGTGTGTGTGTGTGTTGCAGTTAAAGCTTCTTGTTTGTCTGTTCAGAGTGCTTAATTGTTGTTTAATTTGTGCTGTCCTTTCAAGCGGAGGCCTGTGAAATTATACACTATATATACAAAAGTATGTGGACAACCCCTTCAAATTAGTGGATTCAGTGATTTCATCCACATCCATTGCTGACAGGTAAATAAAATCGAGCACATAGACAAACAAACAATAAAACCGAGCTCCGTAGACAAACATTGGCAGTAGAATGGCCTTACTGAAGAGCTCAGTGACTTTCAATGTGGCACCGTTTAGGATGTCACTTTTCCAACAAGTCAGTTTGTCAAATTTTTGTCCTGCTAGGATATATTGAAGCAACATCTCAAGACATCAGTCAGGAAGTTAAAGCTTGGTCGCAAATGGGTCTTCCAAAATGGACAATGACCCCAAGCATACATCCAAAGTTGTGGCAAAATGGCTTAAGGACAACAAAGTCAAGGTATTGGAGTGGCCATCACAAAGCCCTGACCTCAATCCTATAGAAAAATTGTGGGAAAAGCGTGTGTGATCAAGGAGGCCTACAAACCTGACTCAGTTACAACAGCTCTGTCAGGAGGAATGGGCCAAAATTCACCCAACTTATTGTGGGAAGCTTGTGGAAGCCTACCCAAAACGTTTGACCCAAGTTAAACAATTTAAAGGCAATGGTACAAATACTAATTGAGTATATGAAAACTTCTGACCCGCTGGGAATGTGATTATAGAGATGAAAGCTGAAATAAATCATTCTCTACTATTATTCTGACATTTAACATTTTTTCAATAAACTGGTGATCCTAACTGACCTAAGACAGGGAATTTTTACGAGGATTAAATGTCAGGAATTGTGAAAAACTGAGTTTAAATGTATTTGGCTAAGGTGTATGTAAACTTCTGACTTCAACTGTATGTGTATATCATCAATTTGGACACAACCAAAATGACAGCCATTCGGAGGAGAGAGGTGTGCATGTGTACAGTATGCGTCCACTATTTTCTTTACTTGATAAGCTGGACATTGTCAGGCAGGGGACAGTGGCCAGTCAGCCTCTATTACTTAGGCTCTCTCCCACTGCCATACATTATAAACTAAGCAAAAAAAGAAATGTCCTCTCACTGTCAACTGCGTTTATTTTCAGCAAACTTAACATGTGTAAATATTTGTATGAACATAAGATTCAACAACTGAGACATAAACTAAACAAGTTCCACATACATGTGACTAACAGAAATGGAATAATGTGTCCCTGAACAAAGGCGGATCAAAATCAAAAATAACAGTCAGTATCTGGTGTGGCCATCAGCTGTATTAAGTACTGCAGTGCATCTCCTCCTCATGAACTGCACCAGATTTGCCAGTTCTTGCTGTGAGATGTTACCCCACTCTTTCACCAAGGCACCTGCAAGTTCCCAAACATTTCTGTGAGGGGTGGCCCTAGCCCTCACCCTCCGGTCCAACAGGTCCCAGACGTGCTCAATGGCATTGCGATCCGGGCTCTTTGCTGGCCATGGCAGAACACTGACATTCCTGTCTTGCAGGAAATCACGCACAGAACGTGCAGTATGGCGGGTGGCATAGTCATGCTGGAGGGTCATGTCAGGATGAGCCTGCAGGAGGGTACCACATGAGGGAGGAGGATGTCTTCCCTGTAACGCACAGCGTTGAGATTGCCTGCAATGACAACAAGCTCAGTCCGATGATGCTGTGACACAACGCCCCAGACCATGGCAGACCCTCCATCTTCAAATCGATCCCACTCCAGAGTACAGGCCTCGGTGTAAAGCTCATTCCTTCGACGATAAACGCAAATCCGACCATCACCCCTGGTGAGAGAAAACCGCAACTCGTCAGTGAAGATAACTTTTTGCCAGTCCTGTCTGGTCCAGCGACGGTGGGTTTGTGGCCATAGGCAACGTTGTTGCCGGAGATGTCTGGTGAGGACCTGCCTTACAATAGGCCTACAAGCCCTCAGTCCAGCCTCTCTCAGCCTATTGCGGACAGTTTGAGCACTGATGGAGGGATTGTGCGTTCCTGGTGTAACTCGGGCAGTTGTTGTTGCCATCCTGTACCTGTCCCGCAGGTGTGATGTTCAGATGTACCGATCCTGTGCAGGTGTTGTTACACTTGGTCTGCCACTACGGGGACGATCATCTGTCCGTCCTGTCTCCCTGTAGCGCTGTCTTAGGCGTCTCACAGTACAGACATTGCAATTTATTGCCTTGGCCACATCTGCAGTCCTCATGCCTCCTTGCAGCATGCCTAAGGCATGTTCAAGCAGATGAGCATGGACCCTGGGCATCTTTCTTTTGGTGTTTTTCAGAGTCAGTAGAAAGGCCTCTTTAGTGTCCTAAGTTTTCAGAACTGTCACCTTAATTGCCTACCGTCTGTAAGCTGTTAGTGTCTTAACAACCGTTCCACAGGTGCATGTTCATTAATTGTTCATGGTTCATTGAACAAGCATGGGAAACAAACAGTGTTTAAACCCTTTATAATGAAGATCTGTGAAGTTATTTGGATTTTTACGAATTATCTTTGAAAGACAGGGTCCTGACAAAGGGACGTTTCTTTTTTTGCTGAGTTTATGCGTGTGTGTATGTAATTCCTAATATGGAGAATGGTGCGTGTGTGTGTTTTCAGAGAGCACAGACACACAGACATGCAGTCACACACTTGCAGCTACGCACACTCACACTAGGGCGATAAAATATATAGTATTTGCCTGATTTCGTTTTGTTTTCCCCAGTTTTTTTTATAGAAAAACAACAACATTTGATGTTCTAAGGCCACAACAATGCTTAAAACACATCAAGAGATCACTTTTGAGGTCTGGGTAAAATCTAAGAATTTGGGGTGCAGTTAACCTTTAATTCAACTTTGTTACCAGCCAGAGACTGTTTGGTTAGCAGTGTTTCTGTTAGCATTGATTGCAGAGTTTGCAAAAAAATGGCCCCTGAATTTATGCAAATAATCATGATATCATTCTGCCAGGTAGGCATCGGCTACTTTGTAGTTAACATTTAACTGAGAATGTTTCCATCTACCAACAGACGGTTATCATTATTAGCATTATCGTTAATGGCTTAACAAAGTGTGGACTACACATACTCGTGCACTGCACACAACACACACAGACAGGCATTTCTGTGCCTTTTCAGAAATTTCAGGGAAAATACAAATCACTTATGCATTTTGTTCATGTCTTATTTTTGTATGTATTTTTTTTAACCTTTATTTAACTAGGCAAGTCAGATAAGAACTTATTCTTATTTACAATGATGGCCTACCCCGGTCAAACCCGGACGACGCTGGGCCAATTGTGCGCCGCCCTATGGGACTCCTAATCACAGCCGGGTGTGATACAGCCTGGATTCGAACCAGGGACTGTAGTGAAGCCTCTTGCACTGAGATGCAGTGCCTTAGACCACTGCGCCACTCGGGAGCCCTTACGATTATAAATATTGTCATAAGTTCAATACATTTAGTTGATTTCCTGCTAAATTCAATACATTTTTTTAATATTGTTGAATTCCGTTTTAATGTCTGGATTCTGTGATTCTGTCCGTTTTTCGCAATGCAAATTTTATAGGGCGCTATAAAAAAAAAACTCTCACACACCCACATACAAACACACACACACACACACACAGGTGTGGTAGCTGTGACTGTGTGAACTGCATGGTGTTCTCTGTGCAGATAGATACAGCTCCTCTGGGACCAGTGAGCTGAGCATCTCTTAGCTGAGAGCCACAGATGAACACACACATCAATATATCGACCCAGTGTTGTGGTACCAAGCAGAGAAAATGGAAATAGTCACCTTTTCCTTAATACACTCAGGGAGAAAGCATTGGTGTTTCTAAATGTTGTTTCTCGCACAGCAGAGATTACAACCCTAGTTAGTGAACACTATTATGCAGGCAGTGCCAAAATGTGTCCCAAATGGCACCCTATTCCCTATTTAGTGCACTACTTTTGACCAGGGCCCATAGGGTGCACTACAGTATATACACTCTTTGAAAAAAAATCTATCTAGAACCTAAAATGATTCTTCGGCTGTCCCCATAGGAGAACCCTTTGAAGAACCCTTTTTGGTTCCAGGTAGAGCCCTTTTGGTTCCAGCTAGAACTCTTTTGGGTTCCATGTAGAACCCTTTCCACAGAGGGTTCTACCTGGAATCCAAGTGTTCTACCTGGAACCCCTATGGGGACCACCGAAGAAGCCTTTTTTGTAAGAGGGTAGGATATTAGTGCCATTTAGAATGAAGACATGGAGCCTTTTTCTAGCGACTAACCTTTATGAGCCGAGATCACTTTCTGAGTCATAATACAGGCCCTTTATAAAAAACGATGATTTAAAAAACGTAAGCCTATGCTACATGAACCTATTAAAAGCAGTTCTGTAGCGATGAGATTTGTGAAGTAGACTATAGGCCCAATACATTATCACTGCACAAAGGCTATTCTTGAATTGCCCTGCCAATGTTGTTTTCTTGTAAGACCATTTTAAATGTTATGTGATCACACTGGTAATATATAATTTGTTGTATTACATGTGAGGCATGAATTGAAAAAATGTGCGTTTTGGTTTGCTGGGAGAGAGGGAGGGGGGGAGAGAGAGGGACAGAGCGGGAGGGAGGGGTAGAGAGAGAGAAAGCGCTCCTCTCACCGTTCCTCAGCTCTTCCTCCCTCCACTGATTGTCCCAAAAGGTGACACCGTCTTCCAGCTGATGGTGAAACTCTGACTAATGCACCAGTTCATGTTGTTACTCGTATGACCAGAAAACGTGAAATACTCCTCGATATTACAAAGACACAAGCCGCTAATAACAACGCAAGTCTATGGATACACATTGTAGCTTGAGTTGATAGGGAGAGGGCGTTTTATGTCGTGTTGACAGTGCTGAATGAAATCTTTACCATGAACTCACTCATCTCTTTGCTGTATTCGTTGACAGTCTCTCTAGTCATGGTTTTGAAATTTCACACAGTAGTCGACAATCAACTTCGCTGTGGGCTGGTGGAAGCTGCAGACACGGTGATCTAAGCTACCTGATTGGCCAGCGGTAGGCCTATAGGTGCACTTGATTTGCTCTCTAGGCCCACAGGGTAGGCAGAGTTGTGCCTTCAGACACATGACATGGTTCATAATGGGAACACTTGGACTACTCGGCGCGTAGGGCAGCTGAATCAAGTGCACCTACCGCAAACATTTTGGAACGCAAGACTTTATCGTCGGGCTTTTTACAGAGATGTTTGGCGATCGACTAGGAATGCCTTGGAGATCAACCAGTCAATCGCAAAAGAGCGGTTGGTGACCGCTGTCCTATGGAGATAAATGTTTGCAGTTAGGTGCCCTCCTGAAAGCCATGGTACTGCTGTTTCTCTCAGCTTATAGAGGAATGATGGTAAAAGACTGTAAAATGGACGGTTCTATTCTATTTACCTGCTGTGGGAAAGGGAGTGTTCTAGTGTCTGGCTCTCTGTTTTATACCTGGAGAGAAGACTATTTATTAGTCGTAACAACTGTGTGTGTGTGCGTGCATACATGCGTGTTAGTGCTTGCGAGAGAATTCCTAAGAGCCTGAGGAGAAGAGGAAAGCAAGATGGAGAGAGGAAGAGAAGGAGAGAGACACACAGTCACTAGTTATAAATTGTCATAAAGATTTGGGTTGTGACAAAAACCTGAACTTTGCAGCTGTTTCTCTGTGTCTGTGATTTGACTGTTCCCCGGGACGCCATCATCACTCTCACTTTGCTGGGGGAATCAATCCTCTACCAAGCCCTCTTCATTTAATACCACATTCATCACCATTAATTACACACAGGCCGGAAATAAGATGCTCATAGGTTTTATATTGGTTTAATATATTCATTTCAAATCTAGGATGTTATGAAACAGTTTAAGAGACGTTTAGATGAATGAAATAAAACAAAGAAAGAACCAAGACAGATGAAATCTAATTCTGCTAGGGAGATAATCAGGTGCAATGCATTATTTTAACACTTACTTCACAGAGTTATTGGAATGGTAAACAGACACCAGTATGCATGCAGAGGAGAGGATTTGACTTCCCTACTGCTTCATAATGTGACGGATCTGTTTGAGTGGATAGTAATATGCAAGGCAGCAGAAAGAGATCTGGGACCAGGCTAGCCTTGAGTTACTCCTCTGTGAGGTCCACAGGTGGCCAACCCGGTGCAGGGCAGGGTGTCGTCTCCTTCCGTGGGCTCTTATTGGCTGTGGCAGGGGAAGTGGCTATTGGCTAAGACAGCAGAAACAGAGTGGGAATCTGATGCCATCTCCATCGCTTCACACAGGCCTGAGGAGCAGAAATGTTCACCTCTCCTTTTCTGCATCCCTCTCCCCCTATCGCTCTCTTCCAGTTGTCTTCATCCACTTCCTTCCTTCTCCACCCACACGGTGCCGTGTCACTGTACCAGACTGTACTGGCTGCATCCAATTGGCACTTTTAACTCTTCTCTTAGAATGGAAGGCATAAATGTAGCCCCCGGTAATTAGTAAGAAGTTTGTTAGTATTTTATTAGAGAGGCATACAGAACTATGAATCCCAGATGTGTCTCTGTTGCCCTAACCGCAGGCTATGAACGCTTTCTCTCTGCCGCCTGTTAGTATATCAACCTGAACACACACACACACACACACACACACACACACACACACACACACACACACAGTGGAGCAGGAAGCTTGGAGCCTCAGGGTGTTTGGTCTAACTGGATAAATCATTTATCAGTGGCCAGGGCTGGTCAGTAGACTGGACAGGACAGTAGCAGGATCAGGGTGGATGGATGGCATCAGAGATGAGCACACCAACTTCAACAAACACAGTCCCAGTTACCATCTCCATTGATCTGCTGTGGCAGTAGATAGATAGACCAGTGTAATTGTATAAGTGCATTCTAAACTACAGTTGTTGCTGACCACAACAACTGACACCTACATGTCTTGTCAAAGCAGTATGTTTGCATTGAGTGCTTCTGTGGTCTCTTGCCCTTTGATCATCTTTATATTTAGTGGGAATGGAATGGATAGATCCGCCTATTTACCTTTCTTGATTTGGTTTAATGCTATATTTTGAATGTGTTGCCTGTGGCTAAGCTCCCTTCACTTTCCTTCTTCCTCCACTGTCAGAGATGCTGTGTATCTCCAATAGTTTACTTTCTATCTTTCTATCTGAACATATTCACGGTTTCAGAGGGAGACTGGCTTTTAAAATGTCAACAAACCCACATCGCAAATGATTTGATCTGATCATCTGACCAATATGTCCTTCTGTGATTAAAGTTTCGACGTTAGGATACTTGGCCAAGTTTCTAGCACAGAGTAAGACCAGTTATTTGCAAACAAAAACACTTTAGTAGTGCTTACGGTGTTGTTGAATCAAGTGCTACCGCTTTTGACTTTGAGTTTATTTTATTTTTACAGGGACAGTGCACATTAATCAACGTTTCAGTAAAAGTGCCTGTTTTAGCCAGCCGGCTAATTTTCAACCACAGTCCCTGGGCAGGTTATTAAAAACAATTACAATACAGACAATCATTGAGCAGTGAGCACACGCAGAGCAACATAGGACAAGCAAGACATAGCAACATAGCACAAAAAGCAACAAGACAAAACCCATAAAAGCAACAAAGTGTTTCCACACCTCACAAGCTACAGACAACAGACAACATAGAAAGCAGCAATACACAGCTAGGGATTATGTTCACTTTTTATCTTAGTGGGGCAGTGCCATTGGAGGTCTGTCTCCTGTGTATCTAACCTTAGCTCTCTCCTCTCCCTCCCCTCTAGGATGGCTCAGTAGTACCCAAGTCTCTCTCTCCTGTGTATCTAACCTTAGCTCTCTCCTCTCCCTCCCCTCTAGGATGGCTCAGTAGTACCCAAGTCTCTCTCTCCTGTGTTTAACCTTCACGCTCCTCTCTCCCTCCCCTCTAGGATGGCTCAGTAGTACCCAAGTCTCTGTCTCCTGTGTTTAACCTTCACGCTCCTCTCTCCCTCCCCTCTAGGATGGCTCAGTAGTACCCAAGTCTCTGTCTCCTGTGTCTAACCTTCGCGCTCCTCCCTCCCTCCCCTCTAGGATGGCGATCCAGGTGGCTAAGTTTGACTTTCACACGTTGCCCCAGCCGGACCAGGAGGCCGTGCGCTACACCAACCCCAAACTGCTGGAGGAGGAGAGGCTTCACGCCCAGGCCTCCATGATCAACAGCACCCTGGGCATCACCTGGAACATCATATCCTTTCTTGTTGGATGTATACAGATCCCTATTAGAAGGCATCTGGATGCTACGTCCGGAGGTCTTCTGGCTAGGGTGTGTGCCAGTTCTACTGCACTGACAGATGGGAGAAAGTATGGCGAAATGTGCATGCAGCCTTGGGCACTATATAGGGAATAGGGTGCCATTTGAGACACATCCTTTGTCAATATGCAGGCAGGGCACTCCATCAGAACCTCTTAGGTAATGAGGGGGCTATTACCAATACACAGACTCAGTGTTGTTTAGAATGGCATGTGAAGTTGTTACAGGGAGGAGGTGTACAATTAATAATTAATCGGAGTCCCTGTGCTGTTGAACTTGCCATCATATTTTCCATTTTAGTAATGCATAAACACTCCTGTGATTGTGTGCATTTGTTTGATCTGCAAGCAATTTGGCAGGTGTGTGTGTGTGGGGGGGGGGGGGGGGTTCTTCTATCGTTGTGGGACCTATAATCCCTAAAAGTCCCCACAAGGATAGTAAAACAAGGACAATTGTCCCTTGTGGGGACATTTCTCACATCCCCATGAGGACAAAAGCTATTTTAAATGTAGGGTTTAGGATTAAAATTAGGGTTAGGAGTTACAGTTATGATTAGATTTGGGTTAGGGAAAATATGATTTTGAATGGAATACATTTTAGGTCCCCACGAGGATAGAAGAACATAACGTGTGTGTGTGAATGGGTGCGTGCGTACGTACAGGAGCGACTGCAGTCGATGATGTCACTAATGTTGTTTCTCAGAGGGTACTGTTAAATCAGAGCGCGATGCATGTCAGAGCTCTGCTCTGAACTGGGCTGTATGATTATGTTAATGAGGCTGGAGAATGAAAGGCACTATATTTCCAACCAAGCACTTGTTCAAACAACGTATCATTTTTTTTGTTATCTGAAATTGTTATATCAGAAAAACATTGAAACATAGCAGAAATAAATATGTTTTAAGTATAGAAAACTTGGACTGTGAACAGAAGGGTTACAATCACGTAATATGATCTGGGTCACCCTTGGCTTGGCATTTATTCATAATAACATGCATTGTTAATATCCTACTTCTTATTTAAGAGAACTGTGCAGAAACACCTTATCTCGCTGCTTAGCAGACCATGCAACTTGGCCTAGCATTCATTATGGAAGTGTACTGTTTCAGTGCTGCAGATAACGACAGTCTCCTAAATATAGTGTGGCTGAAGAGAAACAAACCAGCCAGAGGAGAGGAAGAGGAAGCGGAGTAGGAACAGAAGGCCTGTTACTGTCATGACGTCCCCTCAGGAGAGAATGAGTGTATCTTCAAGTTCTGGCCTTCAGGGTAGTCTAGCTTCTTCTCAGACCCCCACCCTGATACACACCTAAGCCCCTTTAACAACCCCAACTCCCCAACCATTCCCGTCCCTGTACTCGTCCACACAACAAGGACACAAGCACAAGCACGCCAGGCCTGGAGACAGTTTGGTGGATGGATAGATGTCAGAATGGAGTTGTAGTTTCCTCCAACCTGGTTCACTGTCACAGTGTTTGTGTGCCACATCTGCAGCTTTCAACACCATGCCTTGTAGGAGGCAGCTACATATCACCTCTCCTCACTACATATTTTAATTCTGAGGGGAGTGTGTCCATTCTAGTCATTCTAACTCTATGGTGTTACTTTGTCTGTCTAGTAATTTTAACGCCATGGTGTTACTTTGTCTCTCAAGTCATTTTAACTCAATGCTGTTACTTTGTCTGTCTAGTCATTTTAACGCTATGGTGTTACTTTGCCTGTCTAGTCATTTTAACACTATGGTGTTACTTTGTCTGTCTAGTCATTTTAACGCTATGGTGTTACTTTGCCTGTCTAGTCATTTTAACGCTATGGTGTTACTTTGTCTGTCTAGTCATTTTAACGCTATGGTGTTACTTTGTCTCTCAAGTCATTTTAACGCTATGTTGTTACTTTGTCTGTCTAGTCATTCTAACTCTATTAGGGCTGTCCACGACAACAACAAAAATATCTTAGCCAACCGAAAGTTGTCTGTTCTTTCAACCAATTGATCGAAATTTCAAAACGTGTATTTTTCCATAGACACACCCTATGTGTTTTAATAAAATCAGCTATATATACATTGGGCTTGTCTGATGCTTTAAGCTCACTGTTTGATGAAATAAGACACATGACTCAAGAGGGAGCCAAAGATCAAGATAACCAGGAGAAGAAAAAATGTAACCTGTCCTGACCATCCTCCTCCCGCTCCTACTGGCTTTCGCAGATTTTGCCTTTGCTCTCCTGAAGTTGCCGGTAATAGGCGTCACGAGGAGTCGGCAAACTTTGTCATGTGGAATGCCAATTTTACAATTTCTACTGATCTGCGTGACAGTTATGGTTTTCATATGTACATTTTTGTGGAACAGTTTCACTTTGTATCTCAAAATCATTGTCATTTTTTATATTTTTTTATATATCCAATTGGAAGTTACAGTCTTGTCTCATCGCTGCAACTCTCGTACTGACTCGGGAGAGGCGAAGGTTGAGAGCCATGCGTCCCCCGAAACACAACCCTGCCAAGCCGTACTGCTTCTTGACACACTGCTCTCTTAACCCGGAAGCCAGCCGCAAAGACGGCCTACCCCGGCCAAACCCGGACGACGCTGGGCCAATTGTGCACCGCCCTATGGGACTCCCAATCACGGCCGGATGTGATACAGCCTGGATTCGAACCAGGGACTGTAGTGACGCCTCTTGCACTGAGATGCAGTGCCTTAGACTGCTGCGCCACTCGGTAGGCCTTGGTTAATCAAAATTCTATCCAAATCTAAATGAAAGTTATACAAACCTAAAAAGTAACTTATATTACCATTGCCAACTATGTAAATATAGCCTATAAAGCTAACAAATAGAAACATTGCAGCCTGAAGGTAGAAAATATCCTGATCAAAAGAAATATCCTATAAATCACATTGGCTATGCATGGCGTGTCTGCAACGATCTTGAAACATTGTATTAACTATTAACTTGGGTCCAGCCTGAAGCAACATTGTATAAAATATTCCCTGCGCCAGTGAGCTACAGACACAGCTGTAGGCTATTTGCGCAAGGGATAGGAAGTAGTCAGGTAGGCCTATTTTATGACAGAGCATAACATTTTTCCCTTTCAAGCTGAGTGGTTATTTTCAAATACATTGAGGAATTATTGTCATTCTCAAAGGATGTAAAAAACAACTTTGTTAGGTTGCTGTTTGAGGTGAAGAAAACATTACTTTGAGAAGCTCCGCAGCTCATTAGTGGTGTGGCGTTAAGCTATTCAGAAATACTATCAGATCCCCAAATGTGCACATTTATATGCCTACATTTGTGAGCAGGCCAGGTAGCCTATAGGCCTACTTCTATGTGTAATCAGGTGCACATTCTTACTCATTGACAGGAGTGCTCCAAACAAAAGACAATTACTAAATTGTCAAAACTCATAAATGGAATGAAATAAACCAAATAACTTGTTTCTCACAAGTGTAGCATAGGTTGTGCGCTCTGCAAACAATGTGTCCACTCTGACAGTAAGAATGGCAAAAGACTGGAAAACATTGTAGATTAGGAATGAACTGTAAATGTATCACTGAGATGGGCACAAATAAGGCAGGTGTCTCGTGTGCCATAAAAAAAAAGATATATATATATATATATATATTTGCTACTGCTCGACAAAAAAATATATAGGCCGACCAAAAGCCTATCGACCAAACAATCGACCAGTCGAATAATTGGGGTCAGCCCTACTCTGTGGTGTTTCTCATTCTAACTCTGTGGTGTTACTACTGTAAGGTCCATTCTAGTCATTCCAACTCTGTTGTGTTACTTCGTCCATTCTAGTCATTCTAACTCTGTGGTGTTACTTTGTCTGTCTAGTCAATGTAACTCTATGTGGTGTTACTTTCCCATTCTATTCATTCTAACTCTGTGGTGTTACTTTGTCCATTCTAGTCATGTTAATACTATGTGGTGTTACTTTGTCCATTCTAGTCATTCTAACTCTGTGGTTTTTCTTTGTCCATTCTAGTCATTCTAACTCTGTGGTGTTACTTTAACCATTCTAGTCATTCTAACTCTGTGGTGTTACCTAGTCCATTCTAGTCGTTCTAACTCTGTGGTGTTACTTTGCCCATTCTAGTCATTCTAACTCTGTGGTGTTACTTTGTCCATTCTAGTCATGTTAATACTATGTGGTGTTACAGCAGCACAGTATTTTTCCAGTCATTATTCACGCTGTCAGCTGCGTGGTGGACCAGAGGAGCAGGTTTTCTTTATCATAACATATTATCAAACTAATGTCTTTATGACAGCTCTGTTTATCTGAGTACTCAGCATTAGCAGCATTAGCTCCCTAGCCAGCCCTGCGACATATGATGTCACCAAGGAAAGGTTCAACGGTTCTAACCTTAATTATAATCTTGTTGTTCTCCTCTGATAAATGCGTGTTACTGAGTGTTCAGGAACAGAAGGACTCGACAGGCAGAGCTAAATGTGGGTTCTTAGCCAACCAATCAGATTGGAGTGACAGGTTGACTTGCAGTGTTGCAGTTTTGCTCCCAGAAACCATGCTAGGCTAGAAGACATGGAAGTGTGGGCGGTTTTGAGAAATGACTTGGCTGAGGAGCGGACTGCTCTGTTGGCTTTATACACAATGTGTTTTCTCTCTGAGATGTGAAAAGTTTTTAGATAATCCCAGTTCTTATTATGAGACCAATTACACATTAAGGATAATTATTTCCATTATTCCCTCCACTAATGGTTGAGAAGATACATCATTATTACTCTTTGGGTTGTTAAGGCAGTTTTACTTCTCAGGGTTCTCATTGCATCACCCTGAATGAGATTTGTGAATGGATATTATGTTTCTTAATCACAACATTCAGATATGACACTGGGGAATAAGGTTAGAGGAAAAGAGGGAAAAGACAGTCTTAATGACCTTTGACCTAAAGACTGTTATAGTAGCACTTCCTGTATTTCTACTGTATGTAGCCTGGTCTGGTATTGTGTCTAAC
This sequence comes from Salmo salar, assembly GCF_965601325.2. NCBI lineage: Eukaryota > Metazoa > Chordata > Actinopteri > Salmoniformes > Salmonidae > Salmo > Salmo salar. The sequence continues at coordinate 79,111,133 of NC_138304.1, read as the reverse complement.
ACCAAGCTTAGGGCAGTCTACACAGAGAGCTTCTTTTCCACATATAGAACAGAACATGAACTGTACAGTAATGGCCAGCCAGCCAACCGTGAATCTCTGTCCGCCTCAAGCCCTCAGCTCTCCTAACAGAGTCACTAGGCAACCAGGGAGCCACAGGCTTATCTATCAACCACTGGGCTGCAGACAATTTAAAGCTACACTGGAGAATCATACTTCATAAATCCTCTCTTTTTATCTCTTATTTCTCTCTCCATCGCTCTCTCTCTCACGCTCTCTTCACATATTTCTCAGGTGTATATTTGCCACTTTGTTAGTTTGTTATCAAATCACATTTTATCTGTCACGTGCTTCATAAACAACGGGTGTCGAGTATCAGTGAAATGCTTACTTATGGGCCCTTCCTGACAATGCAGAGAGAAAAATAATAATCGAAGGAATAAATAAATACACAACATATATAGACTTTCTTTTTTCTATTGTTATTGACTGTACGCTTGTTTATTCAATGTGTAACTCTGTGTTGTTGTTTGTGTCACACTGCTTTGCTTTATCTTGGCCAGGTTGCAGTTGTAAATGAGAACTTGTTCTCAACTAGCCTACCTGGTTAAATAAAGCTGAAATATATATATTTTTTAAATGAGTAACGATAACTTGGCTATAGTTTCAAGTTGTACCAGTACCGATGTGCAAGGGTACGAGGTAATTGAGGTATCTACAGTTGAAGTCAGAAGTTTACATACACTTAGGTTGGAGTCATTAGAACTCGTTTTTCAACCACTCCACAAGTGTCTTGTTAACAAACTATAGTTTTGGCAAGTCGGTTAGGACATCTACTTTGTGTATGACACAAGTAATTTTTCCAACATTTGTTTATAGACCAGATTATTTCACTTGTAGTTCACTGTATCACAATTCCAGTGGGTCAGAAGTTTACATACACTTAGTTGACTGTGCCTTTCAACAGCTTGGAAAATTCCAGAAATGATGTCATGGCTTTAGAAGCTTCCGATAGGCTAATTGACATCATTTGAGTCAATTGGAGGTGTACATGTGGATGTATGTCAAGGCCTACCTTCAAACTCAGTGCCTCTTTGCTTGACATCATGGGGAAATCAAAAGAAATCAGCCAAGACCTCATAATAAAAATTGTAGACCTCCACAAGTCTGATTCATCCTTGGGAGTAATTTCCAAACGCTTGAAGGTACCACGTTCATCTGTACAAACAATAGTACGCAAGTATAAACACCATGGGACCACGCAGCCGTCATACCGCTCGGGAAGGAGACGCGTTCTGTCTCCTAGAGATGAACGTACTTTGGTGCGACAAGAGCAAATCAATCCCAGAACAACAGCAAAGGACCTTGTGAAGATGCTGGAGGAAACGGGTACAAAAGTATCTATATCCACAGTAAAACAAGTCCTATATTGATATAACCTGAAAGGCCGCTCAGCGAGGAAGAAGCCACTGCTCCAAAACTGCCATAAAAAAGCCAGACTACGGTTTGCAACTGCACATAGGGACAAAGATCATACTTTTTGGAGAAATGTCCTCTTGTCTGATGAAACAAAAATAGAACTGTTTGGCCATAATTTAAACAATTTAAAGGCAATGCTACCAAATACTAAACTTCTGACCGACTGGGAATGTGATGAAAGAAATAAAAGATGAAATCAATCATTCTCTCTACTGTTATTCTGACATTTCACATTCTCAAAATGAAGTGGTGATCCTAACTGACCTAAGACAGGGAATATTTACTAGGATTAAATGTCAGGAATTGTGAAAAACTGAGTTTAAATGTATTTGGCTAAGGTGTATGTAAACTTCCGACTTCAGCTGTACATATAGGTAGGGATAAAGTGACTAGGCAACAGGATAGATAATAAACAGTAACAGCAGCGTATGTGATGAATCAAAGAGTTAGTGCAAAAAGGGTCCGTGCAGATATTCCAAGTAGCTATTGGTTAACTATTTATCGTAATTTCCGGACTATAAGCCACAACTTTTTTCCCACGCTTTGAACCTCGCGGCTTAAACAATGACGCGGCTAATATATGGATTTTTCCCGCTTTCAATTTTTTTTTCTCCAAAAAAACACATTCTGTGACGTGCTCAGTTTTTTTGGCGGAATGAAGCTTTCATTAGACCAATGACATTGCCGAACGGGTTAAGGTCAAACAACTTTTTTGTTTACTGTTTAGATTAAATCGAGCGCTCTCAAACTTCCCATCATTCTGATTACTGTAGTCATTTTGTCACCCTCATCATGGCAAAGACACAGAGAAATGCATATGATGCAGCTTTCAAGTTGAAGGCAATTGATCTGGCTGTTGGAAAAGGAAATAGAGCTGCTGCACGGGAGCTTGGTCTTAATGAGTCGATGATAAGACGTTGGAAATAGCAGCGTGAGGAATTGACTCAGTGCAAAAAGACAACTAAAGCTTACTGCTAATTTTTTATTTTTTGTTACAAGCCGTGTTTCGTTAAAGCCTATTTATTTTTGGTACAAGCCGTGTTTCGTTAAAGCCTGTGTAAAGTTCATTTGTTTCAATGTACCGGTAGGCACCTGCGGCTTATAGACATGTGCGGCTTATTTCTGTTCAAAATAAAATAAAACAAATTAATTCAGTGGGTGCGGCTTATATTCAGGTGCGCTCAATAGTCCGGAAATTACAGTAACTACCTGCTAGAAGCTGTTCAGGCTCCTGTCGGTTCCAGACTTGGTGCATCGGTACCGCTTGCTCTGAGTTTGGCTGGAGTGTGGCTGCAGTCTAGTTTTCTCACTAAAGAAACTTGCCCTTGTCTCATATTCAGTTAAAGGGAGGGAAAATGACACTGTACTGTTTACCTTAGTTTTAACATTAATGCTTGTGAATCCTTTCTCTCTATTAATTGCAAATGTCATCAGAGATACTGAGTCCCCTGCCCCCTCCAGACCAGTGTGTGGTCCTTAACCCTAGCTCACCCGTCTGTCCGTCGCCAGGGAGAGGCCAGTGTGGAGGGAGTTCTCAACCAGTTGGTCCTCGAGCACCTGCAGCTGGCACCTCTACAGTGGGGTGAGTACACATACAAACACACTCACACACACACACACTGTGCGATGTATGAGATGCTTGGCATTACCTTTGACGTAAAACCACTGAAACGTATGGGTATTTTTGTCCCTACTCAAATGATCCGTCCAAAGACATTATGATCATTGATTGTGATGAGGCATGAACTGTTTGGACTGTTTGGATCAAAAGTGTCAATCACCATCGTTCCCATGGAGGTGCCGAACCCGACAAACCCAAACCACTAGACCTGGCAATTAACACACCAGCCTACACAATCCCACCTCATTGGTCTCAAGTCATGTTTTGTATTTGCATTTATAATAGACAGCGGGGCTATTTTAGGGAGCTGTCAGAAGGCAGTACTGGAGTGGCTGGGGGACGTGTGAAGCACCCTGGGACACCACGGAGAGACTTGGAGGAGCTTCCCTCCCTTTCTGGGGCTCACCATCTGTGAACCGCCTCTCAAATAATCAGCTTTCATTTATTTATTAAGTGTGTGCGGGGGTGTATTTATGTTCGACGAACAGTGCTGCCTTTTCTTCGAGGTTAGTGAGTGTGTTCATTAGTCGGTTTAGTGTCTCCTGGTTTAGCAGAAAGAGAGACATATGTTACGGTGACACAACTGATATCTAGCAGTAGATGAGGACATTTTATCTTCAGCATTTCTGTTCTCATCAACAATTCTCCAAACTAACTTCTGTCTAAGTCATCAAAGGACCCAGATCTTCTGACACTTAGAGGTTCTACTTCTTTTATTTGTAGTCTATTACTTTCAGAGGAACATTTTAGGTCATTTTGAAGAGTACATCATCACATCGCAGTCTTCAGGTGTGTGTGTGTGTGTGTGTGTGTGTGTGTGTGTGTGTGTGTGTGTGTGTGTGTGTGTGTGTGTGTGTGTGTGTGTGTGTGTGTGCGAGCAAGCAAGCATCCGTGTGCACACTGTCCTCCTCTACGATAAGAATGCAGTTCATTTGTCCCAGCCTGTTAGAATGGTGTTATCAGAGTAGCTATCATGGGCTCAATGATGGACCTTCTCCTAAGCATTCTCCCTCAGGATCAAAGAATCCGAACACAGAGTGGGTGGATTCATTTAATATGGTTACATCTTAAGTTAGCCAATCATGTGTCTACTGTAAGAGGCTAACTGTTAGCCTAGGGTTAGGTATACTGTATTTTCATACTGCAATCCGTTTAGCCGTGAAGCATTTGGTACATAATGGTTTCTCTTTTATGTGTTTTGAGTGTGGTGTATAGAATTGTCTTACCAGGTTGTGGCCATGTTAGAAGAGATAAGAAATTGATGATTATTTACTCTAATTCCATTGAATCAGGAATATCTTGTTTGCTTTCCATTGTTGCTTAGTTTAGGTGTGGTCTAATTGGGTTAGTGAGAGACTATTTGTCCTGATGTCTCGACAGTGTTCCTAATGACAGAAGTCACTTTGCCCCAAGATATCATTGATGAGCAGCTATGTGTCAACAAAATCAATAACTCATCCACACAATTTGTTCATTCTTGTATCATTAGATTTTTTTTAATATTTAACCCTTATTTTACCAGGTAAATTACAGCAATGACCTGGGGAATAGTTACAGGGGAGAAGGGGTGAATGAGCTAATTGGAAGCTGGGGGTGATTAGGTGGCCATGATTGTATGAGGGCCAGATTGGGAATTTAGCCAGGACACCAGGGTTAACACCCCTACTCTTACGATAAATGCCATGGGATCTTTAGTGACCACAGAGAGATTCAGGACACCCATTTAACGTCCCATCCGAAAGACCGCACCCTACACAGGGCAATGTCCCCAATCACTGCACTGGGGCATTGGGATTTTTTTTTTAGACCAGAGGAAAGAGTGCCTCCAACTGGCCCTCCAACACCACTTCCAGCAGCATCTGGTCTCCCATCCAGGGAACAACCTTGCTTAGCTTCAGTGGCAAGCCAGCAGTGGGATGCAGTGTGGTATGCTGCTGGCAGAACACAATGACAGTATCTCTGAACTGGGTTTAAAGTGTAGCCCTTTCTATCCACTGTCTAGGACATTGCCAGGGAGTCAGACTTCCAATAGCTTACTGGCTACAGTGCATTTGGAAAGTATTCAGACCCCTTGACTTTTTCCACATTTTGTTACGTTACAGCCTTATTCTAAAATGTATTCAATTAAAAAATGGCCTCCTTAATCTACCCCATAATGACAAAGCGAAAACCGTTTTTTAATTTATAAAATAAAAATAAACAGAAGTACCTTATTTACATAAGTATTCAGACCCTTTAATATGAGACTCGGAATTGAGCTCAGGCGCATCCTGTTTCCATTGGTCATTCTTGAGATGTATCTACAACTTGATTGGATTCCACTTGTAGTATATTCAATTGATTGGACATGATTTGGAAAGGCACACACCTGTCAATATAAGGTCCCACAGTTGACAGTTCATGTCAGAGCAAAAACCAAGACATGAGGTCGAAGTAATTGTCCGTAAAAATCCGAGACAGGATTGTGTCGAGGCACAGATCTGGGGAAGGGTACCAAAAAATTCTACAGTATTGAAAGTCCCCAAGAATACAGTGGCCTCCATCATTCTCAAATGGAAGAAGTTTGGAACCACCAAGAATCTTCCTAAAGCTGGCCGCCAGGCCAAACTGAGCGATTGGGGGAGAAGGGCCGTGGCCAGGGAGGTAACCAAGAACCTGATGGTCACTCTGACAGAGCTCTAGATTTCCTCTGTGGAGATGGGAGAACCTTCCAGAAGGACAACCATCTCTGCAGCACTCCACCAATCAGGCCTTTATGGTAGAATGGCCAGACGGAACCCACTTCTCAGTAAAAGGCAAATGACAGCCCGCTTGGAGTTTGCCAAAACGCACCTAAAGGACTCTGACCATAAGGAACAAGATTCTCTTGTCTGATGAAACCAAGATTGAACTCTTTGGCCTGAATGCCAAGCGTCACGTCTGGAAGAAACCCCCCTACGATGCAGCATGGTAGTGGCAGCATCATGCTGTAGGGATGTTATTCAGCGGCAGGGACTGGGAGTCTAGTCAGGATCGGGGGAAAGATGAACCGAGCAAAGTACAGAGAGATCCTTGATGAAAACCTGCTCCTGAGCGCTCAGGACCTCAGACTGTGGTGAAGGTTCACCTTCCAACAGGACAATAACCCAAATCACACAGCCAAGACAACGCAGGAATGGCTTCGGGACATGTCTCTGAATGTCCTTGAGTGGCCCAGCCAGAGCCTGAACTTGAACCCGATGGAACTTCTCTGGAGAGACCTGAAAATAGCTGTGCAGCGACGCTCCCCATCCAACCTGACAGAGCTTTAGAGGATCTACAGTGACTTCTTTACATTACCATATTGTTCCAACCCATGAATATTTAATTGTGGACTTTTCCAACAATGGAAAAACGGGGAAAGTGGCAGAAACAGAAAGGGTCTTTATGCCTTCCTGTTTGCTTAGGGCCTTATTATTGAATGGGGAGTGAGGGAGTCAGCCATAGAGCTAAGGACCATTAGGAAATGATTACCCCCTTTAGGCAGCAGCAGAGCAACAACAACCTAGCTACTACAGAACAGAGTACACACACACACACACACACTGATATGATCATCTATATCAGTCACTTTCTCTAATGCTTTGGCGGGGAAGAGGATATTCTATTCACCAGCCAATTACAGAGTAGTAATGTAAGGTGTATTTAAATGGCTGGTACCTCCCTTTATTAGTGCTGTTTCAGTGTGGGGTATGGAGGGGAACTAAGTAGCCATATAAACAGGCTGCACTGCAATACTTCCTACGTTAACATGTTCATCGTGATTCATTCTGGTCTAGCGAGCCTCAACAAACATAATCATTTGGTCAATTCTATGAGTGACCCTTTTTTTTTCCAATAGTGTTTCTCTTTATTTTGTAAGCATTCATATTTTTTCACTGTTTTGTGCTTCAACATTTTCTCTACAAACCAATTACTCGTTTAGTTTATGTGCCATGTAGTTCTTTATATACACTGAGTATACAAAACTTTCGGACCTACTCTTTCCATGACATAGACTGACCAGGTGAAACCAGGTGAAAGCTATGATCCCTTATTTATGTCACTTGTTAAATCCACAAGACAAAACATTTCAGCGCCTTTGAACCGGGTATGGTAGTAGGTGCCAGGCACACCGGTTTGTGTCAAGAGCTGCAACGCTGCTGGGTTTTTCACGTTCAACAGTTTCCCGTGTGTATCAAGAATGGTCCCCCAACCAAAGGACATCCGGCCAACTTAACAAATCTGTGGGGTGAGGGGGGGACAACTCAAAATTAGTAAGGTGTTCCTATTGTTTGGTATACACAGTGTATATAATAATAATGAATTAACATAATTATTTGCACCCATGATAAAGGTTGACAGCAAAAAATACTATAAAATAAATAATACAAATACTGAGCTATATTGTATGCAAAAAAGTTATGAAAAAATTTGATTATTTTATACTAATACAATTGCTCAGAGAAACAGATTGTGTGTAATAAGTAATAAAATAAAAATCTAAAAAGATAGGGTTATTGGCTCCCCTGTTTGTAATACTCCAGCACCCTCCCCTTGTGAGGACAACACTGAGCCTTGTTCTAAATGTTTTATGAGGTTGGAGAATACATTGTGAGGGGTCTTAGACAATTCCTCAATACAGAATCTTTTCAGATCGTTTTATCCAAAAACCTTTTGTGTTCTCCAATCTCATAAAACAGAAAAAGGCTGTGTCGTTATCCTCGGAAGGTGAGGGCGCTAAAGTATTACAGACAGGGGAGCCAATAATTTTGACCCGTCTTTTATCAAATGTATTTTTTAGTACTTGTTAAAGGGGCAATCTGCAGTTGCTACATTCATTTTTAGACGTATGAATTAGATATATACCCATTTGATTCTTGAAGAAAATAACTTAGAAATGCTTCATGAGCTTGGTTCAACTGTTGTATCCCATCAGAACCAAAAATACCAGCTTGTTTTTCTCCAAGGTTTGTAAACAATTTAAATGAAGTACATTTAGTACACAGCCTCAAAACATGGTTAAAACTATAAAAGTGGTATCATGGATGGTCAGTCCTTGCATCCATAGCTCTGTCTATGAATTTGAGAGTGGTTACATTTCTCCAGGATCATCCCTCAGCTGGCAGGGAGTACACTTTGTTGTTTCTGCTGCTGATTGCCGCTTTAAACAAAATCTCTTTCTCTGAGCAATTGTATTAATATACAATACAATTTGAGCATACAATATAGCTCAATATTTGTATTATTATTTTATACAATTTTTGATGCTCATCTTTACCAAGGGTGGCAATAATTACTCACCCCATAGTACACAGTATCACTGGTGTCATGCGGGCCACCCGCCATGCTCTCTACATAGCCTGCTATTGGCCCTCTCCATGGGCAGAAAGCATCAATACTATTGGCTGACTGAGCAGGTGTAATGGCTGACTCCTCTCACAGCGATTTGTTGATTCGAGCCCATTTTTCATCAAGAATCGTGTGGACACGTGTCTCAATCGATTTCTGTCTGTTTGGCAGCTGCTCTGGATAATAAATATGCCTACAACTTCAGCGATGATGTCAACATTGGACACACACCTGTCTGCGGCAGCAGAAAAGCTAGGTACTTTATTTGATAGTGTTCCACACACACACCCACCCTGCGTAAATGTCATCCGGTGTACCTTGGTGTGCTTGGTGTATCTACCCCTATTGTTTTTCAAAAGGTTACTGGCTGGTCGGCCTGATTATCTGTGACAAACGATCTTGACACTCCAGAAAACCTGGAGGGGTCTTCTCCTCCAAAACATGAGTCACAGAAAGAGGGATGGAGGGATAGAGATGAATGGTTAGAAAGAGACGGACAGATATCATTAAATGAGAGCAATATAATATCCTGGTGAATTGAAGGGGTGAGAAGGAACTATTAACTGCATTTAACCATAAACTATTGTTTTAATCTGCCACATTGCCATGGGATGTACATCTCCAAATATGTTTGGCTGTTTGTCACTCTGTTTACGGCTAGCTGTCGAAGACCATGTTGCTTTAGGGTTCAGTCAGTGGGCTGTGTGTTCTCTGTAGTACCAGTCACCTTCCATGGGGAGCGTAGAGAGAAATGGATGCATCTTTAGAAAGCCTGGCTTTCTCGATTCTTGACCACATATGGCCCCCTGGTTACGGGGGTTTGAGCCCTGGTCTCTGCCACCTTCTATATGCTCTACTATCTGTCTCCGTACCTCCCTGTTTCAGTCTGTTTCAAAACGATTCCTCCCTACTGAACAGGGCCCATACAGGGCGGGTGGCAGAAGCAGCAGCAGTAGCAGGGTTTATGTGTTCTGCAGCCCGTTATAGTGCTATGTTCATAGCGTTGAAATCTTTCTGAACAAGACCCAGGTACTTAGAGGGCAGCAGCAGTAGCAGGGTTTATGTGTTCTGCAGCCCGTTATAGTGCTATGTTCATAGCATTGAAATCTTTCTGAACAAGACCCAGGTACTTAGAGGGCAGCAGCAGTAGCAGGGTTTATGTGTTCTGCAGCCCGTTATAGTGCTATGTTCATAGCGTTGAAATCTTTCTGAACAAGACCCAGGTACTTAGAGGGCAGCAGCAGTAGCAGGGTTTATGTGTTCTGCAGCCCGTTATAGTGCTATGTTCATAGCGTTGAAATCTTTCTGAACAAGACCCAGGTACTTAGAGGGCAGCAGCAGTAGCAGGGTTTATGTGTTCTGCAGCCCGTTATAGTGCTATGTTCATAGAATTTAAATCTTTCTGAACAAGACCCAGGTACTTAGAGGGCAGCAGCAGTAGCGGGGTTTATGTGTTCTGCAGCCCGTTATAGTGCTATGCTCATAGAATTTAAATCTTTCTGAACAAGACCCAGGGAACCAGGTGGCAGCAGCAGCAGTAGCAGGGTTTACGTGTTCTGCAGCCGGCCTGGAGTAGCGTTATGGAAATAGCCTCATTGATTACTGCTCCTCTGCTGACAATTGAATTAAAGCCAAAGTGGCACACCTTCTCTTGGGTGTCTCCACGTCAGCTTAATAGACTGGAGTTAAATAAACAGACATCTGCATGCTGAGTTAACCCTGCACAGGCAACTCTGGCTCTCTGGGGCTCTGACTGACCCTACGTCCCACATGGCACCCTATTCCCTTTTTAGTGCATTACCTTTGACCAGAGCCCTGTATACAGTATCTCCCATGTATTGAGACATGGCTCTGCAGTAGCTAAGCAGTGGGAGAGAGGAGATACCTAGATATGGCGAGAGAGAAACACAAGGAGAGGGAGAGGACTTTGCCCTTCCAGGCTGCTACCGGGAACCTGTCTTAACGGAATTCAAATTCATCCATGAATGGCAAGACAAATGTTTGGGTTGATAAAGAGGTCAACAGGGAGAGAGAAAGAGAGAGAGAGATGAAGGGAGCGAGTAAGGTGGGGCAGCTGTAAAAGGCAGGAGATAATTTAATAAGACAGCTCTTTTTGAACTGGCTCTGTGTGTGTGCGTGTGCGTGTGTCTGCTCAGACAGATGGTCGTTTGGAGTGGTTACAGGCGCCTGGGTGATCAGTACACACTGGGGACATCTTAGGGGGGTAATGTGCCTTTAAGGCTCTGGTCAGGAGCCCAGAAGCCAGGAGGAAGAGCACCATGGGGGTGCTGGATGGGACTGGGCACGGTACACCCTCCCTGACCATGAGATTGGACAGTCTTCTCCTCTGCTGGGGATGGGTAGAGAGAATGGTGCAGACACATACACATAGTCTAGTCAGCCTTATGTCCCTGAGTCAGCACCCAGAGGTAAGGCTGGGATGGAGGTAGTGTATGCAGGGAGGAAGAGGATGGCTCCCCTGGGAGGATCATGGTAGCTGTGTGGCCTGATGCCATCCTGATCCAGGCTTTTACATGGCTTCCAGTCCCTCAGCTCCCAATGGTCCTATCACTCTACTGATGACAACACAGGAGAAATGGACTTACTTTGAATACTGTTGGTCTCATGGTTCTCTGCAGTCTAGCCCTGACAGTGAGTGGGTGATTGAAGGGGCTGAGGGGAAGTAAAGGGGCTGCTGTGATGAACAGGTCCCCCATACTAAACAGGGCCTGAAGAGTTGCGAGTGGCCAAAGAGAAGGAGGTGAAAATCAGGGACGACGCTGTCAGGAGCAGCCCCATTTATCTGGCTGTTTTTTAGCCCTGTCACCCAGACTCTGTCTATCAACCCTCCTTATCATCAAGCAGAGATTCCATGTCCATCACGTTCCACAGGTATATCTTTGCCACAGTAGTTACACCATCCTCCTTCTTCTTCTCTTCTCTGTGTACAGTCAATATCAACCTGAAAACTGTCCCATTGTAACAGTAGCTAGCCGCTCCACTGTTGTTCATGTGAATAATCCTCCTCATCCCCAACATGTGCTTATTAGGAGTATCCCAGCATATACACAGCAATTTAGTATTTACCAGAGCTTTGTCATTCTGAAACTGGCTTCTGTTGTGTTTGAACCTCAGCATTAGGGGAACAACACAAACATGGAGAGGATGATTTGTTTGGCTTTGGGCTGAAGAGGATCAGAACGTGATCCTAGTTATCGCTCTGCTGGGCTAATATTGTGATCAGAGACCAGACTACCGTGGCTATTCCTGGGTTGTTCCAGCCCCTGTGCCCTGCGAAGTTGGGAACTTCCAGTGGATAGAATGTTAGCCCATTGAGAGCTGTCCTCTGTGAGGATGGGATATATGGATGTATTGGTCTAGAGTTAGCACATTGAAGAGCCTTAGCGTGCCTGTTTATAGGACATTTATCACGGCTGGAGAACAATCCAGACTGTCAGCGTGTCACTTTGGATGATGAGTGGGCATAAATCCTAAGTCTTCCTCTCCTCCTCCACCTACAGCCCCAGCCGGGTCAGCAGAGATAGCCAGCACACAACACCACATTATGCAGATGCATGTAGAATATCTACCGCACAGAATTTGTGTAATATTATATAGTTTCAATCCCGTTTCGTTAGATTTAGTGTTATGGTTGTGTTTGAAATGGCTAAAGTATTTTCATGACCTAAACATCTATTTATTTTCTATGTTCTCCAGCTTAGCCACAGAGGATTTTTGACTTACCATATTGTTAAGCCATTTACCAGCATTGGTTCCCCACTACTCCACTTTCCATCAAATAAAAATTCCTTTCATTGATTTCTGTAAAGGAAACAAGAGTTTCCCCAGAGGCAGCCTTTTCATCCCTGAAAGACAAATTACCTGACATTTCTAAACGAAACACAGCTGTGTGTGTCTGTGTCTCCTGTGTGTGTGGCGATATAATGTGTCAGAGCTAGACTTTGCAGATTTCTGCTTTGTTTATACTGCTCTCCTCCTGCCTGCACCATCTATCACATATCCTGGTTAAACCAGACTGAACTTTGTATTCAGTCTGGTTTAATCAGGCGCTTATACAGGAAAATGGGGTGAAACACAAACAGATCGCTGTCTTAAGAACTGTTGAAAGATGGAAGGCTCATACTGTTGGCATGCTGTTCTCTTTTGCAGCAGACTGTGAAATGAACTGTCAGCCATTGGTGAATTTTATTGGAATAAATTACCAAACTATAAAACTAGCTAGCCAGCTATGGGTAACTGTAGCTAGCTACCTGACAGGAGTGCAAGCTAGCTACGTTAGCTTACTAGGTATATTAATAGCTTTTGGTTGGTTCTTTTAAGCTCAACTTCAAGATTTCCACCAAGGACTTTGCCTCTCCGGTCACTCTTCCTCGCTTGGGCAATGGACATTTAACGTACACTCAGATGTGACGATATAAAACGTCATTCAAATGCTGAGGATTTAGGGCAGAGGGCTGTCGACTCTGGCTGCGTTTCAAACTCAAAGTAGACAGCCATCGGCCCTAAACCCTCAGCCCTTGAATGCTGTTGGTGAAACGTACTTTCAGCTAGCTACTATTGGTGAAACGTACTGTCAGCTACATATACTACTGTTAGTGAAACATCCTGTCTGTTAGTGCTGCTGCTGTTGGTGAAACATACTGTCTGCTAGCTACACTACTGTTGGTTAAACGTACTGTCTGCTAGCTAGACTACTGTTGGTGAAACATACTGTCTGCTAGCTAGACTACTGTTGGTGAAACGTACTGTCTGCTAGCTAGACTACTGGTAGTGAACCGTACTGTCTGCTAGCTAGACTACTGTTGGTGAACCGTACTGTCTGCTAGCTAGACTACTGTTGGTGAAACGTACTGTCTGCTAGCTAGACTACTGTTGGTGAAACGTACTGTCTGCTAGCTAGACTACTGTTGGTGAAACGTACTGTCTGCTAGCTAGACTACTGTTGGTGAAACATACTGTCTGCTAGCTAGACTACTGTTGGTGAACCGTACTGTCTGCTAGCTAGACTACTGTTGGTGAACCGTACTGTCTGCTAGCTAGACTACTGTTGGTGAAACATACTGTCTGCTAGCTAGACTACTGTTGGTGAAACATACTGTCTGCTAGCTAGACTACTGGTAGTGAACCGTACTGTCAGCTAGACTACTGTTGGTGAAACATACTGTCTGCTAGCTAGACTACTGGTAGTGAACCATACTGTCAGCTAGACTACTGTTGGTGAAACATACTGTCTGCTAGCTACATTTACATTTTGGTCATTTAGCAGACCCTATTATCCAGAGCGACTTACAGTAGTGAATGCATACATTTCATACAATATCATACATTTTTTTTCTGTGCTGGCCCCCCGTGGGAATCGAACCCACAACCCTGGTGTTGCAAACACCATGCTCTACCAACTGAGCTACAGGGAAGCTAGACTACTGTTGGTGAAACATACTGTCTGCTAGCTAGACTACTGTTGGTGAACTGTACTGTCTGCTAGCTAGACTACTGTTGATTAAACGTACTGTCTGCTAGCTAGACTACTGTTGATTAAACATACTGTCTGCTAGCTAGACTACTGTTGGTGAAACATACTGTCTGCTAGCTAGACTACTGTTGATTAAACGTACTGTCTGCTAGCTAGACTACTGTTGATTAAACGTACTGTCTGCTAGCTAGACTACTGTTGATTAAACATACTGTCTGCTAGCTAGACTACTGTTGATTAAACGTACTGTCTGCTAGCTAGACTACTGTTGATTAAACATACTGTCTGCTAGCTAGACTACTGTTGGTGAACCCTACATGTACAGGTGATCATGTCAGGACTCTATTGTAAGTAAGCTGTTTAATGCGAGTTGAGGAATGAAATGCATCTGTGTGTACCGCTCCCTCATTTGAATATATATGGCCTCTTTGATTCAACATCTAAGCAACGAGTATCAGTCCAATAGCTTATTTTCTACCTGCTGGTTTGTCATGATTAGGTATTCAGACAGTTGGGGAAAACTATATTAGGCTACACAATACAACACTACACACAGTCAGGAACAAGAGAGAATCTTTCAGACATTGCATTATCACCTCTTTCCCTCTCTATCCTCTCTCTCTCGCTCTCTCACACACTCTCTCTGTCTCTCTCAGGCCAGATTTTTATCACAGTCATGCAAAGTGTCACCATCACCTGTGTTTTTCCCACTACTATCACATTTGTATTACTTGGCTGAATGGATGTTATTTTTTGTTGTTTGTGTGTGTAGAATTTTGGTGGACCTTACATGGTTTTAAGGTTTGGCACGTTTTAGTTGGTCATTTTCATGTGCTGTCAAAGTAATGTGAGACCCAGGTGAAGACCATAAAGTAATCTTGTAATTGCATAACACGTTTGATGAAACTACCGTGTGATTCTCTTAGACAATCACTAACTGATTACAGCTGTACAATTACTGTGAGCCACTTTCTTGTTCTCCAAAAAGAAAAGCTATTATTAATGAATAGGCAAATAATCAACCTTCATTTGTTTCCGTCTGGCACATATAGATATGACCAAAAAGTGCTTGTTTAAACTCTTGTTATCAATTCTGTATTTAGCTCATTATTTTTAGCAACCATTTTAGCAACCTTTTCTAATATTGGTAATGATCTCACAATCTTATGAAGTGCTACATATTGTGTAAGGTTGATTTGATGATCGTCATTGTTTAATTGAAAATGAAAATCAAAGTATGTGAACAGCATTTCCTTGGGTTTACCCACTATATCCCTGGTGTTACTCTGTGTTCCAGTGTATGCCTTCCAGCAGTACAGTACTTTGAGAGGCGTGGATGAAACACTGTTCACCCTACACCCTTTGACCCCCCTGTCTGTGATGTAACAGACAGTGACATCATAACAGCAGCGCATCCACCTGAGTGAATCTCTCTGAGGGAGCAATACGTTCCCTTTCTGTGTTCAGTTTCCGTGTTCCGTTCCGTAAGCATTTTGCTCCATATTCTGAGTCATCATCAGGATGTCCAGGTCACTGAAGACTGCTGTGGTAGTTTGATGATGCTGGGACATGACACAGGCTCTCAGAGGGAAAGGAAGGACAGTCTATCAGGGCCACACGAGGGCAAGCAGCCTGCCTGTCTGTCATTTGTGTGCTGTCCTGTCAGCAGGCTGTGTGTCTGAAACACTAAGAGCTGTCAGTTAACCTGCAGGAATCTGTTGAGCTGCTGTTGAGCTGCTGTCACCTGCTGATTGCTGTCATCTGACTGACTGCTGGTTCTGGAGAGCCCTGTCACTCCAGGTGTCTGAGAAGAGACATACTGTATTCTTTATTCACTGGTGACTCATACAACAGGTCTTTGAAGACCAGGAGACTCTACGTTCTCATGTGTGCCAGCCCTGCATTTTATTGAGAGCCCTGGTTGGGGAAAAGAAGCACTGTCAGGGCTTCTTCTCCCATGCAGGGCTGGCTGTCATTTATAGAGAGGAGAGTATTTTCAGCTTAGGAAGCATCATTTTCAGGTAGGCAGGCGCAGGCTCACACACGCAGTGTGTGTGGGTATCGGACTGTGAGATCCACGTCCTGGATGAGTCACGTTGGACAACCAGAACCTGTTGGTCTGTGCAAGCCTGACCCACAGCAATGACCATCGATTCCTCTCTACAGGCTGACATGCGTCCCTGAACGTTACACTCTTTTATTGGAAGAAATGATAAAAACAACCTGTCTGTCTGGTGCAGGACGGGAGGGAGGGACAGTATTATTCCCCTCGTCTCCTTTTCCTCTGCCACAGCAAGGCCACCCATCATGGGGTTGGAGTAATTGGTTTGTGGGACCTGGCTGGATCGATGCAGAGGCCTCATTTAGCCACAGCCGCAGTCAGATATCCTCAGCAGCTACATGGGAAAGAAAGACTTATTCACAGTCTTACGGAGTCAAACCGATATGAACGGCACTGCGTATCGATGGGCCAGTCACCAGGCACAGTCAGGTATCCTTAGAGAGAGAGATATACACACTGGGCCTCGGATAGAGAGCGAGAGAGAGAGGGGGACACACTGGGCCGTCAGAGAGAGAGAGAGAGAGAGAGGGAAGATGGAGGAGAGAGTGTCACCCAGGGTCATTGAGAAGGAGGGAGGAGAGCGAGAGAATGACATTTTTTTCTTCAACTAAACACAAACCTTCCTAGGCTTGGCCTGTATACATACAGTATATATTCAAAAAGTATTCACACCCATTGACTTTTTCCACATTTTGTTGTGTTACAACCTGAATTTAAAATTGATTAAATTGAGATTTTGTGTCACTGGTCTACACACAACACCCAATAATGTCAAAGTGAAATTGTTTAATTAATTAATAAAAAATTAAACCCTGAAATGTCTTAAGTTGTCAATAAGTATTCAACCCTTTTGTTATGGCAAGCCTAAATAAGTTCAGGAGTAGCTCAGTTGGTAGAGCATGGTGTTTGCAACGCCAGGGTTGTGGGTTCGATTCCCACGGGGGGCCAGCACAGGAAAAAAAATGTATGAAATGTATGCATTCACTACTGTAAGTCGCTCTGGATAAGAGCGTCTGCTAAATGACTAAAATGTAAATGTAAAATGTACAAATGTGCTTAACAAGTCACATAATAAGTTGCATGGACTCACTGTGTGTGCAGTAATAGTGGTTAACATGATTTTTTGATGACTACCCAATCTCTGTGCCCCACACATACAATTATCTGTAAGGTCCCTTATTCGAGAAATTAATTTCAAGCACAGATTCAACCACAAAGACCAGGGAGGTTTTCCAAAGAAGGGCACCTATTGGTAGATGGGTAAAAAAAAGAAGAAGAAGCTGAGACTGAATATCATTTTGAGCATGGTGAAGTTAAATTACGCTTTGGATGGTGTATCAATACACCCAGTCACTACTAATATACAGGTGTCCTTCTTAACTCAGTTGCTGAAGAGGAAGGAAACCGCTCAGGGATTTCACCATGAGGCCGATGGTGTCTTTTAAAACAGTTAGAGTTTAATGGCTGTGATGGGAGAAAACTGAGGGTGGATCAACAACATTGTAGTCACTCCACAATAGTAACCTAATGGACAGAGTGAAAAGGAAGAATACAAATATTCCAAAACATGCATCTTGTTTGCAACAAGTCACTAAAGTAATACTCCCAAAAATGTGGCAGAGCACTTTGTCCTGAATAAAAAGTGTTATGTTTGGGGCAAATCCAATAGAACACATTATTGAGTACCACTCTCCATATTTTCAGGCATACTGGTGGCTGCATCATGTAATGGGTATGCTTGTAATCGTTAAGGACTTGGGAGTATTTCAGGATAACAAAAAAACTGAATGGAGCTAAGCACAGGTCCATTTCTAGTGTGCATTCCCCAGACACTGGGAGATCAATTCACCTTTAGCAGGACAATCGCCTAAAACACAGGGCGAAATCTACACTGGAGTTGCTTACTAAGAAGACTGAATGAGTGGCCGAGTTACAGTTTTGACCTAGATCTACTTGAATATCTTTGGCAAAACCTCAAAATGGTTGTTTAGCATTGATCAACAACCAATTTGACAGAGCTTGAAGAATTTTGAAAATAATAATGGGCAGGTGTGGAAAGCTCTTAGAGACTTACCCACAAATACTCACAGTTGTAATCGCTGCCAATGGTGATTCTACAGAGTATTGACTCAAGGGTGTGAATACTTATGTAAATTAGAATTTCAATACATTTTCCCCCCAAAAATGAAAACTTTGTTTTCACTTTGTCAGTATGGAGTATTGTGTGTAGATGGGTGGAAGAAAATCTGTTTAATCCATTTTGAGTTCAGGCTGTAACACAACAAAATGTGGAATAAGTCAAGGGGTATGAAGGCACTGTACTCTGCAAATAGCACGCTATTCCCTATACAGTGCACTAGAGTACCTTGGACCAAAGGTAGTACACCCTATAGGGAATAGGGTACCGTTTGGGACACTGGCATAGTAGCCATTTTGAAGTGTATGCTATTTATTTCATACATGGCTGTGCAGTCGGCCTAGATTGAAACATGAAAGACCAGGGCATAGCCTTAAATATTGTCCACCCGCAGATTCACAGTGGTGATTAGCCAAGTCTGTTACAACACAAGGCTTTGTTTGCCCTCTCTATAACCAGTCCTTACATGGCTGACTTCTCCAGCTGGCTGAACACAGACACACACACACACACACACACACACACACACACACACACACACACACACACACACACACACACACACACAAACTATGATAGTTCCTTGGTGGCGTTCTCACTTCAGGGTAGTGTGTGTTTTCTACTCTTCACCTCCCTTTAACACGCCACAGCCTTTTGTTCCTGCCGGTGGCTGGTCTGCCATTATTCCCCTGGCCTAGCTGTTTTTTGAAGACAATTGAACACACACACACACACACACACACACACACACACACACACACACACACACACACACACACACACACACAATGGAACACTGCTCCTGGTCTGTAATTAGCTTCAGCTATCCCACCAGTTAGTTTATTTATAAAGCTGCTCTTTCTCTCGCTCGCCTCTTTGCTACCACTCTCCCTCTACCTGTCTCTCTGTGCACACAATGGGCAAAGCAGAGCAGGCTGTAGACTTTAAGGGAAGATGACACCATCCTGCTTAATATTATGCAGATCAGACAGACGTAGAGGAAGAAGAGGAGAGTGCTGTTAGTTCTAATGAGTCTCATGTCGTTGTTTAGTATGGATGGGAGAGACCACGGTGGAGACCAGCTTTCATCCACAAACTTTGCCAATATTTTCTGGAGTTCTCCAAGGTCTGCATGCCAACTTCCCTTCCATCCATTTCCCTTCCCTGCATAGAAATACCTTGGAAACACAGGCAGGCGTTACTGTAGCACCAGGGCAGACTAGACCGTGCCCTATGTCTGCGTCCCAAATCGCACCCCATCCCCTTATAGTGCACTACTTTTGACCAGAGTCCTGGTCAAAAGTAGTTCACTGCATAGGAGATAGGGTGCTATTTTGGATGCATATTATGACTAAGAGCTAAATTCCCTGGCAGGCAGGCAGCAGAGCGAGTGAGTGACTGAGCTGAGAACGTGGTCCCTGCCAAAAGCATCCATCTTAAAATGAATGTGGTGCCCTATATCTCCTCCTGCAATGTTTTGGCAGCTCCACTCCATTTAATCCCTAAATGTACTTCCTCTGCTACCTCCTAGCGACCACTATTACCAGGGACCTGTGGACTGATACCACACTGTAAAAAGGCCCACTGCAACAAAAAAGTAACTGCTGCTTTACTAGGTTATAGTTACAGTATACAGATCTATTGTTGCTAATGTTGGTACAGGCTAACTAATTGGGTCTAATTGGTTATATTCCACTCATTATTTCCTCAAATAGCTAGAGGACCTAGCTAGAGGGCAAAAATAGCAGAGCAACATTTTCTCACTCCCGCAAAATACCTTGCACTGAGTAATTTCCAAAGATTACCAGGACCCTTTGCTTCTATTCTCTGGTCTGTGTCAGTTCATTGAGATCATAGGGTTGTTTGACTTCCTCAGTCTCTCATTGTGGCGACAGATATGCATGCCCTGTCGGTCATTGTTATCATATTAAATTACACTTTGAAGCTCTGTCAGCGGGACCATCGGGTTCTTGGTCACCTCCCTAACCAAGACCCTTCTCCCCCGATTGTTCAGTTTGGTTGGGCGGCCAGCTCTAGGAAGAGTCTTGGTGGTTCCAAACTTCTTCCATTTAAGAATGATGGAGGCCACTGTGTTCTTGGGGACTTTCAATGCTGTAGACATTTTTTGGTACGCTTCCCCAGATCTGTGCCTCGACACAATCCTGTCTCGGTGCTCTACGGACATCTCCTTTGACCTCATGGCTTGGTTTTTGCTTTGACATGCACTGTCAACTGTGGGACCTTATATAGACAGGTGTGTGCCTTTCCAAATCATGTCCAATCAACAGAATTTACCACAGGTGGACTCCAATCAAGTTGTAGAAACATCTCAAGGATGATCAATGGAAACAGGATGCACCTGAACTCAATTTCAAGTCTCACAGCAAAGGGTCTGAATACTTATGTAAATAAGGAGTGTGTGTATATATATATATATATATATATATATATATATATATATATAAAAATTGCCAACATTTCTAAAAACCTGTTTTCGCTTTGTCATTATGGGGTATTGTGTGTAGATTGATGATAAAAAATGTAATACATTTTCGAAGAAGGCTGCAATGTAACGGGGGTCTGAATAATTTCCAAATGCACTGTTCTCTCTCTCTCTCTCTCTCTCTCTCTCTCTCTCTCTCTCTCTCTCTCTCTCTCTCTATGGCTCGATCTCTCTCCCTCTCTCTCTCTGTCTCTGCTCATTTAAAGCAGCGGTTTCAGCCAGAGTAACTATACAATAAATGGCCCAATTATTTTCTACAGACCACTAATAGGATATCTGTCCAGCTCTAGATCCTGAAAACCCTTTGACTGATGACAATCACGGACCAATCACTGACTTTAAGTTTCTCCTTCAGGGCTTCTTTTGGATAATTACAACAACAAAAAAATTGGATCACAAATCAACATGGTTTAATCTTACCTGATTTGAATTGAAACACACTTGAAACACACACACTATTCATTCTCATATTAGAGTCCCAATGACCTTTGTTTTACCCCTCACCAGTTAGCATGGCTAGTGTTTCTCTCACGAGGTCCTAGGTATGAACCAGCCTTCATGGTGTTGTTTAAACAGAGCCACATGGGCACTGACAAACAGCTGAGGGCCTTTTGGGGGCCCTAAGAGAGATTTGGATGGTGGGCCCTCCACCCCATGGCAAAACATTTTAGTGGGCCCCCTCTTGAAGGTAACTAAAACAAAGTGTTAAAGGTCATTTCCTTGTAATTCGACATATTCTACCATGGGCCATAGAGGAAATGTTGCAGAATTAAAGGCCCAGTGTAGTCAAAAACATGATTTTCATGTGTTTTATACATATATTTCCACACTATATGGTTGGAATAATACTGTGAGATTGTAAACATGATGTTTTGACTTCCATGTTGATGTGGTAAATTAGTTAATAGACCAATAATAACCATAGGTGCACGACGGAGGGGTGCTGATGGTGCTGCAGCACCCCTGATAAAACAAAATTAAAACAAAATTACAATAATATATATCATCCCAAATTAGTGCACTAGGCCTTTATTACTCCTGTATGAGTAGAGAGAAATACTCATCAGCAGAGAAAACCCCTAAATGTTCCTCTGCGTGCCCGGTCGGTATTCAGCCATGATTGCTACAAATTTAGATAGCTGGCTAGACGAACCACAAATCTAAAAATGGTTAGCTGACATGGCTAATTAAGTGACTATCAGTGACTGACATAACAAGCGAAAAACTGTTTATGCACAACCAAATCCATTTTTTTCACCTGGTGTATTCTACTATTCTTACCCTCAATAGTAAGTTGACTGACCCCGAATGAAATTTTTGGGGGGTTGGGCCCCCTAGCAGCTGGGGGTCCTAAGCGACCGCTAATGTCGCTTATCCAGTCTCTGTTACTCACAAAGTGCTTTCTGTCTTCATAGCCTCAGCCACAGCTTTCTCTCCCCCAGCCTCTCTCCATCAATTGAGTTTCCTAACCCACCAGGGGCCAGAGCCACACTTATACTGAACATCAGTAGAAACGCAACATGTAAAGTGTTGGTCCCATGGTTCATAAGCTGAAATAAAAGATCCCAGAAATTGTCCATATGCACAAAAAGCTTATTTCTCTCAGATGTATTGCACAAATTTGTTTACATCCCAGTTAGTGAACATTTCTCCTTTGCCAAGATAATCCATCCACCTGACAGGTGTGGAATATCAAGAAGTTGATTAAAAAGCATGATCATTACACAGGTACACCTTGTGCTGGGGACAATAAAATGCCACTCTAAAATGTGCAGTTTTGTCACACAACACAATGCCACAGATTCTCAAGTTTTGAGGGAGCGTGCAGTTGGCATGCTGACTACAGGAATGTCCACCAGAGCTGTTGCCAGAGAATGTTATGTTAATTTCTCTAACATAAGCCACCTCCAACTTTGTTTTGGCAGTACGTCCAACGGGCCTCACAACTGCAGACCACGTGTAACCACGCCAGCCCTGACTGCTGTTCGGCGTTGTAACCGACTTCAGTGTCAAATGCTCACCTTCGATGGCCACTGGAAAAGTGTGCTCTTCACGGATGAATCCCAGTTTCAACTGTATTGGGTAGATGGCAGACAGCGTGTATGGCATCATGGCGAGTGGTTTGCTGATGTCAACGTTGTGAACAGAGTGCCCCATGGTGTCGGTGTGGTTATGGTATAGGCAGGCGTTAGCTATAGACAACGAACACAATTGCAATTATTGATGATAATTTGAATGCACAGAGACCTTGACGAGATCCTGAGGCTCATTGTCGTGCCATTCATCCATCACCTCATGTTTCAGCATGATAATGCACAACCCCATGTCGCAAGGATCTGTCCCCAATTCATGGAAGCTGAAAATGTCCCAGTTCTTCCATGGCCTGCATACTCACCAGACATGTCACCCATTGAGCATGTTTTGCTTGCTCTGGATCGACGTGTACAACCGCGTGTTCCAGTTCTCGCCCATATCCAGCAGCTTCTCACAGCCATTGAAGAGTGGGACAACATTCCACAGGCCACAATCAACAGCCTGATCAA
Organism: Salmo salar; assembly: GCF_965601325.2. Lineage (NCBI taxonomy): Eukaryota > Metazoa > Chordata > Actinopteri > Salmoniformes > Salmonidae > Salmo > Salmo salar. Next base: position 79,087,948 of record NC_138304.1, on the reverse strand, counting down.
CTCTATGTGAAGGAGAGGTTTCGTGCTTCATGCTCACCTTCGATGGTCACACCAGATACTGACTGGTTTTCTGATCCAACAGATGCATATCTGTATTCCCAGTCATGTGAAATTTATAGATTAGGGCCTAATGAATTTATTTCAATTGACTGATTTCCTTAAATGAACTGGAACTCAGTAAAATCTTTTGACATTTTTGAATGTTGCGTTTTATATTTGTGTTCATTGTAATAACGCTGTTCACATTCAGGGAGTATGTTTACCCTCGCAATGGTTAATTTATGAGTCACACACTGATGTCAGCCTGACCAATGAGCTGCAGCCGGCCGGTCACACGGCCCGAAAGTGTAACAGACCGCTTTATACACACACACTGACTCTATACGCACACACAAACACACTGGCAACTACACACACTGACTCTATACACACACACACACACACACTGGCAACTACACACACTGACTCTATACACACACACACAAACACACTGGCAACTACACACACCCTGATGACTTTAAACACACGCACACAAACACACTGGCAACTACACACACCCTGACGACTCTAAACACACACACAATGACATTCTCGCGGCTCACAAATTGGAGGTATTGGATTTGTGACATGTTTATAAACTGTAATCTCTTCCAGGGGGACAGGCATTGCTTTTAGAGAATATTAATGATGGATTCACTCTGTGTAATCATACAGACTGTAGTTGCTATTTCCACTCCCTCCCAAGTCAGTACACTGTCTGAGAGCAGCGCTTTATGACTGGTTTACAGGCTAGCCTAATTGTGAATGCATAGGGACATTTCACATTTATATCTATAGGCCAGGCATGTGTGTGCTGTGTGTCGCGCGCGTGTGTCGCCTTTGTGTCATGTCCTGGAGGCAGGAAACCTGGACTCTGGGACCAGGGCCACTTGTGAGCGAGCCTAGTTAATGCCAGCTCATCTTTCTTTTGGCTGAACACACACACACACACACACACACACACACACACACACACACACACACCTTGGCCCAGCCCAAATGAATAGTGCACACATTCACATTTACAAGGCAAATGAACAACACCACATACCCTGTGGGAACAATTTGCCCGTTTTAGGACAAATACAAACATACTCTTTAACGGTTGGACCAACCCACTGTGGCTTCACACACTCTATATTGTCAAAAGTGCTGTGCAACAGTCGTCCCTGCTGTAATGTTCTAGTTGTGTTTGTATCCACTGGACAGTCAGTGTAACACTGTAAGAGGACTGACTCATCAGGGGATGGACATTTACCTGCATGCATCTACTCATTACTTTTTAAGCTAATGAAATATTTATGTTTCTGATCCTACCTATGAATTATTATGGCCTATACTAGATTACTTTTTGAAATAAAAACCTCTTTGCTGACTCAAGTAATGTAACGCTGCAGCCTTTTTTTCCCCAGCTGCCTTTGATGTGAGCGGCAGCAGCCTCCTATATGAGTCATTAAAGTAGCAAGTGATAGCAATATTATTTGATAGCTAATTCCATTTAACTACCAGAGTAGCCATATGCCGAAGGCTTCCCCTGGGGAGATGCAGGGGGATTCCACAGCTGTTCCCGCTTAATGACGCAAATTGGTCAAACACACCTAAATATAACGTGCCATTACAACCTCAAAGATGCATTAAATAGGACTTTAATACAACCAGAGCCCTAGTGAGTCACTGAGTCTAAAGCTGATTTTACAGGGAGTGTGGCGGCTGGAGAGGTGGAGGAATTCACATACAGTTACCATCAGTCATCTGCTGGAGTTCCAGCAGGGTGTTTTAAAGATAGGGTGACTGCTCTCTATGTATTGATCATGTAAATGGGCAATTCATCTATAATGGCTAGATTGAATTGACTGTATCAACTAGCCTACAGTTACGCACGCACACACGTACGCACGCACGCACGTACGTACGTATGCACGCACACACAGACAGCTCATTTGTCATATGTCCTCATAGAGAGCAGGGCCTCCTGACCTGAACACCAGATGGATAGAGGGCAGCCAGTAACTGTCACACACAGGGGTGTCCCCATCTGTTCACACACAGAGACTCACAGGTCACCCTGACTATAAACTCTTTCACTGGCTTCCCCACCGAGAGGACACACGCACAACAGAACACAAACTCACAGCCAGGTGACATTGAAAACTGCAGATCAACTCACACAAGGTCAGATTGGCCTAGGCCTGATTAGACTTCTAACTCAATGTTCTACCCTCGATTGACAGATGTCATCACATTGTGTAAGTCATTGGAGAGGAGCATGCTGTAAACCCGACGACTACAAATCCTCCAATGGCCCTGCTGCCACTGTCACCTGGTCTCTGGGTTCAGTGTCACTACATGGCAGGTTGGGCTCTCTGATTCCACAGAGCCATGACTCACATGGAGGAGTGCGCTCCCAAATGGCCGTCGTCATGTTGGTGGTGTGTTGGTGGACCCAGTTGGCAGCGTTTAAAAGACACCCAACCTTCTGCCACGGCACGTTTTCTCTGACCAATTCTGAGTCGCCAACAGCACGGGGCGCCTGGCACGAGCACACAGACACACACACACATCAACAGCACTCCATACAAGGCCAAGGCATCCAGCATTCTGCCACCATGCATCTCACTGACCAGCTGATGAGCCAACCACATGCAAGGGGAGAGGACTGGTGAGGGAGTGGGTACACTAGTAACCTACAGTGCCTTCAGAAAGTATACACACCCCTTGACTTTTTCCACATTTTATTGTTACAAGCTGGGATTCATATGGATTTAAAGATGCTCTATGTAGGAATCGCCCTGGTTGCTACATTTTGAATAGTTTGTCTAATTTTAGTTTATGTAACAAAACAAGCAAGTATAGTGTAGAGAATTATTGTACCATCTAAACCGTTGTGAAATATCTTTTCCATAACCCAAAATATTATAGTATTTCTATATTGTATTATATGATTTAACTATTATATAATATTATATATTGTATTTTCAGCTGTTTGATGCTTGTGTACAAAACCGAAAGTAAAAGATGCAAAAACTAAACTTATGACCGGGAAGCATAGAAATAGTGCACATAGAACAGATCTACCGCTTCTTAGACTTGCTTTCAATGAGAATGACAGATGTATAACTCACATTTCTATGTAAATTTGGTCAGGTCGCCCAAAAAGTTACATATTGCAGGTTTAATTGCTATTTTCTATCAACGATGTACTCAAAATAGTCTGTAATGTCAAAGTGGGGGGGGGAGAAATACAATTTGTAAAAAATATATATATATATATTCAAAATACAACACTAATATATCTGGATTACATAAGTATTCAACCCCCTGACATGTTAGAATCACCTTTGGCAGTGATTACAGCTGTCTTTCTTGGTTAGTGTCTAAGAGCTTTGCATACCTGGATTGTACAATATGTGTACATTATTATAAAAAAAATTATTCAAGCTGTCAAGTTGGTTGTTGATCATTGCTAGATAGCAATATTCAAGTTTTGCCGTAGATTTTCAAGTCGATTTAAGTCAAAATTGTAACTAAGCCACTCAGGAACATTCAATATCATCTTGGTAAGCAACTCCAGTGTATATTTGGTCTTGTGTTTTAGGTTATTGTCCTGCTGAAAGGGGAATGTCTCCCAGTGTCTGTTGGAAAACAGACAGATTTTTCCTGTGCTTACCTCTATTCCGTTTCTCTTTATCTTAAACTCCCTAGTCTTTCCGATTACAATTATACTCATAACATGGTGCAGCCACCACCATACTTGAAAATATGAAGTGTGGTACTCAGTGATGTGTTGCATTTGCCCACACTTTTATTCAGGCTATGAAGTTAATTTCTTTGCTCCATTTTTTGCCATTTTACTTTAGTGTCTTATTGCATCCCGTGTTTTGGAATATTTTTATTCTGTAATTTAGGTTAGTATTGTGGAGTAACTACAAAGTCGTTGATCCGTCCTCCGTTTTCACCTATCACAGCCATTAAACTCTGTAACTGTTTAAAGTCACCAAGTACAGAGATGAGGTAGTTACTCAAAAATCATTATTGTACACAGAGTGAGTCCATGCAACTTATGATGTGACTTATTTAGGCTTGTCATAACCAAGGGCTTGAATACTTATTGACTCAAGACATTTCAGCTTTTTGTTTTTTATTCATTTGTAAACAATTCCAAAAGCCTAATTCTACTTTGACATTATGGGGTATTGTGTGTAGGCTAGTGACACAAAATCTAATTTTAAATCCAGGCTGCAACACAACAAAATGTGGAAAAAGTTAAGGGGTGTGAATACTTTCTGAAGGCACTGAGGATAGTCATCTAGAAGCCCTTTTCACTGTTGACTTTGAGACACAGCACCACTCACAACTGTTTAGCCATGCTCTGTGTGTGTGGTGTGTGTGTGTGTGTGTGTGTGTGTGTGTGTGTGTGTGTGTGTGTGTGTGTGTGAGAGAGAGAGAGAGAGACACAGACAGAAAGACAGACAGACATCGGGCCCAGTGCAGTACTGTTAGCCTCACACTTGGTTGAGGAGGCAGAACTAAAGGCCTTCTACTGTCATCTATTATTCCGACAGGAGCTGTATCCCATTATTTGTCTACTGTAGAATCCCACTCAGACATCTCTCCTGGTTCTGAAGAATCAGTGCTGGAGACTGGAGTGGTGTGTAGCAGTGGAGGCTGCTGAGGGGAGGACAGCTCATAATAATGGCTCGGACGGAACAAATGGAATGGCATCAAAACCATGTGTTTGACGCATTTGATACCGTTCCACTGATTCCGCTCCAGCCATTACCACGAGCCCGTCCTCCCCAATTAAGGGGCCACCAACCTCCTGTGGTGTGTAGGTAGCTGTCTTTGTGGGGTGCAATTTGGGAGTCATCCCAGTCCAATGAGGTTTGCTCTTGCTTTTATGGATGAATGTTTGAAGAGACTTACGTCCTAATAGGTGATATGGATAACAGCAATGTTTTGAAGCTAAGTGGAATGACGAAGAAAACGCTAAACGGCTATGCTAATAAAGGAGCATGTGCATTAATTACATGTTAATTGAAAATGCAAAAAAACACAACCACACAAACAGGCAGTCTCTCTCTCTCTCTCTCTCACACACACACGCATTCATATCGCCAGCTCCAGTGAGTGGACATGAAGGGATTGATGAGAACACATGCAGTATTATGAGGATTAGCGATTAGCATACTGTATGCTAATAGAATGCTAATGTTCTTTCGCTAATGAGCCCCTCTGAAAACTGCTGGTTTTCAAACCTCAAACAAGATAATTCTCACCCAGGTGGTCTCAATATGGTGAAAACACTTCTAACAAGAGAAAAGAAACATGTTGAGCAGCAGAATAATCTTACAGGTGACGTCTGTATCTGTATGCGTACTACACTGTCCTGTGCCTCTAGTATAGACGATC
>NC_138304.1:79040000-79077500 GCF_965601325.2 Salmo salar | reverse complement strand
ACTTGGAGTTTGCCAAAAGGCACCTAAAGACTCTCAGACCTTGAGAAACAAGATTCTCTGGTCTGATGAAACCAAGATTCAGCCTGGTTACCATTCTTACGGTGAAGCATGGTGGTGGCAGCATCATGCTGTGGGGGTGTTTTTCAGTGGCAGATCCTGAGGCCCATTGTCGTGCTGTTCATCTGCCGCCATCACCACATGTTTCAGCATGATAATGCACGGCCCCATGCCGCAAGGATCTGTACACAATTCCTGGAAGCTGAAAATGTCCCAGTTCTTACATGGCCTGCATACTCACCAGACTTGTCACCCATTGAGCCTATTGGGGATGCCCTGGATTGACGTGTACAACCGTGTGTTCCAGTTCCCACCAATATACAGCAACTTCACACAGCCGTTGAAGAGAAGTGGGACAATATTCCACAGGCCGCAATCAACAGCCTGATCAACTCTGTGCGAAGGAAATGTCACGCAGCAAATCGTGGTCACACCAGATACTGATGGATTTTCTTATCGACGCCTGATCCTTTGTTTTTAAGATATCTGTGACCAACAGATGCATATCTGTATTCCCAGTTATGTGAAATTCATAGATTAGGGTCTAATGAATTTATTTCAATTGACTGAATTACATATATGAACTGTAACTCAGTAAAATATTTGAAATTATTGCATGTTGCATTTATAGTTTTGTTCAATGTAAAAAAGCAGTGGAACTGGTTTCGAGGTCCGCATTTGAATTTGAGGGCTTTACAGGATAAAGTTCAGACTGTGACACATCTGAAATGCATCTTTAAGGGCACGTTGACAAACTTGATCTCGGTTATTCTGGTCTGAGCTGCCTTTCAACTGGCTCTAAAGTTATCCGGCTCGCTCACTGTCAGACTAGTGTCCTCCCTCTAGTCACGTGTTTGTCTCGCTGGCATCTCTCTGTGTCATGGCAGCATGCATTGTACTTGATGCCGGCCCAACCCAGCACGCTGCAACTTATCTAGCTCACTGTCAGAGAGAGTTGTGTCCTCCGACTGTGAATGACCCGTGTCTGCCTCTCTCTCTAGTCTAGTGTGTGTGGCAGTATGACTTTGACGTTGGTGCCCGACCCTGGCTCACTGAACAGGCAGGGGGACAGGGGTGGTTGTCCATGCAAGTCTTAATGCAGACTGCCACTCTAACTTCTCCCTCAGAGAGCACAGCGCGTCAGGACGAGTGTATAGAGTCGAGGCAGGATAAGACGAGTGATCGGTATAGCGATGAGGCGGGACGTTAATGGGGGGGCGAGATGCCAGGCGTCCAACCAACCAAGCGAGGGGCGTCCGCAAGAAGTGGGTCAACGGCAACTGTCGTCAAGCATCGTTTAGTGTTTTGATTGACAGGCAAGCCGTCGTTGAGAGGGAGGGACTTGGCGTGTAGTCATCAAAGAGGTGTGGCAAACCTCTTCAAAGTTAGGAGCGTTTGTCACAAATTAAGTGGGAAACTGTCACCAAAGTCAGCCCAGAATGAAAGTTCTTTCGAACATGACAGTACCTGTGTGTTTGTTTCGCTGTCCTGGTCCACCCAGGCCGCAGGTAAGGTCAAGGATAGCAGGGTTCGGTACACAAATCTGGTTCTCGGTAGGTCCAAGTCTAAACGCCAACAGGTAAGTCCAAAACAGTTCAGCTCGTACACGGTAAATCCAGCCAATGTAGATTGTCTCTTTCTCTATGGTTCATAGATCCTTCCCGCCCTCTCTCTCTCTTCCTGGTTTTTCTTGACCTTTTATCTGTGGGTCGGCTCCACCTTCTGAGGGTTCCCCTTGCTTCTGGGAATTGTAGTTTTGGCTGTCGGCCATTTTGTGATCTGTAGTTCTGATCGGGGTGACCATTTTAGTGATCGGGCAGAGCCCGTTTATTAGTTCTGCCCTCACATATCTGCCATTTATCACTTGACCCCCTTCTTTGCCACAGAGGATATGATCAGAAGAGACGTAGCAAGGCTATAATTCATGTCATTGTTTCCTGTGTCGCTCATCCTTCTCTCCCTTCTTGTCTTCCTTTCTCTTTCCTTCACCCGTCACTCTCTCCTTCCCCTTGTCTTTGTCTTCTCCCTCTCTTCCTTACTTTCCCCTAGCTCCGTCCTTTGGTACTTCTCTCCAGCACATCCCTCTGTTTTCCATAAACCTACTACACCATGCCAAGTTGTGGCCTTTGAATCAGTCATCCCTCCGGGCATGGGTGGTTCTGGGGTAGTGTATGGGTCATGACTGTAAATATATATATAAGATTGATGTGGCTGATGGTGTTTAGAAGGTCATGATCAGAGTCTGTTTAGTCTAATGAAGCAGCATTAAACAGAGCTTCTCTCCTTTGCGCGTTGTGAATGATCGAACCTGGCTGGACCTCTTCCCTATCCACACTGTCTTCCGCCGGGACACACACACACACACACACACACACACACACACACACACACACAGACACACACACACAGACACACACACACACACACACACACACACACACACACACACACACACACACACACACACACACACACACACACACTGTGTTGTCAAACAGCTCTCCCTACCATAAAACCCAGCAGCTCTCTAATTGGCAGTTTCTTCTTTGGTCTCCTAGTTCCTCTCAGTGTAGGCTATGATAACCACACCTGGTACAGGCACAGAGGAACCACCCACTGCCTTCATTCTCCTCTATATGTGGAGGGAGAGAGGGAGGGAGCCTTTAGCTTCACGCTCACTGAGGAGGCGAGGATCTGTGATGGCAGCCTTTTCCCCTATATGGTGCACTACTTCTGACTAGGGCCCATCGGGAATAGGGTGCCATTTTAGAATCACTCGGTTTCTCACAATCTGTGGATGCTCCCGTACACTACAGTACATCCACCAGTCAGGCACCAGAGCAGAGAGAGAGAACAGTGTGTGGACATCTGCACAGAAAGATAATCTCCTGTTTCTTATTGTTTTGCCTAATTAAAAACCCATCACTGAACGAGTGCAATTTGCTCTAATGAGAAACCTGGAGGAGGGATGGATGGAGGGAGGAGAGGAGGTTGGAGGTGCTGAACTCAGGCAGCCTTCCCATCCCTATCCTCAGCCTCTGTAGAGCTGCCAATACTGATCCATCCCAGGGCTAGCCAGTCACCTGCTGCTGGAGCTCCTTTATCTTGCAGGCCTAGTTAATTGGCTACTAAGTTGCTAACTCCACACGCCAGACGCACAAACAGACGGACAGACAGACAAACAGACAGATAAGGAGAAGCCGAGCCACACGAGACCATGCACATGTGCTGCTGTGTTGGTGTTGATGCTGGATCAGTAGCTAGCTGGGCCTGAGCCAGCCAGGCTCTCCTATCCCACCAGATACACTTGTCAAGGTGTGTTGTAGTTTACTTCAGAGACGACTTGGTTGCGTGTGTTTTGTTGCGTGTGTTCTGAGTGCTGGAAAAGTTACTATGTTGGCCTGTGTTTGGTCTGCTCCCCTGAACATTATTTATTGGATTAGACAGACAGGAATATACAGTATAGACACACACGGACACACACGTATACAGACCAGCCTCTGTCTGAACCATTTAAACACTTGTGTTACTTAGTCTTCCTCCCAAGAGCTTCCCATAATCCCTCCCGCTGTGTTTTATGTCTACAGAGCAGAGCAGAACAGACCGCCATCTATAATTCACTTGGTTTGGGTAACTTGGTGTCCTCTTCTCTTCTGCTGTTTTTAGAAAGCTGAGTGCTATTTAAGGAGCTGCCGCTCAAGTATTAAAACTGAATAATTCATGGGGGAGGGATGGAGTCAGGAATGAGCGAAGACGGAAAATGAGGTGAAGAAAGCAATAAGTTATGTTTGTGTGCACTACTTAGTTCCCTGAAGTTGATAACAGAAGCCATCGTCTTGTCTGGCCACACTGGTTTAATTATGTCTCTCTGGTCGTCTTTCTCTCTCTTTGTCCCTCACGATCTCCCTCTCTCTCTCCTACCCCCTCTCTCTCTCTTTCACTGTTTCTCCCTCTTTCTCTCTCTTTCTCTCTCTTTCTCCCTCTTTCTCTCTCTTTGTCCCTCACGATCTCCCTCTCTCTCTCCTACCCCCTCTCTCTCTCTTTCACTGTTTCTCCCTCTTTCTCTCTCTTTCTCTCTCTTTCTCCCTCTTTCTCTCTCTTTGTCCCTCACGATCTCCCTCTCTCTCTCCTACCCCCTCTCTCTCTCTTTCACTGTTTCTCCCTCTTTCTCTCTCTTTCTTTCTCTCTCTTTCTCCCTCTTTCTCTCTCTTTGTCCCTCACGATCTCCCTCTCTTTCTCCTACCCCCTCTCTCTCTCTTTCACTGTTTCTCCCTCTTTCTCTCTCTTTCTTTCTCTCTCTTTCTCCCTCTTTCTCTCTCTTTGTCCCTCACGATCTCCCTCTCTTTCTCCTACCCCCTCTCTCTCTTTCACTGTTTCTCCCTCTTTCTCTCTCTTTTTCCCTCTTTCTCTCTTTTTCTCCCTCTTTCTCCCTCTCTCTCTCTCTCACTGTTTCTCTCACCCTCTCTGTCTCTCTCTTTCTCTCTCTTTCACTGTTTCTCCCTCTTTCTCTCTTTCTCCCTCTTTCTCCCTCTCTCTCTCTCTTTCACTGTTTCTCTCACCCTCTCTGTCTCTCTCTTTCTCTCTCTTTCTCCCTCTCTTTTTTCTCTCTGAAAGTCTTTGTCATCCAAGCTTCATGAAGTCTGACAAATTTCACATTGTGGTTTTGTGTGTGTGACATTTTCTTTATATTTTAGCAGTTGCTGTTGTTAACCTAATTACCGACAACGTTGAGCAGCTGTTTAAAAAGATCATCAGTTCAATCAATTACTCCAAAGGTCATGTCTGTTTGGGTATGGTGAAATTTCGTCAGCCGGTGATTGTCAAGCAATAACTGCCGGTCCCACGGTAATTGACCGTTAATTAACATAAACACGTTTGGCATCTCCTGGCTTCCACACACAGCCTACAAGCCACTGATGCAGACCTTTGGAACGTCTACATTTTAAAAAGTCTAAATCCATGTAATATAGCCTACACCTTCACAATAAATCCATGTAATATAGCCTACACCTTCACAATAAATCCATGTAATATAGCCTACACCATCACAATAAATCCATGTAATATAGCCTACACCATCACAATAAATCCATGTAATATAGCCTACACCTTCACAATAAATCCATGTAATATAGCCTACACCATCACAATAAATCCATGTAATATAGCCTACACCTTCACAATAAATCCATGTAATATAGCCTACACCATCACAATAAATCCATGTAATATAGCCTACACCTTCACAATAAATCCATGTAATATAGCCTACACCATCACAATAAATCCATGTAATATAGCCTACACCATCACAATAAATCCATGTAATATAGCCTACACCTTCACAATAAATCCATGTAATATAGCCTACACCATCACAATAAATCCATGTAATATAGCCTACACCTTCACAATAAATCCATGTAATATAGCCTACACCATCACAATAAATCCATTATTTATTTTAGACGGTTCTAAAGAAACATGAAGAAAATGTAGTCTATTTCAGAAGAACAGAATAGCATACCGAGTTGTCCTTATGTTAGGTCCTGATCTGGCTATGTCAAATGGCTGTGGGCTACACTAGTTCATTTAGCCGACAAGATTTGCTTTGAATTCCATGGCATTATTTTATAGTATGAAGACTACAATTGAACACAGTTGAATAAAATAGAAAGGATATCATCTCCAAACTATTCCTGAGGGAGCGCGCACATGCCTCTATTCTGTGTTGAGCAGTTAACGAAGAAACAGGTCCTCCTATATGCTTCATTTTGAGTTATTTATGCAACTTCAGTTGTGATACAAACCGGCTACTGTATATATTTTTATTTTAAATACATTCTAAGGCTGCCTGATGCGACTCTAATTATGATTTTGAAAAAAGTCTCATGAAAGGCATGAGCTCTGCTTTGTTTCTTGTGCAGGATGCACACACTTACAATATTCTCATCAGGCCTCGAATTTCCCGGCGACATTCACCTTATGTGGCCGTAATTCCCCCTCAAAAATCCCTGCCTTTTGCAGTCGAAGTGGCCGTTGTGCCCTTGGGCTGAATGTAATCATTATAATTCCCTGCTCCTGGCTGCCAATCACCGTCTCCGAAGCTCCTCTCACTCACATGGCTCTCTCAGACATGTCAATTCTTATTAGCCAATGCCATCACGTGATCGGGTAGCTTGTCACAGGCATTTCAGCTCTGAAGTAGGCTACAGGTGAGGATCGGGGATGCAGCTGCATGCATCCTTCTCATCGAATTTTGAGGCACCTATTGAAAATGTTAGCAAACAGCAAAAGCACTAGCCTATGTCAATCTCCTATCCCCCATAGTACAAAAGTTGACCTATTCTATTGGTCAACTTGTCCTTCTGTGTGAGAAACAAATATTCCAAACATACTCTGGGAAAGTTGTGGAATACGATAGATCCCAAGTTAATACAACCACTCCCATCAAAAACACTTTTAAAAGCAATGAGGCTGATGCAACCGATCAGAAAGTTTAGCTTAAAATGTTGAAAACTGTTAGGCTATTTCTTCACATTATAAGTGCAGCAATGCGCACACAGCAGTAGGCTATAAGCGCAAATGTTCCAAAATTGTGCATTTTTAATGGTGAAAATGATCGTCCCCAAACTTGAAACTCACGTGCCGCCTATGTATGCCAGTTAGGCTCTACACCGGTTGTAAAGCGGATTAATGTGCTTCAATTTAAGAAGTTATTTGGTCACTTTAGTTGTTATACAAACCTTATCAAAACATATAGGCCTATGGGCTAGGCTACATGAGGTGTGCGACTGATTTGAAAAAGTAGAGGGGGAAAAAGGCATGCGCTGTTTCTTCCCTTACTGAACATGCACATTCACAAGTGGTAATATATAATTCACAAGTGATAGGCTAATATTGTCACCCATCAGACTATTCTTGATTTAATCTTGTCTTTACATATACTAAATAATATATGTGTGAAATTAGTTTTGATTTAGAATGGACCATTATCATGCACATGTCTAGGAACAGGGGCAGAGGGAAACATTTATGTCATCTATGCACCTGAGTCTCATAGCAAAGGGTCTGAATACTTATGTAAATAAGGTGTTTCTGTTTTTTTATTTCTAATGAATTTGCACACAAAAAAATGACCTGATTTTGCTTTGTCGTTATGGGGTATAGTATGTAGATTTATTTGTATTTTTATTGAATCCATTTTAGAATAAGGCTCTAACGTAGCAAAATGTGGATAAAGGGAAGGGGTCTGAATACTTTCCGAATGCACTGTAAATAGCTAATGGAGGACTCTTTTCCCTTGGTTCATTTTCAGGCCAGCCTGCCAGGTAGGATATGCTCCTGTTGTAAAGCGAAGCAATGTGCTTAATATTAGGAAAGTTGAGAAATGAATATAGTAGGCCTAGCCTATAGAAAGCTAACGGGGTCCTCCTCTTTTTAATAGAAGCCATCAAAACTCTGTTTTCTCACACAATCACATCACCTATAGAAATGTTGCGCAACATGAACTCATGGGCTCTCATGAAGTGTTTGATTAGATTTTTGATTACATTTGCATTGATGTCAGAGTGATGAGAGGGACAATAGAGTGCTGAGTACCAGGCAGTCAGCAAGTTTGGTAGACTACTAATGACCATCAGCTTGTAACCGTGACTAAACGATCATGACTCGTAACCACTGGTGTGGTGGTAGTACGGTCACTGTAAGAGCCCATAAGGTGTTTATTCAGACTGAATTAAAAGTGTTGTGCAGGACTGATATAATGTCAACTGGGTACATACAGGGTTTGCGTCCCATATCGCACCCTATTCCTTATATAATATACTACGTTTGAATAGGGCTATTATATTTATCAGCTGACATATTGTCTTCTTCCACAGTGTTTCAGTGAACTCTTGGGTAGGTTGTTAATACTGTTTGAATCATCAGGCCAATCTGTCTCAGATGTCCTCCAAAAGGCCCTGGGTGCATCCCAAATAGGTGCGTCCCTCTTCCATATTTAGTGCACCATTTTTTACCCAGGTCCTGTTCAAAGGTAGTGCACTATATAGGGAACAGGGTGCCATTTGGGACACAGCTCTTGTCGTGATTAGTCCTCTGATGTTAGTCTCCTGATGTTGTCTTGAGTGAATAGTCTTACCTGATAAAATCAGACGCGGCCATCTTAATAGACATGAGATTATTCATGAGTCTGTCTAGCTTCCTGTGATCCCTGAAGAAGGAGAAGACCCTTAATGTTGTCATGTAACTCACTTCATCATGGCTAAATTGGGGAGATTGGGGAGAAAAAGGGGTAAAAGTACAAAATAAAAATAAAACGATTTTGGCGAGAGTGAAACCTCTCGCTTTGCCTCTTCCACACACACACACACACAAAGCCCCTCCCCCTTCCATTCACACCAACAAAGTTAAAAGATCACCTCTTCCTCATTGACAAGTGGTTTCAACTCGCTATTTGCATTTGAGGTTTGGTCCAACAGAATGGGTCATATGGACACTGAAACACATTGAAACATTATTTTACTGTAATAGAGGGTTAACCTTTGTAATGATACCCTTTTTATGTCTCAACCCTTCAAATTGTGCACAGAGCAGACACTACTAAAACAGGAAAATGTATGCTTGGTTTGTCGTGTGCAGCATTGGGGAACCACTTACCGCTAACAGCATTTTTGCCAAAGACTGTTAAACTAGTTGTCTAGTCTGTTTTATAAATGTGCAATAAGAATGAAACACAAATATATAAGGAATTGGCAACTCGTTCTAATTCTGAGGAATAAGGTAGGCCACTTGATTTCAACATCTGAGCAGGCCAACAAGTGGACAGGCTAGGATGTTGTTCAAACAGTTGGAGACTGTTCACAATTCAACTGTTCTGCCTTGTTAGCTAGTACATAGATCCAAGTTTGCCAAACTTGAAATATAAAGATTAGCTGGTTACTCACATGGGCTTGTGCTGGAGGGATTTGTTCATGAGACCTGTGTTCATTTTCTGTAATTCCTGCTACAAGAAGTTAGTCATTAATAGTGAATGTGCATTATGCATGGTTCTGGTTAAATTTGTAACAAAAAGGGGATTCTCATAGACTTGAAAGCCAGATCAGTGATTATTGCAAAAAATAATTTTGATTAGTCTACTTTCACATGCCCTGAATTCATTAGATTATTGCTGACCGTTTGAAATGCGTTGTATTTGACCTTTAATCGTACAACAAAGCTTATTTAATAAATCTAGATATACAGTGCCCTCCATAATTATTTAGACAGTGCAGCATTTTTTCTTCTTTTGGCTCTCTGCTCCAAAAGTTTAGATTAGAAATCAAACAATGACTATGAAGTTAGAGTGCAAACTGTCAGCTTTAACTTGAGGGTATTTTCATCCATATCGGGTGAACCGTTTAGAAATTACAGCACTTTTTGTACATAGTCTCCTAAAGTATTTGGACAAATTCACTTATGTGTATTAAAGTAGTAAAAAGTGAAGTATTTGGTCCCATATTCATAGCACGCAATGACTACATCAAGCTTGTGACAAAACATTTGTTGGATGCATTTGCTGTTTGTTTTGGTTGTGTTTCAGACTATTTTGAAATGAAGAGTAAATAATGTATTGTGTCATCTTGGAGTCACTTTTATTGAAAGTAAGAGTATAATGTTTCTGAACACTTACATTAGCATGGATGCTACCATGATTATGGATAATCCTGAATGAATCGTGAATAATGATGAGTGCGGAAGTTAGACTGACATGGTGAAACCACTTTCTTTTATTTGCAGACATTATTTTAGTTGGATAATGTTTCATACTTTTCAGTGTGATTATGTATTCATATTGTTTTCTTATCTGAACAGTGGCGGTCGGTGCTGTTTAAGATGAGAGAAGTATGGCCTTATTTATTTTACAGCATATTGGATGACTGTCATTCATATTCCATTCAGCCAGTTCAATGTAACATCGATAGGTTTAGTCTACTACATGATAGAACATTTTTACCTATACTCGTCATGAGGTTTTTACAATTTAGCATATGAATGAAAGTTTACAACTTTCATTCAAAGAATTTTGAGTAATCATTAGTCCAAAAATTTCAAATGAGAGTTTCTATTGGACAAATTCAGATATATTTATCCCTGTTTCGCTTCCGTTTAAGAAATGTTTTTTAACAGAATTGGCGGGAATGAATTCGCCCCTGATCACACAGAAACAGTTCAACTTTCATAGCAACCACATAAAAACAGCATGATCAATTTGCTCGTTGTATAAATAATTCCTTCTCATAACCATCTACGCGCTCTCCTCCTCTCACCTTTTCCCTTCGCTTGTGGACTTCAGTGCACAACACATCAGCTGTCTGTGGCCAGGTGAAAAAAACCTTCCTTAGCCAAACCCTCATATCATGACTGCTAACCGGTACACACAGGCAACATCGTTGTCACCTCATAGTCAACATAGCTACTAGAACTAACGCATTAGAAAACCTGCTACAATCATGCAGTACAGTATACAGTCAGAAAGCAGTTTAGCAGTTACAAGGCGGTGGCAATAAATTAATATAACGAAAAGCATACCTTGTCTTGGAAGAGTTCCAGTGTTGGATAGCCATAGCCAGCTAGCTAACATAGTATCCCTCTCTGTTTGATCCTGGTGTTTGAGCTAGCTAAGTGAAAGTTTTTTTTAAATACCACCAAAAATAGCTAGCTCTCTCTCTCTCTCTCGCTCTTTCTCGCTTGTTCTCCTTCATTTTGGAATAAATTAATTTGTTCCAAACTGTTCAGCTATTGTCTTTCTCTTTTTGAGTCAACTACTCACCACATTTTATGCACTGCAGTGCTGACTTGCTGTAGTTTATGCTTTCAGTACTATTTATTCTCAAATCCTTTGATTGAGTGGACAACATGCCAGTTCACGCTGCAAGAGCTCTGATAGGTTGGAGGACGTCCTCCGGAAGTTGTCATAACTACTGTGTAAGTGTATGGAAGGGGATGAGGGCCATGAGCCTCCTAGGTTTTGCATTAAAGTCAATGTATCCAGAGGAGGACAGATGCTACACCGTGGTGCTACCCTACAGAGTGCTGCTGAGGCTACTGTAGTTCTTCATTGCAAAACAGCGTGTTTCATTCAGTTATTTGGTGACGTGAATATATTTAGTATAGTTTAATCTAAATATGATACATTTTTTAATGTTTCACTATTTTTATGAAATTTACTGAGGAGGATGGTCCTCCCCTTCCTCCTCTGAGGAGTCTGCACTGTATCTGAACCAGTCACCTCCCTACTGGGATTTTCCTAAAATAAAATATTCTGTTTTGATTTGCTGTAAAAAGCACTGCAGTACATCCTACTAACGCTGAGTGGGGAATGTGCTACATGTGTTTTAACTACGAGGGGGCTAAATAACAATAACAATGGTGATTAACTTCTTACCACTGAATGAGACCTTAAAATCCCATTTAAGTCCAGCCCCTTTAATCTTTTATATTACCACTTGTTTGCTAATGATATTTTAGTCCTTCTAGCTGTTATGTATTTTTGTAAATAACAGCTGGTGCACGATATCTAAGGAAGTCTCGAGCTATTGCTCGCCTGAGGTAGAGTATCTCATGATAAGCTAGAGACCACACTATCTACCTAGAAAGTTTTCATCTGTATTTTTCGTAGCTGTTTACATACTACCAAATTTACATACCACCAAATTTCTATCAGCATGTTAAATGTGCAACCAGAAGGAAAAAAACTCTGGACCACCTTTACTCCACACACAGAGACACATTTAAAGCTCTTCCTCGCCCTCCATTTCTCAAATCTGACCATAATTCTATCCTCCGATTCCTGCTTACAAGCAAAAATGTAAGCAGGAAGCACCAGTGACTAGATAAATAAAAAAGTGGTCAGATGATGCAGATGCTAAGCTACAGGACTGTTTTTCTAGCACAGACTGGAATGTGTTCCGGAATTCCTCCGATGGCATTGAGGAGTACACCACATCAGTTATTGGCTTCATCAATAAGTGCATCGATGACGTTGTCCCCACAGTGGCCGTACGTACAGTACATACCCCAACCAGAAGCCATAGATTACAGGCAACATCCGCATTGAGCTAAAGGGTAGAGCTGCCGCTTTCAAGGAGCGGGACTATTACCCGGAAGCTTGTAAGAAATCCCGCTATGCCCTCTGACGAACCATCAAACAGGCAAAGCGTCAATACAGGACTAAGATCGAATCGGACTACACCGGCTCTGATGCTCTTCGGATGTGACAGGGCTTGCAAACTATTACAGACGACAAAGGGAAGCACAGCCGAGAGCTGCCCAGTGACACGAGCCTACCAGACGAGCTAAACTACTTCTATGCTCGCTTCGAGGCAAATAACACTGAAACATGCATGAGAGCACCAGCTGATTCCGGAAGACCGTGTGATCACGCTCTCCGCAGCCGATGTGAGTAAGACCTTTAAACAGGTCAACATTCACAAGGCCGCGGGGACAGACAGATTACCAGGACGTGCACTGCGAGCATGCGCTGACCAGCTGGCAAGTGTCTTGACTGATATTTTCAACCTCTCCCTGTCCGAGTCTGTAATACCAACATGTTTTAAGAAGACCACCATAGTGCCTGTGCCCAAAAACACTAAGGTAACCTGCCTAAATGACAACCGACCCGTAGCACTCACGTCCGTAGCCATGAAGTGCTTTGAAAGGCTGGTCATGGCTCACATCAACACCATTATCCCAGAAACCCTAGACCCACTCCAATTTGCGTACTGCCCCAACAGATCCACAGATGATGCAATCTCTATTGCACTCCACTCTACGCTTTCCGACCTGGAAAAAAGGAAACCTATGTGAGAATGCTATTCATTGACTACAACTCACACGGAACCCCAAACCGGCTGCGCGCGCATGTTTATTATGTCCCCATACACCTACTGCGATCACGACACGCAGGTTAAAATATCAAAACAAACTTTGAACCAATGACATTAATTTGGGGACAGGTCGAAAAGCATTAAACATTGATGGCAATTTAGCTAGTTAGCTTGCACTTGCTAGCTAATTTGTCCTGGGATATAATCATTGAGTTGTTATCTTACCTGAAATGCACAAGGTCCTCTACTCCGACAATTAATCCACACATAAAACGGTCAACCGAATCGTTTCTAGTCATCTCTCCTCCTTCCAAGCTTTTTCGTCTTTGAACTTATATGGTGATTGGCATCTAAACTTTCATAGTATTACTACACTGACCGGCAACACAATTCGTCTTTCAATCACCCACGTGGGTATAACCAATGAGGAGATGGCACATGGGTACCTGCTTCTATAAACCAATGAGGAGAGGGAGAGGCAGGACTTGCAGCGCAATCTGCGTCAGAAATAGGAATGACTTCTATTTTAGCCCTTGGAAACGCAGAGGCTCGTTGACACACGCGAGCAGTGTGGGTGCACTAATTGAATAACATAGATTCCTAAATTTATTATGCAACGCTTGCGCACGCGACGCGAGCGGTGTAGTCAGCCTGTCAGCGTTCAACACCATAGTGCCCTCAAAGCTCATAAATAAGCTAAGGACCCTGGGACTAAACAACTCCCTATGCAACTGGATCCTGGACTTCCTGACGGGCCGCCCCCAGGTGGTAAGGGAAGGTAACAACACATCCGCTACACTGATCCTCAACACAGGGGCCCCTCAGGGGTGCGTGCTAAGTCCCCTCCTGTACTCCCTGTTCACTCATGACTGCACGACTGCAACAACACAAGTTTGCCGATGACACAACAGTGGTAGGCCTGATCACCGACAACGACGAGACAGCCTATAGGGAGGAGGTCAGAGACCTGGCCATGTGGTGCCAGGACAACAACCTCTCCCTCAACATGATCAAGAGAAAGGAGATGATTGTGGACTACAGGAAAAAGAGGACCGAGCACGCCCCCATTATCATCGTCGGGGCTGCAGTGGAGCAGGTTGAGTGCTTCAAGTTCCTTGGTGTTCACATCACCAACAAACTAACATGGTCCAAGCACACCAAGACAGTCATGAAGAGGGCATGACAAAACCTTTTCCCTCTCAGGAGATTGAAAAGATTTGGCATGGGTCCTCAGATCCTCAAAAGGTTCTACAGCTACACCATCAAGAGCATCCTGACTGGTTGCATCACTGCCTGGTATGGCAACTGCTCGGCCTCCGACCGCAAGGTAGGAAGCTTGGCCCAAGCTTCCTACCATCCAAGACCTCTATAACAGGCGGTGTCAGAGGAAGGCCCTAAAAATTGTCAAAGACTCCAGCCACCCCTGGTCATAGACTGTTCTCTCTGCTATCACACGGCAAGCGGTACCGGAGCCAAGTCTAGATCCAAGAGGGTTCTAAACAGCTTCTACCTTAAGCTTCTACCATAAGACTCCTGAACATCTAATCAAATGGCTACCCAGACTATTTGCATTGCCCCCCCCCCCCCTTTTTTTACACCCGCTGCTACTCTGTTGTTATCATCTATGCATAGACACTTTAGTAACTCTACCTACATGTACATATTACCTCAACTAACCGCTGCCCCCGCACTGTACCGGTACCCCCATGTATATAGTCTAGCTATTGTTATTTTACTGCTGCTCTTTAATTACTTGTTGCTTTTATTTCTTATTCTTCTCCGTATTGTTTTTAAACTGCATTGTTGGTTAGGGGCTCGTAAGTAAGCATTTCACTGTAAGGTCTACATCTGTTGTATTTGGCGCATGTGACTAATAAAATGTAATTTGATTTGATTTGTTTCAGTCCTTTGTCAATAGCTCATTACCCTGCTATTAGGAGCCATAGAGGGGCATACATTGCATCTATCTGGCTCTCATGACATTATTATTTTCATCCATTATGACCATGTTGGGTAGCCCAAGTGACACTCTGGAATGTTTTTGATGACTTAGGGTCTGAGGGTTAGGTATAGATGGATGGTTAGGGTTAGCTTTTATTGAACTCTATAGCTGCATAGTTAGGGTATATGGAGGTTACTGTGACCTACTGTACCATGACACCAAGGAGGTTACTGTGACCTACTGTACCATGACATTTAGCCATCAGGCACTCTGTTCCTTCCATCCTGTTAAACTTTAACCCCAGAAAGGTCATTCTACTTCCCTCCAGTACAATATGGTGCATTTTTACTCAAAATACAACCAACATGATTTTTCCACTTGCCTTCGATGAGTCCAATAATAGTTTTTTGGATGCATTTCACTGCTGTAAATATTACACTTATTATAGCTCATCAAGCTCCTCATCACACAACAGAATTATGATGATTAGACTACATCCTAAAAGCAACTTGTCATTTCATACAGAATGGCTGTGGCTACCTCTCAACCTTGTCTTGTTATTTTAACAGCCATTTAAATCAAAGCTTGATTTGTTACACAAGTCAATTATCTTCATAGAGCGTAGGATTGTATTCTGCTCAAGGAGTGACCACGTCTTAATGATCAGTAGCACTAAAGAGCATCTCTGAAAATGGGAAAACATGACCCTTCCTTTAGTTGGACATGTGTCTTGTCCACTGTAACAAGGCCCTGGTCAGGTTCGTAGAGATAATGCCATCCTTCATGGTCTGAGTGGAGGACAGAGGAGCATGTCGGAGCCTGATTGGAGACAGTTGATTGGACCTGTAAGTTTAACAAAGGGACACTGATTGGACATGCTGCAGGGTTAATGAGGTGTTGTAGACAAAAGAGACTGTTGAAATGTACACCTTAGCACGCTGCCTAGATTGACCCAATGTGTTGGGCATGCATTGTAAGTGGTATGCAAGTATGGGACAGTAGAAAGTACCTAGCAAGAGAGACTGAGACACAGATATCGAGAGGGTCAGACAGACAGACAGACAGACAGACAGACAGACAGACAGACAGACAGACAGACAGACAGACAGACAGACAGACAGACAGACAGACAGACAGACAGACAGACAGACAGACAGACAGACAGACAGGGTGATTGATTGATGGTGAAGAGGTGTAGAGATGTTATGGAGAGTTCACAGTGATTTAATTTGGAGGCCAGAACTTGGACTGCTTAGCATGAGCATAATTTAGCCTGACCTTCACTGAGCTGTAAACATTTCACATCATTTCTCAGTGTTGTGTCTTTCAGGGCAAAGTAATGATGCGTCACTCAAAGCAAAGCAGCAACTCTGTTGTCAGTCTGTTACTATACGGGCTGTGTCGTTCAGTGGTTATGATGATTATGATGGTGATATGTTGCTGGTTATTATCATAATTATGATCGTTACTCTATTAGTGAGTGATTTGATGTGATTTTTATTTATTTTTTTACCTTTATTTAACTAGGCAAGTCAGTTAAGAACAAATTCTTATTTACAATGACGGCCTACCCCGGCCAAACTCAGACGACGCTGGGCCAATTGTGTGCCGCCCTATACATTATTATGCAATGTACTTATACAATGTTGGCCTACTTAATAGCAGTGTCTCAGTGTCTTTATAATAACATACCCACCAGCATTGTTTGTTCTCTCTCTCTGTCTCTCTCTGTCTCTCTCTCGGATCTGAAATTGACTGTATTCATTTCAAAACACATTCATTTCAGTAAGGCTGTAATTAAAGCACTGTGTTAAAAATATTAGTAGTTCTGCAGTGAGTCGCACATTATCAGCACTATCGCCCAAGGATCAGAACAAAACACATTCTGTTCTTGGGGCTAGGCATTCTTAAAGCTAGACAGAGAAACACACACACGCAAACAGGCTCAGTCATGTATAACAAATTCTATCTTTGTTATCCAAACCTTGGTGGATGTCTCCAGACTTGTCACTTTCACTAAACTTCATTATTTCTTTCATTTACAAACTGTACCATCCTCCCTCTATCTCCTGCCCTGCCTCTAAAGAAAGACGTGTCCCATCCTGGAATGATGACGCTTTTGTTTACAAAGTGAAGTGAAGACCCTGAGAAGCTGAGGAAATAGTGGACATGCTGTCTTGTCTCCTGTTTGTATAATCCAAGGGGAAATGCAGGAGCAACGTTTTAATGAGAGGACCTGGATTCACACGCTTGGCATATCACAGCATAAATAACCCCTAGATACCCCTATCACAGCATATATAACCCCTAGATACCCCTATCACAGCATAAATAACCCCTAGATACCACTATCACAGCATATATAACCCCTAGATACCCCTATCACAGCATATATAACCCCTAGATACCCCTATCACAGCATATATAACCCCTAGATACCCCTATCACATCATAAATAACCCCTAGATACCCCTATCACAGCATATATAACCCCTAGATACCCCTATCACAGCATATATAACCCCTAGATACCCCTATCACAGCAGATATAACCCCTAGATACCCCTATCACAGCATATATAACCCCTAGATACCCCTATCACAGCATATATAACCCCTAGATACCCCTATCACAGCATAAATAACCCCTAGATACCACTATCACAGCATATATAACCCCTAGATACCTCTATCACAGCATATATAACCCCTAGATACCCCTATCACAGCATATATAACCCCTAGATACCCCTATCACAGCATAAATAACCCCTAGATACCCCTATCACAGCATATATAACCCCTAGATACCCCTATCACAGCATATATAACCCCTAGATACCCCTATCACAGCATAAATAACCCCTAGATACCCCTATCACAGCATAAATAACCCCTAGATACCCCTATCACAGCATATATAACCCCTAGATACCCCTATCACAGCATATATAACCCTTAGATACCCCTATCACAGTATATATAACCCCTAGATACCCCTATCACAGCATATATAACCCCTAGATACCCCTATCACAGCATATATAACCCCTAGATACCCCTATCACATCATAAATAACCCCTAGATACCCCTATCACAGCATATATAACCCCTAGATACCCCTGTCACAGCATATATAACCCCTAGATACCCCTATCACAGCATATATAACCCCTAGATACCCCTATCACAGCATATATAACCCCTAGATACCCCTATCACAGCATATATAACCCCTAGATACCCCTATCACAGCATATATAACCCCTAGATACCCCTATCACAGCATATATAACCCTTAGATACCCCTATCACAGTATATATAACCCCTAGATACCCCTATCACAGCATATATAACCCCTAGATACCCCTATCACAGCATATATAACCCCTAGATACCCCTATCACAGTATATATAACCCCTAGATACCCCTATCACAGCATATATAACCCCTAGATACCCCTATCACAGCATATATAACCCCTAGATACCACTATCACAGCATATATAACCCTTAGATACCCCTATCACAGCATAAATAACCCCTAGATACCCCTATCACAGCATATATAACCCCTAGATACCCCTATCACAGCATATATAACCCCTAGATACCCCTATCACAGCATATATAACCCCTAGATACCCCTATCACATCATAAATAACCCCTAGATACCCCTATCACAGCATATATAACCCCTAGATACCCCTATCACAGCATATATAACCCCTAGATACCACTATCACAGCATATATAACCCCTAGATACCACTATCACAGCATATATAACCCCTAGATACCCCTATCACAGCATAAATAACCCCTAGATACCCCTATCACAGCATATATAACCCCTAGATACCCCTATCACAGCATATATAACCCCTAGATACCACTATCACAGCATATATAACCCCTAGATACCCCTATCACAGCATATATAACCCCTAGATACCCCTATCACAGCATATATAACCCCTAGATACCCCTATCACAGCATATATAACCCCTAGATACCACTATCACAGCATATATAACCCCTAGATACCTCTATCACAGCATACATTGTTTTATTTTATTTTATTTCACCTTTATTTAACCAGGTAGGCAAGTTGAGAACAAGTTCTCATTTACAATTGCGATCTGGCCAAGATAAAGCAAAGCAGTTCGACACATACAACAACACAGAGTTACACATGGAGTAAAACAAACATACAGTAGAAAAATAAGTCTATATACAATGAGAGCAAATGAGGTGAGATAAGGGAGGTAAAGGCAAAAAAAAGCCATGGTGGCAAAGTAAATACAATATAGCAAGTAAAACACTGGAATGGTAGATTTGTAGTGGAAGAAAGTGCAAAGTAAAATAGAAATAATGGGGTGCAAAGGAGCAAAATAAATAAATACAGTAGAGGAAGAGGTAGTTGTTTGGGCTAAATTATAGATGGGCTATGTACAGGTGCAGTGATCTGTGAGCTGCTCTGACAGCTGGTGCTTAAAGCTAGTGAGGGAGATAAGTGTTTCCAGTTTCAGAGATTTTTGTAGTTCGTTCCAGTCATTGGCAGCAGAGAACTGGAAGGAGAGACGACCAAAGAAGGAATTGGCTTTGGGGGTGACCAGAGAGATATACCTGCTGGAGCGCATGCTACAGGTGGGTGCTGCTATGTTGACCAGTGAGCTGAGATATGGGGGGACTTTACCTAGCAGGGTCTTGTAGATGACCTGGAGCCAGTGGGTTTGGCGACGAGTATGAAGCGAGGGCCAGCCAACGAGAGCGTACAGGTCGCAGTGGTGGGTAGTATATGGGGCTTTGGTGACAAAACGGATGGCACTGTGATAGACTGCATCCAGTTTATTGAGTAGGGTATTAGAGGCTATTTTGTAAATGACATCGCTGAAGTCGAGGATCGGTAGGATGGTAAATTTTACGAGGGTATGTTTGGCAGCATGAGTGAGGGATGCTTTGTTGCGAAATAGGAAGCCAATTCTAGATTTAACTTTGGATTGGAGATGTTTGATGTGCGTCTGGAACCAGAGTTTACAGTCTAACCAGACACCTAGGTATTTGTAGTTGTCCACATATTCTATGTCAGAACTGTCCAGAGTAGTGATGCTGGACGGGCGGGCAGGTGTGGGCAGCGATCGGTATAACCTCGATATACCCCATCACAGCATAAATAACCCCGATATACCCCTATCACAGCATAAATAACCCCTAGATACCCCTATCACATCATAAATAACCCCTAGATACCCCTATCACAGCATATATAACCCCTAGATACCCCCATCACAGCATAAATAACCCCGATATACCCCTATCACAGCATAAATAACCCCTAGATACCCCTATCACAGCATATATAACCCCTAGATACTCCTATCACAGCATATATATAACCCCTAGATACCCCTATCACAGCATATATAACCCCTAGATACCCCTATCACAGCATATATAACCCCTAGATACCCCTATCACAGCATATATAACCCCTGTCCCCACCAGCATATATAACCCCTAGATACCCCTATCACAGCATATATAACCCCTAGATACCCCTATCACAGCATATATAACCCCTAGATGCCCCTATCACAGCATAAATAACCCCTAGATACCCCTATCACAGCATACATAACCCCTAGATACCCCTATCACAGCATATATAACCCCTGTCACAGCATATATAACCCCTAGATACCCCTATCACAGCATAAATAACCCCTAGATACCCCTATCACAGCATATATAACCCCTAGATACCCCTATCACAGCATAAATAACCCCTAGATACCACTATCACAGCATAAATAACCCCTAGATACCCCTATCACAGCATAAATAGCCCCTAGATACCCCTATCACAGCATATATAACCCCTAGATACCCCTATCACAGCATACATAACCCCTAGATACCCCTATCACAGCATATATAACCCCTAGATACCCCTATCACAGCATAAATAACCCCTAGATACCCCTATCACAGCATAAATAACCCCTAGATACCACTATCACAGCATATATAACCCCTAGATACCACTATCACAGCAAATATAACCCTTAGATACGCCTATCACAGCATATATAACCCCTAGATACCCCTATCACAGCATAAATAACCCCTAGATACCCCTATCACAGCATATATAACCCCTAGATACCCCTATCACAGCATAAATAACCCCTAGATACCCCTATCACAGCATATATAACCCCTATCACAGCATAAATAACCCCTATCACAGCATATATAGCCCCTAGATACCCCTATCACAGCATATATAACCCCTAGATACCACTATCACAGCAGATATAACCCCTAGATACCACTATCACAGCGTATGCAGTGCCTTCGGATAATATTCAGACCCCTTGACTTTTTCCACATTTTGTTGCGTTACAGCCTTATTCTATAATGGATTAAATAAATAAAAAGCCTCAGTAATCTACACACAATACCCCATATTGACAAAGCGAAAACAGGTTTTTAGAAGTTATGTAAATGTATTAAAATAAAAAACAGAAATACCTTTTTTTAAATAGGTTTTCAGACCCTTTGCTGTGAAACTTGAAATTGAGCTCCGATGCTTTCTGTTTCCATTGATCATCCTTGATGTTTCTACAACTTGATTGGAGTCCACCTGTGGTAAATTCTATTGATTGGACATGATTTGGAAAGGCACACACCTGTCTATTTAAGGTCGCACAGTTGTCAGAGCAAAAACCAAACCACGAGTTTGAAGGAATTGTCCGTACAGCATTGAAAGTCCCCAAGAACACAGTGGCCTCTATCATTCTTAAATGGAAGATGTTTGAAACCACCAAGACTCTTCCTAGAGCTGGCTGCCCTGCCAAACTGAACAATCGGGGGAGAAGGGCCTTGGTCAGGGAGGTGACCAAGAACCCGATGGTCATTCTGACAGTGCTCTATAGTTCCTCTGTGGAGATGGGAGAACCTTCCAGAAGCCCAACCATCTCTGCAGCGCTCCACCAATCAGGCCTTTATGGTAGAGTGGCCAGACGGAAGCCACTCCTCAGTAAAAGCCACATGACAGCCCGCTTGGAGTTTGCCAAAAAGCACCTAAAGGAGTCTCAGACCATGAGAAACAAGATTCTCTGGTCTGATGAAACCAATATTGAACTCTTTGGCCTGAATGCCAAGCATCGCGTCTGGAAAAAACCTGGCACCATCCCTACGGTGAAGCATGGTGGTGGCAGCATCATGCTGTGGGGATGTTTTTCAGAGGCAGGTACTGGGAGACTAGTCAGGATCGAGGCAAAGATGAACGGAGCAAAGTACAGAGAGATCCTTAATGAAAACCTTCTCCAGAGTGCTCGGGACCTCAGACTGGGGTGAATGTTCACCTTCCAACAGGACAACGACCCGAAGCACACAGCCAAGACAATGCAGGACTAGCTTCGGGTCAAGTCTCCGAGTGGCCCAGCCAGAGCCCGGACTTGAACCCAGTCGTACATCTCTGGACAGACCTGAAAATATCTGTGCAGCGACGCTCCCCATCCAACCTGACACCTTGAGAGTATCTGCAGAGAAGAATGGGAGAAACTCCCCAAATACAGGTGTACCAAGCTTGTAGCATCATATCCAAGAAGAATCAATGCTGTAATCGCTGCCAAAAGTGCTTCAACAAAGTACTGAGTAAAAAGCGTCTGAATACTGATGTAAATGTGATATTTCAGTTTTGTCTTTTTTATAAATTAGCAAACATTTCTAAAAAACTGTTTTTGCTTTAAGAATAAGCTGTAGAGTAACAAAATGTGGAAAAAGTCAAGGGGTCTGAATACATTCTGAATGCACTGTATAACCCCTCAATAGCTCTATCACAGCATATATAACCCCTAGAAACCCCTATAATAGCATTGTGGTGACTTGATTTCTATATTTGTAATCTGTTTTTTCCCCCCATTCTCTGTCACAATCACAATCCCAGCCTTTTATTTTTTTCTGTGTTTTAAAAGTACATTGACTCGTTTTCATGTTGTTGAGGAAGTTGTCTAACCTTGGATGCGCTAACGTTTTTTGAGGGTTGTGTAACTCGGACATCTCATTGCGTTTTGTCTTTTAACCTCACAATGGTGTCTCACCAGAACAGACATGTCTTTCATACGTTTCTCTTCCACTCAGAGCCCAACTCCATTCATGTAGTTGAATGTAAACCCTCTCTTTAAAGGGCTACTGCACTTCCTGATTTGGCTTCGTTTTGATGGTTGCTCATTCAGTAATGCTAGCGGCCCTGACAAAAGCCAAACGAAAGTTGTCCTGGGGGTGTGGTTTGATGTTGGTGTATTATATTTGCATATCGTACCCTGGCAGGTACTGTTGTTTGTTCTGTCCTGAGTCACCATACCAACAACAACATAAAAGATCAATCAAGAAATCTGTAATTAATTTAGAAGCTTCTGCCGAGGAGGTCTTTCTCGCACAATTTTGTAATCTCACTATCTATTACCAGAGTGTGTGTCTGTCTTTCTGGCAGTGTTTCATAGGGAATCATGTTACAAAACAGGTCGCTGGGGGACACAAGATGCTTGCAAATTAGTTTTGGTATATTGACAAGTTGCAGTTGGGATAAAAGTGTGCTCTGATCATATCAATTCAAATTTTTCCTCAAAAAGTGGCAGACAAGTGATTGACACTATCAAACACATCAGCAAGTGGCCACTCCATAAAGGGCTTAGGGCCAAGGGTTATCTTAACATTACATTGGCGAAGTGTTGTCTTATGTTAGCAAGTCTGAGGCGCTGCGTAATGGGCAGGTCTGTCTCACTGTCTGGAGGTTCTGGCTGCTATGATTGGATAGAGTGTGCACAGCTGATGGAGTGCAATCAGCACAGCTGCTTCTCTCGTGGTAGTGGGCACTGGGCAAGTGGGCATGATCGTAATCCATACCCATCCCAACCCTACAGTAAGTCATGACAAACTCACAAAACTCAGTTTTGGACGAGACTGACTTTATGTCCCAAATGATCCTATTTACACTTAGTGGTCAATTTTGACACTACAATGAATGTTTCTGATTCATACCGATGCTACATAGGCCGTTTAAAACCAGAGAAGTTGGTTCTAAGGGATAGTTGACCTTTAAAGGGAACCACTGTTTTCTCTTACTAATTGGAACTTAAAGGCTCTGGGCGAAAGGTATTGTTCACACACCTCAGAGTGAATTTAAGTGAACTGCAGAAAGACGATAGGAGAGCTTCTCACATGAAGAAAGAGGGAGAGCACGCCTTTAAAACATGCTGTCCTTTAAACAATGGTGGATCACTCAAATGATTAGTTCCTTGAAAGGACATGAATGTCAGTGATACAATAACTGAATGTCTGCTTTCCCTGAAAGTTGAAATTCACCCACAGTGGGGAAGAAAATGTGGGACTATGTCCTACTCACAGTTGGGACACATTTGGGGAACATTTGAAACAGCAGCCAAAAAGCTCTGTTACCGCAAACGAACACACACAAACACACACACTCAGTTTTTTACCATTAATCAGCAGCGGCTGTATTTCCCCTTGCTGTGTTTCTACAGTGCATTCAGAAAGTATTTCAGACCCCACTTTTTCCACATTCTGTTACGTTACAGCCTTATTCTAAAATGGATTCAATAGATTTTTTCATCAATCTACACAAAACCCCATAATGACAAATAAAAAAAAGTTTTTTTGAAAGGTTTGCAAATGTATTAAAATAAAAAAAACAAAATATCACATTTACATAAGTATTCAGACCCATCAGTACTTTGAAGCAGCATTACAGCCTCGAGTACACCTGTATTTGGGGAGTTTTTCCCATTCTTCTCTGCTGATCCTCTCAAACTCTGTCAGGTTGGATGGGGAGCATCGCTGCACAGCTACTGTACGTAACCATGGCAGCCTGATACCACATTGCTGAACTGCAGGAAAAAAATAATGCATCAACCATCCTTAAAATGTCTCCTTCCTCAGACCAAAAAACAGGAGCAGGATAACGTTGTGTGGCGATGCTCGCCAGCGCACTGCGGGGCAGCAGGGTTTCGTTCTACCCCATATCTTTACATAACTGATGACACTCATTTAGCAGCTATTGCCTGGCTGTTCCTCCCTAGGAGATCCTCTGGCAGACTGGCATGGCTACATGCGGCTGCAGCCTCACTAGGAGATCCTCTGGCAGACTGGCATGGCTACATGCGGCTGCAGCCTCACTAGGAGGGGTTAGTGTGGGAGTGTTAAGATCGTAACAGCTAAGGCAGGTAAGGATCCTCCCACTGTAAGGCAGGCACACATCCAGAGGAGGTGGAAGGAAGGAGACAAAGGAACATCCACTTTACGAAGACTAGTTATAAGAACGCTGGTGCAGAAGTTGATTGCGTTGAATGGTGATGTCTTGGAGCACTTCGCTGTGTTTGTGTGACACCCTCAGAAATACATGAAAGGGTTTCCTTAATCAAGTGCCTTAATGAGTTTTTCAAATTAAGATGCTTTGATTCAGACTGGGAAAATAGCGTGCATGCATCCGCTCCCTGACTCTGACTTGTGTAGTCTAGCATAGTCTGTCTGGCTTCCGTCTCCTGCAGGCTAACAACTCCAATTGAAGTTCAGGCCTCATTGAACACATGGCTAAAGTGAAATGAAGATCTCTCAGGGAGCCGAACAGTAGAGTTAGTTTTGCCTTCATTGTCATTAACGTTAAGCTCTTGTTGCTATGCCTTAAGGTACAGTATGTCTGCGTATTAAGGAGTTAATATCAAAGGTGAAAGTAGCTCATTTGCATAATTCGCTTGAAAGCAAATTAACTGAGAGGGGGAGAGAGGGGGGTTGGAGCAGTGTAATAAGGCAGGAAAAGGAAAGTGTGCTTTTGTGGTGTAGGTGTGTGTGTGTGTGTGCGCGCATCACTGCAGCATATGACAGCAACCCATGTTCCTCTCTGATCCACCCAGGGGAGTCCTCCTGTATCTTAATGAGGCTGGTTCAGCACTGATTAGTCAAAACAATCAATGGTGTTTTCCCCCTTGGTCCCTCATCCTATCTGCTCTCCTCCTCTTTCTCCTCTTCAAAGAAACACACTCCATCCCTCATAGTCCTCCTAGTCCTAGTATTGGTAACCGGTGCAGGAGTCGGTCAATGTATTGGTAACCGGTGCAGGAGTCGGTCAATGTATTGGTAACCGGTGCAGGAGTCAGTCAATGTATTGGTAACCGGTGCAGGAGTCAGTCAATGTATTGGTAACCGGTGCAGGAGTCAGTCAATGTATTGGGGTAATGGCGGGCCATTGTGTGTACGCACAGGCCTGTGTATGTACATGCGTGCTTGTGTGTGTATTGGGATAGTGGCAGCAGGCCATTGTCCATGCTACTGTTTATTTTTCCAGTCTTGGAGAGAGATGATGTCATACTGTAGGAAACAGAGGTGGATCCTTTACAAAACAATACATCTCCAGCTCAATGAACTTCTATACGTTCCCAGTTGGCAAATATTTGATAATGATAGTAGATAAAGGCTTTATATCTGTTGTTCACAAGAACCGTTCTCCTGTATGGTGCCCCGGAGGACAATGCATTTTTCATGTACGGCGAATGAATACAATGAATACAATTGTCTCTGTGTTGTTGCTGAGTGCCTTTGAAGCAGTGCTGTTTTTGTTGGTCTTTAGAGACTCATGCTACTTGTCTTACTGTATTGTAGAGCAGACTATGTGTTTACTTCCCTGGAACACACCGTCTCATCATAGACTAATATTCTATATTTTTATTGCTGCCATACGGTTATTGAGGTACATGGAAAACTGACTAGATCCTGGAAATGTTTGTTGGATCTGTTAATATCTTTCCAAGGTAACCCAGAACCAAAAACGTGTGTGTGTGTGTGTGTGTGTGTGTGTGTGTGTGTGTGTGTGTGTGTGTGTGTGTGTGTGTGTGTGTGTGTGTGTGTGTGTGTGTGTGTGGTGTGTGTGTGTGTGTGTGTGTGTGTGTTCATCGTCTGTTCTCCGTCAACTGCTGTCTGTCTATGAACACTATTTTAGACTAAAATGAAGTGTAATGAGTTCTCTTGTCTCAGGCATGTTGTAGAATTCTAATATGAATCAACAATAATGAGTGGTACTGTATCCATTACGAATAAGGAATAACAGTCAGCCTCCATTGGGAAGGTAGTCTTCCATTAATACTAATGATACATCTCCTTCAGGCTGAAGACCGACGAGCAAAAATATTCATCCAGATTTTAATGAGATGTGATCTGTGCAAAGATTTAATTAGTGAAACGACTAGAATCCCAATGTTCTCCTGAAGAGTTTGACGTTCAGCGATGTTGGAGAATCGGCTGAACAAATCATTGGATTATTTTGTTCTTGAATTCCCTCAAGGGTTTTCAGTGTGGAATATAGGCTAATGTTACCATGAAACGTGTTGGAGAAGAGCAATGGATGCTATCATGTCTTACCATGTTGGGAGAAGAGCAATAGATGCTATCATGTTGGACCATGTTGGGAGAAGAGCAATAGATGCTATCATGTTGGACCATGTTGGGAGAAGAGCAATAGATGCTATCATGTTGGACCATGTTAAACCATGTTGGGAGAAGAGCAATATATGCTATCATGTTGGACCATGTTAAACCATGTTAAACCATGTTGGGAGAAGAGCAATAGATGCTATCATGTTGGACCATGTTGAACCATGTTGGACCATGTTGGGAGAGCAATAGATGCTATCATGTTGGACCATGTTGGACCATGTTAAACCATGTTGGGAGAAGAGCAATAGATGCTATCATGTTGGACCATGTTAAACCATGTTGGGAGAAGAGCAATAGATGCTATCATGTTGGACCATGTTAAACCATGTTGGGAGAAGAGCAATAGATGCTATCATGTTGGACCATGTTAAACCATGTTGGGAGAAGAGCAATAGATGCTATCATGTTGGACCATGTTAAACCATGTTGGGAGAAGAGCAATAGATGCTATCATGTTGGACCATGTTGGGAGAAGAGCAATAGATGCTATCATGTTGGACCATGTTAAACCATGTTGGGAGAAGAGCAATATATGCTATCATGTTGGACCATGTTAAACCATGTTAAACCATGTTGGGAGAAGAGCAATAGATGCTATCATGTTGGACCATGTTGAACCATGTTGGACCATGTTGGGAGAGCAATAGATGCTATCATGTTGGACCATGTTGGACCATGTTAAACCATGTTGGGAGAAGAGCAATAGATGCTATCATGTTGGACCATGTTAAACCATGTTGGGAGAAGAGCAATAGATGCTATCATGTTGGACCATGTTAAACCATGTTGGGAGAAGAGCAATAGATGCTATCATGTTGGACCATGTTAAACCATGTTGGGAGAAGAGCAATAGATGCTATCATGTTGGACCATGTTAAACCATGTTGGGAGAAGAGCAATAGATGCTATCATGTTGGACCATGTTAAACCATGTTGGGAGAAGAGCAATAGATGCTATCATGTTGGACCATGTTAAACCATGTTGGGAGAAGAGCAATAGATGCTATCATGTTGAACCATGTTAAACCATGTTGGGAGAAGAGCAATAGATGCTATCATGTTGGACCATGTTAAACCATGTTGGGAGAAGGGCTATCATGTTGGACCATGTTGGACCATGTTAAACACTGGGGCTGCTGTAGACAACACTGGTGCTGCTGTAGACAACACTGGTGCTGCTGTAGACAACACTGGGGCTGCTGTAGACAGCACTGGGGCTGCTGTAGACAGCACTGGGGCTGCTGTAGACAGCACTGGGGCTGCTGTAGACAACTGGGGCTGTTGTAGACAACACTGGGGCTGCTGTAGACAGCACTGGGGCTGCTGTAGACAGCACTGGGGCTGCTGTAGACAGCACTGGGGCTGCTGTAGACAGCACTGGGGCTGCTGTAGACAACTGGGGCTGCTGTAGACAACTGGGGCTGTTGTAGACAACACTGCGGCTGCTGTAGACAACACTGCGGCTGCTGTAGACAACACTGGGGCTGCTGTAGACAACACTGGGGCTGCTGTAGACAGCACTGGGGCTGCTGTAGACAGCACTGGGGCTGCTGTAGACAGCACTGGGGCTGCTGTAGACAACACTGGGGCTGCTGTAGACAGAACTGGGGCTGCTGTAGACAACACTGGGGCTGCTGTAGACAACACTGGGGCTGCTGTAGACAGCACTGGGGCTGCTGTAGACAGCACTGGGGCTGCTGTAGACAGAACTGGGGCTGCTGTAGACAGAACTGGGGCTGCTGTAGACAGAACTGGGGCTGCTGTAGACAGAACTGGGGCTGCTGTAGACAACACTGGGGCTGCTGTAGACAACACTGGGGCTGCTGTAGACAACACTGGGGCTGCTGTAGACAGAACTGGGGCTGCTGTAGACAGAACTGGGGCTGCTGTAGACAACACTGGGGCTGCTGTAGACAGCACTGGGGCTGCTGTAGACAGAACTGGGGCTGCTGTAGACAACACTGGGGCTGCTGTAGACAGAACTGGGGCTGCTGTAGACAACACTGGGGCTGCTGTAGACAACACTGGGGCTGCTGTAGACAACACTGGGGCTGCTGTAGACAGAACTGGGGCTGCTGTAGACAGAACTGGGTCCTCAGAGTTGGACTGTTGTCTCCTGTATCTCTATCAGGGATGTAGCTGGGGTAAAACAGCTCAAAAGTGGTGTATTAACGCTAATGAGTCAATGTCACATTTGGAAAATGCTGAAAGCTGTTTGTTTACTGTATACTCTCTTTAGAGAATAGGAATATGATGGTTCTTGAAAGAAAATCTATTGAATCGGGATGTAGTGGCAGGCCTGAAGGATGGGAGGTGGTGGGCTACCAGGAGCTGTCCATGGTGCTGAACCAGGCGAGTTTTACTGCAGTTTAGGCTCTGTTCTGGGTAAATGCTGCCCTTAGGCACAGATCTAGAATCAACTTCACTTTCACCACCTTGTAACCTCAAACATTGGGGTGAAAACACAGAACTGACCTCATGGTTAGGAGTGTGTGGGTGTGCTGTGCTGCCTTCACTACTGCATGAGAAGGAGGCGGATGTGGGAGTACCATAGAGTATTGTCTAACAAATACATTTTTTACCAACCATTTATTGCAGTAAATGTAGCCTGCTTTCACCCTGGCCATATACAGTGATGCTATAAAACATATTCCCTGAGGGGCTTTGATGGCCGATCTGGACTGAATAACAAATAACAAGACGCTGCCAATTCAGTTCAGGAAGCCTCAAATAGAATGGCTAATTATACATGGAAATTGCCTGAATTGGTTCTGACTGAAGTTGGGAAAGGAGAGTCCGAGAGAGGGATCAAATGTCAGACGCACGATGCAGCTCAAATTAGATATTCACCTTTTGGATGGAGCCAGTGGTATCCAATGGCATATGGACACTCTCTCTCTCTCTCTATCTCCTAGTTGCAGTATTACATTTATATTATTATTAGTATTATGGGGTGCTGGTGCTATGGCGACCACAGAGATCTACATCTAGAGACAGAGAAGGAGAAGAAGAGAAACGTCTCTGTTAGGAATGTTATGTGTGGAGGGGAAAGAAAGCTATTAACACCACACTCCCATATACAGTGAGCTCCAAAAGTATTGGGACACTGACAAATTTTGGGTTGTTTTGTCTCCTACTCCACCACTTTGGATTTGAAATTGAACAATGACTAGAAGGTCAAAGTGCAGACTGTCAGCTTTAGTATTGGGACAAATTCACTTATGTGTATTAAAGTAGTAAAAAGTGAAGTATTTGGTCCTACATTCATAGCACGCAATGACTACATCAAGCTTGTGACCCTACACATTTGTTGGATGCATTTGCTGGTTGTTTTGGTTGTGTTTAAGATTATTTTGAAGTGCAGAGATAGACAAAATTGATGGCATCATGAGGGAGGAAAATTATGTGGATATATTGAAGCAACATCTCAAGACATCAGTCAGGAAGTTAAAGCTTGGTCGCAAATAGGTCTTCTAAAAGGACAATGACCCCAAGTTTACTTCCAAAGTTGTGGCAAAATGGCTTAAGGACAACAAAGTCAAGGTATTGGAGTGGCCATCACAAAGCCCTGACCTCAATCCCATAGAAAAGTTGTGGGCAGAACTGAAAAAGTGTGGGCGAGGAAGGAGGGTACAAACCAGACTCAGTTACACCAGTTCTGTCAGGAGGAATGGGCCAAAATTCACCCAACTTATTGTGGGAAGCTTGTGGAAGGCAACCCGAAACGTTTGACCCAAGTTAAACAATTTAAAGGCAATGGTACAAATACTAATTGAGTGTATGTAAACTTCTGACCCACTGGGAATGTGATGAAAGAAATAAAAGCTGAAATGAATCATTCTCTCTATTATTATTCTGACATTTCACATTCTTAAAATAAAGTAGTGATCCTAACTGACCTAAAACAGGGAATTTTTACGAGGATTAAATGTCAGGAATTGTGAAAAACGGAGTTTAAATGTATTTGGCTAAGGTGTATGTAAACTTCCAATTTCAACTGTATTTATTCTGCATAGTTTTTTGGCACTCATTAGAAGTCAGATGTATATTTATAGAAGAAGCTGGGATGGTTTTATTCATAGTGACCGTCCCCAACCTTCCTCAAATTATTATGTTGGGAAGAAGCAGATCTGTCTATAGCCAGAAACCAAAATGACAGCCACTCCATCACTGTCCTTCTTGGTTAAAAGCCCTTATACAGCCTGGATGTGTGTTGGGTTATTGTCCTGTTGAAAAACACATGATAGTCCCACTAAGCCCAAACCAGATGGGATGGCGTATTGCTGCAGAATGCTGCGGTAGCCATGCTGGTTTAGTGTGCCTTGGATTCTAAAGAAATCACAGACAGTGTCACCAGCAAGCATCCCCACACCATGACACCACCTCCTCCATGCTTTACAGTGGGAAATACACACGCAGTGATCATCCATTCACACACACTGCATCTTACAAAGACATGGTGGTTGGAACCAAAAATCACCAATTTGGACACAACCAAAATGACAGCCATTTGGAGGAGAGAGGTGTGCATGTGTACAGTATGCGTCCACTATTTTCTTTACTTGATAAGCTGGACATTGTCAGGCAGGGGACAGTGGCCAGTCAGTCTCTATTACTTAGACTCTCTCCCACTGCCATACATTATAAACTCAGCAAAAAAAGAAATGTCCTCTCACTGTCAACTGCGTTTATTTTCAGCAAACTTAACGTGTAAATATTTGTATGAACATAAGATTCAACAACTGAGACATAAACTAAACAAGTTCCACAGACATGTGACTAATAGAAATGGAATAATGTGTCCCTGAACAAAGGGGGGTCAACATCAAAAGTAACAGTCAGTATCTGGTGTGGCCACCAGCTGCATTAAGTACTGCAGTGCATCTCCTCCTCATGGACTGCACCAGATTTGCCAGTTCTTGCTGTGAGATGTTACCCCACTCTTCCACCAAGGCACCTGCAAGTTCCCAGACATTTCTGGGGGGAATGGCCCTAGCCCTCACCCTCCGATCCAACAGGTCCCAGACGTGCTCAATGGGATTGAGATCCGGGCTCTTCATTGGCCATGGCAGAACACTGACATTCCTGTCTTGCAGGAAATCACGCGCAGAACGAGCAGTATGGCTGGTGGCATTGTCATGCTGGAGGGTCATGTCAGGATGAGCCTGCAGGAAGGGGAGGAGGATGTCTTCCCTGTAACGCACAGCGTTGAGATTGCCTGCAATGACAACAAGCTCAGTCTGATGATGCTGTGACATACCGCCCCAGACCATGACGGACCTTCCACCTCCAAATCGATCCCTCTCCAGAGTACAGGCCTCGGTGTAACGCTCATTCCTTTGACGATAAACGAGAATCCGACCATCACCCCTGGTGAGACAAAACCGCGACTCGTCGGTGAAGAGCACTTTTTGCCAGTCCTGTCTGGTCCAGCGACGGTGGGTTTGTGCCCATAGGCGACGTTGTTGCCGGTGATGTCTGGTGAGGACCTGCCTTACAACAGGCCATCAAGCCCTCAGTCCAGCCTCTCTCAGCCTATTGCAGACAGTCTGAGCACTGATGGAGGGATTGTGCGTTCCTGGTGTAACTCGGGCAGTTGTTGTTGCCATCCTGTACCTGTCCCGCAGGTGTGATGTTCGGATGTACCGATCCTGTGCAGGTGTTGTTACACTTGGTCTGCCACTACGAGGACGATCATCTGTCCGTCCTGTCTCCCTGTAGCGCTGTCTTAGGCGTCTCACTGTACAGACATTGCAATTTATTGCCCTGGCCACATCTGCAGTCCTCATGCCTCCTTGCAGCATGCCTAAGGCACGTTCACTTAGATGAGCAGGGACCCTGGGCATCTTTGTTTTGGTGTTTTTCCTCTCTCCTCTCTCTCTCTCTCTCTCTCTCTCTCTCTGAGCTGGTCACAGAGCCACTGCTCTCCCTCTCTCTCTCTCACTCTCTCTCTCTCTCCCTCTCTCTCTCTCCCTCTCTCTCTCTCTCTCTCTCTCTCTCTCTCACTGTCTCTCTGAGCTGGTCACAGAGCCACTGCTCTCCCTCTCTCTCTCTCTCTCTCTCTCACTGTCTCTCTGAGCTGGTCACAGAGCCACTGCTCTCCCTTTCTCTCTCTCTCTCACTGTCTCTCTGAGCTGGTCACAGAGCCACTGCTCTCTCTCTCTCTCTCTCCTCTCTCTCTCTCTCTCTCTCTCTCTCTCTCTCTCACTGTCTCTCTGAGCTGGTCACAGAGCCACTGCTCTCCCTTTCTCTCTCTCTCTCTCTCTCTCTCTCTCTCTCTCTCTCTCTCACTGTCTCTCTGAGCTGGTCACAGAGCCACTGCTCTCTCTCTCTCTCTCTCTCTCTCTCTCTCTCTCTCTCTCTCTCTCTCTCTCTCTCTCTCTCTCTCTCTCACTCTCACTGTCTCTCTGAGCTGTCTCTCTGAGCTGTCTCTCTGAGCTGGTCACAGAGCCACTGCTCTGTCTCGATCAAAAGCCCTGACAGCAGCCAGCTGTGCCCTCAGTGCACCGTACAGCACAGTACCCACATCTCACACACAGGACCAATGGCATCACTCATCCCCAAACAAAAACAGTTCTACACTCCCAAGCTCTGTAGCTAGGGGCTTGCCATTAAGTTTGATCATTTGTATTCGACCAATTCAGATTTATTTGTGAAGTGAGTAAAACGTGTCGTTACCGTACAGTAACCGTGACAACGGCAGTGTTATTGAAAGGGAGACACAGATGGCCCAACATTACTCTGAGCCTTTATAAATACGTTGTAATTTCCAACTGAATTATTCAACTGTTTAGGTTTTACTGCCTATCGTCCATGTTGCGTATGCTGCTACATAGCTAGCCAAAACAGACAGAGCACAGAGACCACGTCCCAGCTCTTAAGTCTGTCCCATGCTTTAGCTATTAAAGAAAGTAGTCCACAAACTGAGTGAAAGTTCTATTGTGTATGTTGTGTACCTCAACTTGTGTGATCAAGACACAACAACAACAACAAAAAGGATTCTCTCCTCTCGCTGTAACAGATTGAATCTTTAAAAGCTGATTGTTCATGGGGGTGAAAGACAACAGTAGAAGGACTGCTGGTTGTTATGGCCATTTAGTTATAATCGGCCAGATGGCTTCGGGGGAGGGACATTTTTAGTTACGCCACGCCGCAACCTTTTACAGCCAGCACACTCAGCCTCCGTCCGTTCATTCATCAAGGTCCCTGCTCTAAACTGGTCACTGGGCGCTATTACGCTCCCCCGTAGTTAGGCCTTACTACCACACCTGGGTCCACATAGTATTTGTTTTCTTTCAACTACGTTAGGGGCACTTGATTTATCCCGCAAGGCATAGAACCATAATACCTGTATAACTACGTAGCTACTTTCACATGACCCAAAGTATATACTGTGTTTTCTCCTGAACTAGCAGTACCATATGATAGTATTTAGAAGTAGTAAAGACACTGACAGAATGTCACGTTGCAGTAGGAGAGAACCCCCACGGGAGAAGCTATGCACTGAGCCTGTCTGTCTTCCTGCTGAGTCATTTAGTTTCCTTCCTATGGAATATGACTGACTGACTGAATCATGCCACTGTGTGGAACCAACCTGGAGACACGACAGCCACTGAACACTGCACACACACGCCGCGTGCATAATCCTGGAGAATTGGCACCTCTCTAAAATATAGTTGTCATTCTTAGAGGAGAGCTTATCTGCTGTGTTCTCTGCAGCATCTCTATGGTAGAGAATAAACACTGTGAGGTTTGTTTCATCTCACAGACTCAATAGTTTTGATCTGTGATAGCCGCACTCATATCATAATGTAGTGTATTCAGCAGATCTCTTTCCCTCCAGCTCACACTCTCTCTCTCTCTCTCTCTCTCTCTCTCTCTCTCTCTCTCCGATATCCGATATCTCTGTGCCCTGTCTGGGGCCAGGCCTGGTTGCTGTGGTGACGCCGCAGCACAGCTCTTTGCCTCAGCAGTAGAGTGTGACCACAGCAAAACAGAAAGCTACAGACCACTTGTTGCGACTGCAAAGTGGTTTGTTTAATTTCACCGTTCCTTTCCCCACATTCTCTCTCTTTCTCTGTCTCTCTCTCTCTCTCTCACACTCACTCACTCACTCACCCACCAGTATGAGAACGAGGAAAGGGCACCATTTGTTCTCCAGCTTCTCTCTCTACTGTTATAGGTGGCTTCTGGTTCTGTAACAGAAAACAGGGTATTTTAATACAACCTATTCATTCTGCTTCCCTTCGTCCTCTCAGCACTGGGTTGATGGGACGGGGTGAGGTGTGTTCACTCAAACTTCCCAAAGACTTAAATCACACACGTGGTTTAATCACCTGGTTTATATCACACAGCTGTTTAGCACTGAGAACCATGCAGGGCAGGGAACAGTGGTGGCAGTGTTTAACAGTAAACACACACTATGCAGCGTATTCTATTCCAGAACAATCTGTCACTCTCTTCTCTGTGGAAGATGCGGCAAGATGCTGAGGGCCTCCTGGGGTCAACCAATCATAGGCCTTGGTTTCTTCGCGTTCCATTTGTTTATTGGTTAAGAGGAACACCAATCAGAGT
Source organism: Salmo salar (assembly GCF_965601325.2). Classification (NCBI taxonomy): domain Eukaryota; kingdom Metazoa; phylum Chordata; class Actinopteri; order Salmoniformes; family Salmonidae; genus Salmo; species Salmo salar. The sequence continues at coordinate 79,041,538 of NC_138304.1, read as the reverse complement.
CTATTACTTATTTAGAGACCATGATATGTTTATCTGTTTATCATGGCGGTTGGAAGAGGACAGCGGAGGAAACTATGCTTGGGAAACACACACACACACACACACACACACACACACACACACACACACACACACACACACACACACACACACACACACACACACACACACACACACACACACACACACCGGTGCTCAGCAATCCCTGGATGTCTGGATTATGATGCTGTCTAAATGCAGAAAGATATGTAGGCCCTAAAGTCAAATGGGTTTTTCCAGTAACATTTTTTATTGCGACTCATAGTGGTGCAGCACTTTATTGTAAGGCATACAAGATCTGAGAGGTCGATCTGACATCTAATGTCAATGTGATAGCCATTAGTTTGATCGGTGTTATTTACATAATTCTAACATTGGCTGTATTTATTTCCTGCAGGTTCCTCTTCTGTAACCCTGTGCTCCGTTCCGACTGCAGGCCGTACTGAACTCTGAGTAGAGCCACAGTAATATGTTAATGGCTGCCTGCCTCCCTCTCTGTCACACAGGCTTTGTATGGACTGCCAAGGAGGAGAGGAGTGACCACTAGTTGGTAAATGGTCAAGTCGTGGTCGAGGCGTGCGTGCGCTTGCATGTGGGTGTGTTTGTGCACGCTTGCGGGCGTGTGTGTGTTGACCAGTGGTCGGCAACTGGCGGCCCGCGGCGCAAGTGTTTTTTTGGGTCAAAAAAAGACTGTAAAATCACCAGGAATTCAGCTAAAATTTGTTTCATTTAGGAAATCTGTTCCCAAGTATACCCACGAATAAAGAAGAAAGACACGTGATCGTGTCTCAATGTAATCATGGTATGAAATGATTGGTATTTTCAAATACCATCTATTTTTAGGCTTAGTTGTGGTCAATTTGCAGTGTACAAATGATTATAATTATGTTCCCGCTCCGACAGATATCGGCCTGCGGTTGAATCTCGTTGCCTACTCCTGGTTTAGACTCCTCAGCTCATCTCCCACTTAAGTTCCTCTTTTGTTCAATAGTTAATGTGTTGAAATTCGTCATCCCTGTTTAGAACTGGTGTACCTATAATTTGCACATCTCCTAGCAACAAGCCTTTGAACAACTAAATCTAACCAATTGGAAAGTTGTCACGTTAGAAACTGCTCTACTGCCAATGAATACTGTGGACTGTAGAAGTGTTGCTAAGTCCCACAGGACCCGTCAAGCTATGGAGATCAAGCCCCAGTATCATCAACAAATGTTAGTGACTCTATTCAAATTCTCAAAGATCCATGTTTAACATGGTTGCGACCAATAATTGACCTTGCTTTTGTGTGAGTAAAAAGACAAGGAAATCATCTGTAATATACACTGTAGAAAGCAGATTTCCAGCAGAAAAACCCCTCTGCTGCTCAGGGGTAATGGTAATGTTGTGACGTTACGTCTCTGTACTGATCCCATTGCTACTGTTTGACTTAACTGTCGACTGTCTCAGTCGTCTCTCCCGCTCTCCTTACACTGTCAAACATTCCATCACAACACGTTTTG